>NC_089861.1:14568500-14892500 GCF_036373705.1 Amia ocellicauda | reverse complement strand
CCCAATAGAGCATCTTTGGGATGTGGTGGAACGGGAGCTTCGTGCCCTGGATGTGCATCCCAGAAATCTCCATCAACCAAGATGCTATCCTATCAATATGGGCCAACATTTCTAAAGAATGCTTTCAGCACCTTGTTGAATCAATGCCACGTAGAATTAAGGCAGTTCTGAAGGCGAAAGGGGGTCAAACACAGTATTAGTATGGTGTTCCTAATAATCCTTTAGGTGAGTGTATGTATATATATATATATATATATATATATATATATATATGTTATACAAAGGATATCATTTAATACATTTCTGCAGTTGTCCACATTTTAAAACTGACAAAGTAGAAACACGTCTACATACACGACACCCCAGATTACCATCTGCACAATCAAGGGAAGTGTAAAGTTGTTTCTTTTCTTCCAGTACCTCTGAGCTCCAGATGTTTGCTTTGGAGTTTCTGATCTCAACACTGTTCTGAGTTGCAGTGTTGTCTTTACTATCTGCCTCAGTTGTGGTTGAATTTGAACTGTGCAAAGTCATCAATTTTAAGTTACTACCATTTTATTTTTGTATTAATGCCTATCCAAAATATTGCACCAGAGATTCCTGGTGAACTAATTTCCCAGTTACTCTCTGACATTTTGGACCTCAAGTTATTTGTATGTATTGATTTTACCATCATTATCACCTCACGTAAACTGCTGTATCTACACGTCAGATGGTTCTACACGTCAATCCTCTATTCTGATTGGCCAATACTGGATATGGAATAATCCAATTACCGAGAACCGGATTTTGTATGTTTAGTCTTGACTCTTTCTCCATTCATATCTTTACCCATGCCCAGTGGTTCCCAAACTGATACATCCCCAAACCCCAAAAAGGGAAGCACCCCACAGTTTGGGAACCACTGGGCTAAATAGAAATGCAAAATGGAAGAAAAAGGGAGTGTATGTTTGCCACATATAAGGATAAACTGATTGGGTCGCTACAATGCTGGTGATTTTGCTACAGCATGATTTGTACAAATTATATTGGGGTCTGTGGGAAATGTTGTGTAGTAAAAAGTAAATTATTTTATTCATAATTGTAGTGAGGTAAAAGTAACAGTATGCACAAATAATAAAGTACAAATACTAGAAAAACGTACTTACGTACAGTAAGAAGTATTTGTGCTTCGTTACTTTACACGCCTGATTATCAACATGATTTTATTGTAATTAACTGTTTTGTGTTTGTGTGTGTTAATTAACCAGGGTGGAGAGGGCACTATGTTTATCTTTTGCCAGTAGGGGGGTGGCACATTTATATTTTGCCTAGGGTGGCATAATGTGGAAAGCCAGCACTGACCTCATGTTACAGTTAAGGTTATTTGGCCCCATAACAGTAATAAACAGGATTTTAAAATTGCTCTGAAAATTAAATAAACATGTCAAATGAGTGATAGATCTTTGCAAAATGTATATTGCTGCTTAATTACTGTGCAGGGAATGTTAATACAATAGACTTACATAAAATCAACTTGTTTATTATGTGTCTGAAATAGTCCCAGGTATATAGGTCCAGGTGGCAACCCTAGTCCTAGTTCTTCATGGTATATACTGCTTTTACTGCACTTAAATTCTGTTTTTCTGTAGTCTCTTAGTATTTTGTGGGTGATTATTGTTTAAAATAAGTTATGATAGAAAAAAGCATTGTGATCAAACCACCTTATTATAGTTACAATCTACAACAAATCTACAACACATCTGCAATTCAGCTAATATTTCAGATCATTTTTAAATAAACCTTCCATACATACTGAAAAGAGAGAGCATCTATCTGTACAGTATGCCAAGTTCTAAATAATTTTAAATCATCTATGTTAATGTCTTGGATTTGCATGCTATCAAAAAGCTTTTTTCATGCATCATGTGACTGTGTCTCGAGCACTAAGTGCTTTATGTGAAATAGTCTAGCCACCATTTACATTAGCAGCCTACCAGCACCTAGTGAGCTGGCTCCACTAACATTAACAGAAGCGTTAGTACAGGATTGTCTGCAGCCTATTATTGCACTGCTTGTCAGAAATCATTATCCAGTGATCTCTGATTAATGTTGCAAATGATTGTATGAATTGTATTCAGGTAATAGAGAGCAGGAAGAAAGATTCTAGTTGTTCAAATATATAGCTGAACAACATTAGAATGTCAGAAAATAATGAATATTACCATTATCTTCATAAAGCTGACAAAGCTTGGTGTGTTTTCATTTGGACAGAGTTCCTTTTTTATATCTCCTACCTGCTTTGATTCCCAGTATGGAAGAACATTTTAGTGTTCCTGTCCTGAGTGCAAAGCCTGGATTGTGTTTTTATAAATTATTAAGATACTTTGCTAGTAGAGGGGCTAGTAGTAGTTGCCCCATCTTCTTCCATATCTAATTCTAAATTCTTTGAACATTACTATGGGCTCAAATTAGCACCATAAGTATCGCATTAAAAAAATATATATTGTAAACAAAAAAAAAACTTGAGAAAAAATTGATGTTGAGATCAAAAATAAAAAAATCGAAAGCAAAATTTATAGAATTGTAAACAAAAAAAAATGTATCGAAAGCAAAAAACAACAAACTTGAAGGCAAAAAATGTTAAATTGAGAGCTAAACTCTGATGCGCTCGCCTGCAGCCCCTGTCTTTGCTTGTGATGCTGCAATTTTTGCTTTCGCCACCAGTTTCTTTGCTTTCGATTTATTTTGTACGTTTATGAGTTTTGGCGCTGTTTTGTTGTGAGGGCGGGATTTACAGGTAGGCGTGGATCATGGGTCTCCATTGGTCCAGCAGGTTTGAGTGACGGTTCTTCCTGACCCAATCAGTGAGCAGGTGGGCTGGTCTGGTGATCTCTGTGTGGGATGGTATCAACTGTCTCGGTTTCAACAGCAGCGCCGATTCAGCTACTCATTAAACACCCTGTGTGTCCAGAGACCTGCAGTCAAGAGCTGGACAATCACTGGATCTCACCACCATTTGAGCCCAAACATACAGCACTGAAACAAAACACACGATTCACCCTCTACGTGCACAGTAACATGTTTAATATCATGTTCATATTAATGTAACCTGCAGAGCACTTTAATTCAACTGCTCAGATAACACAGCGCCAGACTGATGGAGCTCACATCATTTAGCAAGAGGCAAATGGAGGGGCATCGTATTCATTAAGAGCATGTGATGTCCCAGTTTATGTTTAGGTAGGAAACGCACACACACATACATACATACACACATGCACACTATATATATATGCACAGTCACCTACAAAATTATTGGTACCATTGATAAAGATCCGAATAAAGGCTGTATGAAATTAACACATGTAATATGTAGAAAGCGATTGTCCACAACTTTTATTAAAAGCATGCTTTGTTTATAATTAAATTCCGAAGCCATGTAGCTGCACCACTGAGTCTATGGGTCAGTCAGCGGTAAAGTCAGATGTGTTGCAGAGTGGAGACTGTCACACCAGCCCACCTACTCACTGATTGGGTAGGAAGAACCGTCACTCAAACCTACTGGACCAATGGAGACCCATGATCCAGGCCTCTCTGTAAATCCCGCCCTCACGACAAAACAGCGTCAAAACTTGTAAACGTAAAAAATAAATTGAAAGCAAAGAAACTGGCGGCAAAAGCAAAAATTGCAGCATCGCAAGCAAAGACATGGGCTGCAGGGGAGTGCATCAGAGTTTTGCTCTCGATACATTTTTTTTGTTTACAATTCTATAAATTTTGCTTTCGATATTTTTATTTTTGATCTCAACATCAATTTTTTCTCGTTTTTTTTTGGTTACAATATTTTTTTTTTTTTGCGATACTTATGGCGCTAATTTGAGCCCATACATTACTGAACTAGATCATTTATTTAGTGATATGCCAAGAAGGAAGCTGATTGGCTTGGTTGGTTGAGCATGAGAATTGTAATCTCAGGTACATGTCTTTTATTTAGAGGAATTATATATTTTAAAAGTGTGTGTGAAATGAAGGTGATCTAAAATGATTATTACTTTGTCCCTTGCCCTAGCTATGATAATAGAGGTAGTGATAATTAAAAAAAAAGAAAGTCTAAGTTTCAAATATTGAAATGTAAAAATTCTATTTAAGTCTTGTAAGGATTTACTTTTAATACATTTAAAAATACTAAATAATATAGTTAAAACATATCTTATAAAGGTTTGAATTGCATGCATAATAATAATGTTATATACAGTGAGGGAAAAAAGTATTTGATCCCCTGCTGATTGTGAACGTTTGCCCACTGACAAAGAAATGATCAGTCTATCATTTTAATGGTAGATGTATTTTAACAGTGAGAGACAGAATAACAACAAAAAAATCCAGAAAAACGCATTTCAAAAAAGTTATATATTGATTTGCATGTTAATGAGTGAAATAAGTATTTGACCCCTTCGACATAGTACTTGGTGGCAAAACCCTTGTTGGCAATCACAGAGGTCAGACGTTTCTTGTAGTTGGCCACCAGGTTTGCACACATCTCAGGAGGGATTTTGTCCCACTCCTCTTTGCAGATCCTCTCCAAGTCATTAAGGTTTCGAGGCTGACGTTTGGCAACTCGAACCTTCAGCTCCCTCCACAGATTTTCTATGGGATTAATGTCTGGAGACTGGCTAGGCCACTCCAGGACCTTAATGTGCTTCTTCTTGAGCCACTCCTCTGTTGCCTTGGCTGTGCGTTTTGGGTCATTGTCATGCTGGAATACCCATCCACGACCCATTTCCAATGCCCTGGCTGAGGGAAGGAGGTTCTCACCCAAGATTTGACAGTACATGGCCCCGTCCATCGTCCCTTTGATGCGGTGCAGTTGTCCTGTCCCCTTAGCAGAAAAACACCCCCAAAGCATAATGTTTCCACCTCCATGTTTGACGGTGGGGATGGTGTTCTTGGGGTCATTCCTCCTCCTCCAAACACGGCGAGTTGAGTTGATGCCAAAGAGCCAGATTTTGGTCTCATCTGACCACAACACTTTCACCCAGTTCTCCTCTGAATCATTCAGATGTTCATTGGCAAACTTCAGACGGGCCTGTACATGTGCTTTCTTGAGCAGGGGGACCTTGCGGGCGCTGCAGGATTTCAGTCCTTCATGGCGTAGTGTGTTACCAATTGTTTTCTTGGTGACTATGGTCCCAGCTGCCTTGAGATCATTGAGATTCCTCACCGTTCTCATGATCATTGAAACTCCACGAGGTGAGATCTTGCATGGAGCCCCAGACCGAGGGAGACTGACAGTAATTTTGCGTTTCTTCCATTTGTGAATAATCGCACCAACTGTTGTCACTTTCTCACCAAGCTGCTTGGCGGTGGTCTTGTAGCCCATTCCAGCCTTGTGTAGGTCTACAATCTTGTCCCTGACATCCTTGGACAGCTCTTTGGTCTTGGCCATGGTGGAGAGTTTGTAATCTGATTGATTGATGGCTTCTGTGGACAGGTGTCTTTTATACAGGTAACGAGCTGAGATTAGGAGCACTCCCTTTAAGAGAGTGCTCCTAATCTCAGCTCGTTACCTGTATAAAAGACACCTGGGAGCCAGAAATCTTGCTGATTGATAGGGGATCAAATACTTATTTCACTCATTAACATGCAAATTAATGTATAACTTTTATTAAATGCGTTTTTCTGGATTTTTTTGTTGTTATTCTGTCTCTCACTGTTAAAATACACCTACCATTAAATTTATAGACTGATCATTTCTTTCTCAGTGGGAAAACGTACAAAATCAGCAGGGGATCAAATACTTATTTCCCTCACTGTATCTGTATATAAAAAAAAGAGGGTGGGGAATTTAGTGTTTTAAAAATAAATAACATTTACCTTTTATCATAATTTGTACTGTGTACATAGATATGTGCATTTTTTGTTTTTGTGTGCATGGTTGTGTATATTTTTGTATGCATGAGCTTTATGTCCTGTTTTGAACAAGAACTTGGAAATGGGAGATATATTAATCTATAGGCTATATAGGGATCAACTTCCTTTCCTAATATGAAAGGTAAAAAACTATGTATGATTGTTGTCATTTCTTCTTCTTCTTCTTCTTCTTCTTCTTATAAACTACTTAGTACATCTCTCCCAAGTGGTGATGTCCCTCAGGATTGGACTGCCATTGGTCGAGATCCCATGCGTCTATCAAGCGGCGCTTCAAATATTGCTCTGGGAGAAATCTTGATGCGATACCCCACAAATTGAAGTGATGCACTGGTGTGTTTGGGTCCATAGACATCCATTACATTAAAAATTTACGCTAGGTGAAGCGACACGACGCGATGCAATGCGCTGGTGTGTCCTGGGTTTAAGAATATTTTTGATGCTAAACAAAATGCTTATAACACTGTCATTAGTTTATGTATAAATAAATACATTCACACACAGATATATGTACAGTACTGTGCAAATGTTTTAGGCAGGTATGAAAAAATGCTCTAAAGTAAGAATGCTTTCAAAAAAGGACATGTTAATAGATTATATTTATCAATTAACAAAATGCAAAGTGAGTGAACAGAAGAAAAATCTACATCAGATCCATATTTGGTGTGACCACCCTTTGCTTACAAACAGCATCAGTTCTTCCAGTTTTTGAAGGAACTCGGCAGGTAGGTTGGCCCGAACATCTTGGAGACCTAACCACAGTTCTTCTGTGGATTTAAGCAGCCTCAGTTACTTCTCTATCTTCATGTAATCCCAGACAGACTCAATGATGTTGAGATCAGGGCTCTGTGGGGGCCATACCATCACTTTCAGGACTCCTTGTTCTTCTTTAAGCTAAAGATAGCTCTTAATGACTTTTGCTGTATGTTTGGGGTTGTTGTCATGATGCAGAATAAATGAGGGGCCAATCAGATGCCTCCCTGATGGTATTGCATGATGGATAGGTATCTGCCTGTACTTCTCAGCATTGAGGAGACCATTCATTCTGACCAAATCCCCAACTCCATTTGCAGAAATGCAGCCCCAAACTTGCAAGGAACCTCCACCATGCTTCACTGTTGCCTGCAGATGCTCATTCGTGTACTGCTCTCCAGCCCTTCAGCGAACAAACTGCCTTCTGCTACAGACAAATATTTCAAATTTTGACTCATCAGTCCAGAGCATCTGCTGCCATTTTTCTGCACCCCAGTTCCTGTGTTTTCGTGCATAGTTGAGTTGCTTGGCCTTGTTCCCACGTCCGAGGTTTGGCTTTTTGGCCGCAGGTCTTCCATGAAAGCCATTTCTGACCAGACTTCTCCGGACAGTAGATGGGTGTACTAGGGTCCCACTGTTTTCTGCCAATTCTGAGCTGATGGCACTGCTGGACATCTTCCGATTGCGAAGGGAAGTTACCATGATGTGTCTTTCATCTGCTGCTGTATGTTTCCTTGGCCGACCACTGTGTCTACGGTCCTCAGTGTTGCCCGTTTCTTTGTGCGTCTTCAAAACAGCTTGGACAGTACATCAAGAAAACTTCTGCCTTGAAATTTCTGCCTGGGAGAGACCTTGCTGATGCAGTATAACGATAGGTTTCGTATGCAACCCCGGTTATCTGAAAAAGGAAGCACTGCCCAAGGGGGAGGGGTTTTTGCACACTTCCGCGGGAACCCGATCGAAACGTCACTCTATCAAAGCTGCCATTGGCCCCTGCGCTCGTCACTCAGAACAGGTCCCTTCTCACTTCCTGTTCTATTAATCGTTCAGCGCAGGTTCGTCCTCTTTTGCCGGGAGCCTGGACTCCCGCGCAACCTTGCAACCCTTGGTCAACCTAGTCACGCTCTACTGGGAACTGTCTGCAATCAGCATATACAAAGCGGGGCTACAGAGGTTAACTTTTACACCCCCGCGTACAAGAGGAAGGCTGGCTGCTCTACTTGTGCAGCTAGGAGCGAGGCCATAATCTACTTGCACAATGTCTGGCGCGGGCAATCAAGCACTTGTGCGGCCTCCGCGCAATATCATGGCAGTGGACCCCTGATCCAATAGGAGCGGGGCCACAGACCCAATGAGAAAAATACAATATAATACATAGCTGGCTACTCAACAGAGTAGCTGAGCTGAACAATATACAATACATACATATCGCGTGACAGCAAGACCTTCATGCTGTCAGCACGCAAAACAAGAGCATCCAACTCGACTAAACAGTACAGAGTGGAAGAGCTCCATTGTGCTGACAATTTAGATTTCATAGAAACGAACTATATACACCACGGGGTGCAGGACTGAAGTCATGCGCCGCCCATGGAACACAGGAGCAGTTGACGCCTGCTAGTTAGACCGGCTAACGCAGGGCAACATTAGCTCTACTATGTTAACAAAGGAACTATATACACAGCAGAACACGAGAGCCTGCTCACGTACTTACCGCTGAGGGCAGCAGCAGCGGACTCTTGCTCTATGGCACATAGCCAAAGTGGGCCACAGACCTGCTGACCAATGAACTATGTACACAGCGAGGCAGCGAAACTCAAGCGCCATCAGCTGGGAACAGCGGCAGTGAACTCCATTCTACAATTTTAGAATGGAGCCACAGTCCTGCTGTTTAACACATAATACATACATACACATATATACATCACGGGGTGCAGGAGCTGGCTCATGCTCCACATGTGGAACACAGGAGCAGTTGACACCTGTCGAATAGCGCAGCTAACGCAGGGCAACTACAGCTCTACCGTGTGAATAAATGAACTATGTACACAGCCAAAACCGGGTACCCAATGGAAGGGACCGGTCCCATCACATCCACCCTGTAGAACCGGGCAAATGTAAGTGGTGAGCCCCAAGCTGCAGCCGCACAAATGTCTGCCAAGGGGGCACCTTGAAAAAGGGCCGACGATGTGGCAACGCCTCGAGTCGAGTGGGCCACCAGGTGATCAGGCACCGGGGTCCCGGTAGACTCGTAGGCCATGGTAATGGTGTCCACAATCCAATGCGATGCTTTGAAAGCGCCTGGCCCTGTGTCCGCGCTCCATAAGACACAAACATTTGGTCTGAGCACCGAATGTCCTTAGTGTGTTCCAAATAGCACCTGAGGGCCCGCACAGGGCAGAGCAGGTGAAGCCGACTCTCTTGCTCTGAAGCGAAGGGAGGAGGATGAAAAGCCATCAACTCAATAGGCCTGTTGACATGGAATGGAGACAGCACTTTCGGGAGGAACGCAGGGTTAGACCGTAGCGTGAACCTGGAGCCATCTCCCGCAAAACGGACACACGATGGGTGTACGGACAGGGTGTGTAACTCGCTCACGCGTTTTGCAGAGGTGAAACGCAGTCTTAAGTGACACCAGCTTCAGCTCAGCTGAGTTCAGTGGCTCAAATGGGGCTTGGGAAAGTGCGTCCAGCACTACATCAAGGCGCCATGCGGGCAGTGAAAGGGTTCGAGGAGGCCGTAGCCGTCGAGCTCCCTTTAGAAACTGCACAGCCAGAAAATGAGACCCAGGAGGCTCGCCATCAATCCGAACATGACATGTCTAGATGGCCGCCAGATACACTTTGTGCGTGGACGGGGACTTGCCCTGGTCCAACAGCTCTTGTAGAAATTGCAATATGATCCCGATGGGGCAATTAATTGGGTCTTGACCGCCGTCTTGGCACCAGGTGCTAAACGTCCACCAGCGGTAGGAATACTGCGACCTCGTAGAGGGAGCTCTCGCCGACTGAATAGTGGCAACTACCGCGTTCGACAGACCGCAGGCAATTAATCGCTCGCGCTCAGGGGCCAGGCCCAGAGCTCGAGGAGGCCCGGATTGGGATGCCAAATTGTGGGGGCTCCGCCACCAACGGAGCACCTTCCAGCACGCCGGAGTGACTGTGACTCTGCGTGCTCGATTGCGGCGAGGGTGCATCCTGAGAGACCTGAACCACCCCTGCAACGGCCTCAACTGGAGGAGGCCGAGGGGGAGGGTCTGTGATGCAGCCGCTAGGAGGCCCAGCAGCCTCTGGCAAAGGGACACCCTGACACGAGCTTTCAGTCGGAAGAGGGAGAGACACGTGTGTATTGAGGCAACTCTCTCTGGCGCCAGCATGGCGAGCATGGCAACGGAATCGAGGCACAGTCCGAGGAACTGTGCCTGCTGAGCCGGCGTCAGGTGGCTCTTCTCTCGATTGACCCGAAGGCTCAATTCAGAGAGTTGGCCTAAAATCAGGTCCATGTGAATCCGAACCTGCTCCCTCGAGTGAGAACAAACCAGCCAGTCGTCTAGATAATTGAGGACGCGGACCCCCTGGCAACACAAGGGGACTAGCACGACGTCCATGCACTTGGAAAAAGTGTGTGGCACTAGCGACAGGCCAAAGGGGAGAACAGCAAACTCGAATGCTCAGCCCTCGAAGGCGAAGCGGAGAAACTTCCTGTGTGCCTGCGCAATGGGGATGTGAAAGTAAGCATCTTTCAGATCCACCGTGGTGAACCAGTAGCCGGGCTTGATGGCCTGGGACATGGTGCGCAGGTTGAGCATCTTGAAGCGCAGCACCTTGAGGTGGCGGTTCAGGCACCTCTGATCCAAGATGGGGCAGAAACCGTCATCTTTCTTGGGCACAAGGAAGTATGGGGAATAAAATCCCTCGTGCTGCCCCGGCGGGGGCACTTTGCGGATTGCTCGTTTCTCCAGGAGAGCGGCAATTTTGACGCGAAGCGCCGCACACTGCAACGGGTCCCTCACTCGCGTCCACACCATGCCCTGGAAGGGGGGTGGACGTGTCTGAAATTGCAGGGAGTAGCCAACTGATATAATTTGGAGTTGCCAATTGGAGAGTTGCTGAGGGGTGTAAAGGTGGGCCAGAGACTGCTGGAATGCCTCAGGGGCGGGGCTCGGGTGGTGGAGGAGGCGGGGTTGGGCCGGGTCCCCTCCTACCACGAACTGCCGTGGGCCGCCGGGGGCCAGGGCGGCGAGCCTGGGGGCGCCTGCCTGCCAGTGAGACGCTGGGGGAGATCGGCAGGTGGGCGGGGCTGTGACCTGGGCTGTGGTCCGGCCTATGGCCTGAGCTGTGGCCTGGGAGCCGCGGTCGGGGGGCCTGCCACAGACGGCCTGCGTTGCTGAGCCTGAGGTGCCACCGGGTACACTCGGGCCAGCTGCAGGGACTGCTCCCTCTCCTGGAGGGTGCGCGAGAGCATCTCCTTCACAGAGGGACCAAAAGTAAAGCCTGGCGAGATAGGGGCGTCCATGAGGCGAGTCCTGTCCGCCTCAGGGACCCGCTGTGCCTGGGACAGCCAAAGCTTGCAGTGTGCCGCCATAATGGCTGCCAAGGATCGCCCTGTCGCCCTTGCCCCCTGGCATATCACCGTGACCAGCTGATCCGCCGCCACCGCTATCTCCAAGATAGGGGCCGGGGTGGGTGATGTGCCATGTTACTCCGAGGGCTCCGCCAGCTGAGCCAAGTACAAGGCCAGCAGGATTTCCATATTTCGGAGGCGAGCCGCTTGGGCTCCAGCCTCGTACGCCCTCCGGAGCAGCGTCCCCCAGGTCGCGTGGCTCCGCGGACAGCGGAGGTAGGGAGACGAGCGCGGCTATGGTGGAATTTACGCTGGGAAAATCCACCAAGCCCGCTTCTGCCGTGCCCTGGGTCCTGGCATAAGCCTCCCCTCTCCTGGCTAGGGCGGGGGCTGTTGCTGGATGGTCCCAGGTAGCCCTCAGCTCTTCGAGGAGGTCAGGCATCAGCGGGAGGGCCCGTGTGGGCCGCTGCGCACGCTGACCCCTCTCAAACCTGGAGCGCGGCGTGGCAGGATCAGAGGGCCAGGGGAGCTGAAGAGACTCCACAGCCCTCTGGATGACTGCCCAGAACTCCCTGTCCTGTCCCATGGGAGCAGGAGGGGCATCCACGCTCAATGGAGGAGGAGGGGTGGGAGCGACCAGCTCCTCCTCCATGAGCTCCGCCTCGAGCTCTGAGTCCTCGTTAGGACCCAGAGACAGGCGGTCCTCCTCCCAGGTGGCCGGTCTGCTGCCCTCCTCCTAGGATCGCCGGGCGCAGCAGCAAGTGCGGCGGTGCCCGGTAAGATGGCGGACCTCCAGGCACGCCACAGCGGACCCGGAAGTCGCGGCCAAATCGCGCCCGCTGTCGGTGCCCAGACAGACGGGGCATAAGACTTCCCTACTCCAGGCGGGCAAGGTGCGATGGCCGCAAGCGGCACAGTGGTGGGGGCGAAAGGAGCTCATCGCCGAGCACCAAGTGCACACGTGCGTGCACAGGAAACGTGCATGATCAGTGTTTGCACCGGGAGCACACAACAACTGGAACGCCTCTGCAACAAATGGAGCGCCTAGCGGGGCCGCCACTGTAAGTGCGTCTCCACCCGGCAACGTTTATATACACGGGGGCGCTGCGACACCAACCACGCGCAACCTTGCTGGTGCCGGACTGAACACTGTGTATACCAAGCACCAGGTGCTGGATACAAGCGCCGCGTAGGCCCGTAGGCTTAACCACACCTTGTGTGCCGGGGTTTCTGGGGACACCAGGTGATGCGGAGTCCGGGGTCTGTGGGGGCCGAGGGTAGTAGACCACCAGCCGTAGCGGGATCTAAAACCGAGGCACACACGCACGGACCGGGAGGGATAGCAGTGCTCGTTCTCGGCAAACCAAGAGAGCGAGATCTCCTACAGCCGCAGCCGCGGGCTGTAGTGCGGGCGCAAGCTGGCGGAGGAGCACCTCACGTGGGCGAGATCTCTTACGACACACTGCCGGATTTTACTGCTGCTGCTAGCGCTCCTGCTGTGGAGGAAAAAGCCCTGTGGACAAAAAACCAACACAGCAAGCAGTTGGAATATATATAGCACTATATAAACACGACTATTATTTTTAAAAGGCTCTTCTTGTTAACGAAACTGAAATTGAAAGTGCAGCCGGACCTCCGGTGCGCGGATGGGACAGAATCGGGATTAGCTATCAATAATAACTAAACACACACAAGACGATGTGTAGCGAAAATGGTGGTGAACAACACTATGAAGTGAACCAGCCAGCCGAAATACGCAGTTTAAATGTTTATTACAAACACAGACACAGAGAGCTTATGTTCCTGAGTCAAGCGAAGAGGCAAAAGAGGACGAACCTGCGCTGAACGATTTATAGAACAGGAAGTGAGAAGGGACCTGTTCTGAGTGAGGAGCGCAGGGGCCAATGGCAGCTTTGATAGAGTGACGTTTCGATCGGGTTCCCGCGGAAGTGTGCAAAAACCCCTCCCCCTTGGGCAGTGCTTCCGACTTGAAAGATAACTACCTTTTGTCTTGTTGCTGTGCTTAGTCTTGCCATGGTGTATGACTTTTGACAGTAAACTGTCTTCAGCAACCTCACCTTGTTAGCTGAGTTTGGCTGTTCCTCACCCAGTTTTATTCCTCCTACACAGCGGTTTCTGTTTCAGTTAATGCTTGTGTTTCAACCTACATATTGAATTGATGATCATTAGCACCTGTTTGGTATAATTGTTTAATCAGACACCTGACTATATGCCTACATAATCTCTGATTTTGTGCAAGTGTACCTAGAAGAATTGAAGCTGTTTTGAAGGCAAAGGGTGGTCACACCAAATATGGATTTGATTTAGATTGTTCTTCTGTTCACTCACTTTGCATTTAGTTAATTGATAAATATAATCTATTAACATGTCTATTTTTGAAAGCATTCTTACTTTATAGCATCTTTTCACACCTGCCTAAAACTTTTGCACAGTAATGCTGGATGAATGTGTATATACAGTATATATATACAGTGCCTTGCAAAAGTATGCAGACCCTTTCTGTGGTGTCTCATTTCATGAAGTTACAATATGATGCGTAAACATTTTTATTGAAAACTTGAAAAACTGAAGAATTTTAATGGTAAGATAAGTAACAGTAAATTTAAGCAAAAACTAGAGACAGAAATTTAATTCAATATTTGGTGAAGCACTTTTGACTTTGGGCAAGTCTTTACCAACTTACTGTACACTGGCTTGGTGATTTGCCCATTCTTCTTTGTAGATATCCTATTTCAAGTTGTTTGAGGATTGCTTATGGATGGCAGTTTTCAGGTTTTTCCACAAACTCAAATAGGATTCATATCAGACTGGGCCACTCAAGGATATTCCCTTTCTTATTCTTTAGCCACTCCAGTGTAGCTTTGACCTTGTGCTTTGGATCATTGTCCTGCTAAAAGGTGATGTTTTGCCCTAGTTTTAAGTTTTTAACTTTGCGCCATCTATGTTTCCTTCAATCCTAACCAGCGTTCCAGTCTCTACTGAGGAGAAGCGTCCCCATAGCATGATGCTGCCACTCCCCCAGGCTTCGCTGTAGTGATGGTGCTGACTGGGAGTTGTGCAGTGTTGGGTCTGTGTCAAATTAAACGCTTTGCATTTAGACCATAAAGTTCAAATTTCGTCTCATCTGACCACAACAACTTTTGCCACATTTTTGCAGGAATATTTTTAGAAATGGCTTCCTTCTTGCCACCCTGCCATACAGGCTGGGACGTGTTAACCGCATAGGCTACATAGGCAGCAACCAAGGGCCTCTTACCACCAGGGGGCCTTAACGAGGAAAGTACAATGTTAATTATATTGTTGGTTGTTCAGTAATCACATTTCTCTGAGCTTTTGTCCTGAAAATATACCCATACCTATCGTGTCATTGAGAGAAGAAATTATTACTATCAGCACCTAGTTTAACATTTCTCGTGGTGCTATTCTTTTCAAAGTTTGACCTTACGTGGTTCTACAAAAGTGTCACATCCACACTGTAAACATGAGAGTGGGCAGGGCTGGCTCGCCCATTGGGCAAGTGTGTGCAACCGCAAAGGACAACAAGATGTGGGGGCGGTGCTGTCTACAAGGTTATAAACAGTGGCGAGAAAAAGTATGTGAACCCTTTGGAATTACCTGGATTTCTGCATAAATTGGTCATAAAATGTCATCTGATCTTCATTTAAGTAACAACAATAGACAAACACTAGTCAGCTTAAACTAATAACAGACAAACAATTATAAGAACATACGAAAGTTTACAAACAAGAGGAGGCCATTCGACCCATCGTGCTCGTTTGGTGTCCATTAATAACTGAGTGATCCAAGGATCCTATCCAGTCTGTTTATAAATGTTCCCAAATTTTCAGCTTCAACCACATCACTGGGGAGTTTGTTCCAGATTGTGACAACTCTCTGTGTAAAAAAGTGTCTCCTGTTTTCCGTCATGAATGCCTTGAAGCCCAATTTCCATTTTTGTCCCCGGGTGCATGTGTCCCTGCTGATCTGGAAAAGCTCCTCTGGTTTGATGTGGTCGATGCCTTTCATGATTTTGAAGACTTGAATCAAGTCCCCACGTAGTCTCCTCTGTTCCAGGGTGAAAAGGTTCAGTTCCCTCAGTCTCTCAGTAGGGCATTCCCTTCAGACCTGGAATAAGTCTGGTTGCTCTCCTCTGAACTGCCTCTAGAGCAGCGACATCTTTCTTGAAGTGTGGAGCCCAGAACTGTCCACAGTATCCAGATGAGCTCTAACTAGTGCATTGTACAGTCTGAACATTACTGCCCTTGTTCTCAATTCTACACTTTTGACAATATACCCTAACATCCTGTTTGCCTTTTTTATTGCTTCCCCACATTGTTTGGATGGAGAAAGTGAGGAGTCCACATAGACTCCTAGGTCTTTCTCATGCATTACTTCATCTAGTTATATTCCTCCCATAGTATCAGGTGTCGGCCCACAACTGAATATTATCCTTAAGTCCCTTTGAATAACCTGTGCTGCCGAGATTGTATCTGCTGATTCACCTATTTTAGTATCATCTGCAAATTAGACAAGGTTGCTAACTATCCCAGAGTCCAGATCATTAATATGGATTAGAAAAAGCAAAGGCTCTAGTACTGATCCCTGTGGAACTCCACTAACAACCTCACTCCAGTTAGAAGCGACTCCTCTAATCGACACCCTCTGTTTCCTATACATCAACCAGTTCATAATCCATCTACTTACATTACCCTGAATGCCTACAGCTTCCAATTTGAGGATCAATCTTTGGTGTGGAACCTTATCAAAAGCTTTTTGAAAATCTAAGTATCATATCATATGCTTTCACGTGATCTACAGCTGCAGTTGCATGTTCAAAGAACTCTAATAGATTAGTAAAACATAATCTGCCTCGTCTTTACCCATGCTGACTATCTCCAAGAATATGGTTCTCATTAAGATGCTCCTCTATTTTCTGTTTCCAACATTTTACAGGTGATGCAGGTGAGACTGATTGGTCTGTAATTTCCTGGCTCAGTTTTGTCCCCTTTCTTGTGGATTGGTATGACATTTACCGTCTTCCAGTCAGTGGGCACATCCCCTGTTCTAAGTGTCATTTGGAATATTTGAGTTAGTGGCCAAAAAATAATATCCCACATTTCTTTAAGTACTGTTGGAAATATACCATCTGGTCCAGGTGATTTGTTTGTTTTTAATTCTGCTAGTCCCTTTAGTACCTCCTCCTCATTTATCATGATCTCTCTTAGGGTTTGACTGGACTGGTTGTTTACCTGTGGCATGTTATCAATTTTTTCTTTTGTAAAAACCTCTGTGAAATACTCGTACATCGAACATTTGCCACATCTTGTTCATTTTCCAGGATACTTCAATTTTTGCCCTTTGGCTGTTTCAGTTATTCCTTTATTGACCTCTTGCTGTTGTAGTATTGAAAAAAGCTCTTAACATTAGTTTTAGCTCCAAGAGCTATGTTTCTTTCTATTTCCTCTTTGTTTTCCTGATCCCTTTCTTAAGATCTCTTTGCAGTTCAACATATTCTTTGTATTTTGTTTCATCTCCATCCCTTTTGTATGTGCTATACAACATTTTCTTTCTCTTGATATTTTTTCGCATACCTCTGTTAAACCATTTTGGCCAATCATGGGCGGCACTTGACCCTATTTAAGGGTCAACCCCCCTAACAATAATAGGGATATGAAGTAACGGTGTGGTAAAATAGTCTGACAAAGCACCATCAGCCTCCCCTTGTATTTTCACTCAGCTCCCCTAAAAATATTACAAGACAAGAATCGAAGAATGTAGAAGTAACATCGCAAATAGCAACTCTCGCCCGCTCAGACCCGAGAAACCCTCCCCCCCGCTCTGACACTGGATCAAAAAACTGTCAGCACCACCCCCCTACCGCTCTTACACCAAAAAAAACTACGTAAACCCCTGTGGCCAGTGTTTTTTGGTCCTCAATTTGGTTTTGGTACAAATTGTTCCTGAGCCTCAAGTAGTATAATCTTAAAATATAACCATCCATTTTCAACTGAATCTGTATCCAGTGTGCTCCAGTCTAACTCTTCTAAGTTCCACCTCATACCTTCAAGGTTTGCTTTTCTAAAATTGTAGATCATTGTTTTAGACTTGGTCCTTGTTTTTTGAAAGAATGCCTCAAAGCTAACCACATTGTGATCACAGTTTGCCATTGGTTCTCTGACTATTTACCATCTCAACCATTTCTATTTCTGCTTCTGTAGTCCCAACTGGGCTTTCCCAGTCTATGTTTGGGAAATTGAAGTCCCCCATTATAACAGCCACATCCTTGCTACATGCAGTCCTGATTACATTGTACACTGTACTTTCTGAATATCTGAATTGGGTGGTCTGTAACATACTCCTACCGCTAATCCTCCAGATCTTTTATTCAAAATTTTAACCCACAAAGATTCTGTTTCGTTACTGGGATCTAATTTGAGTTCTTCTGCCTCAATGTCATTTCTGACATATAATGCTACCCCACCCCCTCATCGATTTTGCCTGTCTCTCCTAAACTGTGTGTATCCTTTCAACTTGTATTCATCCCCATAATTTTCTGTAAGCCATGTTTCCGTCACTCCTACAACATCATAGTCACCCGCCAGCACTGTGACTTCTGGGTCTAACATCTTGCTCCTTATACTCTTGGTTTTCTTTCCTTAGTGTCACATCTCCCATTGTCCCCTGTCCCCCTGGTCCCTAGTTTAAAAGATTCTCAATCACTCTGCACATACACTCTCCCAATGCATTAGCCCCCCCCTTCTGTTTAGATGTAGACCGTCCGGTTTGTACAGGTCCCATCTATCCCAGAAGAAAGACCAATGCTCCATAAACCTAAACCCCTCTTCCCTACACCAAGATTTGAACCACGTGTTAAACTTTCTAATCTCTGCCTGTCTCCCTGGCCTGGCACGTGGTACCGGAAGTATTTCAGAGAAAACTATCGTGGAGGTTCTGCTCTTTAGTTTCTTTCCTAACTCTTTAAATTTGTCTTGCAGAACCTCTGCCCTACCTTTTCGTCTGTCATTGGTGCCCTCCCATCACCCTCGGAGCTGTCACTGTCCAACTCGGTGTCCAGCAGTTGGAATCTGTTGGGCAATTCTAGCTCTTGGGGTGTCTCTAAGGGATGTGCATGCCCTGTTCTGTGGTTACAACCTACTGTAACCCAGCAGTTCTGTACAATTTCCTGCTCTAAGGTCTCAACTCTCCAAGGTTTAGGCGTGCACACCATGTATCCAATGGGCTGATTGACTAATTCTTCTATATCACTAATACAGCGCAGATCAACAAGCTGAGCCTCAAGATTCACAAATTAAATCTTCTTGGATGAGTTTATCCAGGAAGGCAATCATTCTGAAAACCTGATACTGTAGTGGCCACATGCTTCTAAATTTTGCACATTTTTTATTTTATTTTTTATTTTTTATTTTTTGGCGGCTCTTGGATTCTGTCCCCATGTCAACTGTTTGACTTTTTTTTTTGTCACGAGAAACAGCACAGCTCTTTCTCAACAGCAGCTTTAAGTACCTTTTGTCTACCTGCCCCCGATTCACACCTAACTGGCTCCAACTGGATCCACCTGGCACAACTCTAGTTTTCTAAGAATTGAAGGTGCATCTTGACAAAATTGCCTGTATTTAGTATCATAAAGATAATTACTTAAAGTCACAAGGGGGAAACCTTGAAGATCAAAACCTCTTCTTAGAAGGGGAATATATTGACCTTACTCCTAAACTTAATATGTCTTGGGATTTTTTGTTTATTTCTTGCTACATCTCATCTGTTTCCAAAGTAATGAAAATGAATCAATTGATTATAAACTGGTAGCTGTGTTTTAGAAGGTTGAGACTAAGATGTTCACAAAATTATCTTCTCTTGTGAGAGGCTAATTCTTGGTAATATTTCATTAAATCCACAAGCTTTACTTAAGAAATTGTGCCGTTTATGCTCTACTGCACCATATAAACATTTTTGTAATACCTATTTTCATGTTAAACTTTTCAAAAGTAAATAAGTAAATACATACATAAATAAAAAGGTCAATGTTAATATTTTAAAAATTAAAAATAATGTTTTTTAAAATTAAATATCTTAATAAGTATACACATTTATTTATGTTTTGATTGTTAATGTATGCACTGTAAATAATGTAACTGCTGTCTGAATTTGCTTCCTCTGAGGAAGCAGTTCACCACCTCAACTGAATTATTTCTTTAGAGAAAAACTTTTAATAAATAAATGAACCTAATTATATACATATCAAAATAATTCTGTTAAGCAGTAAACTAAAATTACCATTGAAACTTCTGACAGCTCTCCTTTATTCTTTAGAAGTACAGGCATTCACATTGCTCAGGATGGAGAGAAGGGCTCACCATAGACAGATGGTGCTTATAAATAGTTGTCCCTGAAGTCAGATTTCACTGCTTATTCTGTAATTAATTAATTGTTTAAGGTGACAGCGTGTGATGCAAAGAACACTGTGCAGTTGTCTTGACTGACAGCTATTTTCCTTTTATTTCTCTTCCATAGTATTTGAATATGTATATGGAAATCTCGACTGCTCTGGGAGATAATGATGGCCTGGGAAAAGCATGTAAAGCCATTGCCAAATCTCTGGAAAGGTGAGTGTTGATAAGCTCTCTGTAGACTTTGAGACTATGGGCTCGATTAAATCAAAAATGTTTGCTCTGCAAATTGATTGCTGAGGCATTAGTGGCATTATTGCAAATTGATTTTGCCCTGCTAAACTTTCGAGTTTTAAACCTTAAATGATTTGTGCTGCCAAACAACCTTCTAACAGATCTTGTTTCACACTACAGTGCAAACAGTATTGCTCTACTTCTATTTTTTATGATGTCTTCCTCCTTTACATGTATTTCAGGTATTGTTTTGTGGGAATAATAAAGGGGTGCTGACAGAAAAGTCAGAGCAAGGGTGTAGGAGTGCTATGGATTCATTATTAAGCCTCACTTGTGCTAACTACAACCTTATGTATGGATAATTAAGGAAAAAACACATGATCAAAAGCCATGTTTTCAAATTAAAGACATTTTCCATTTGTTTATAAGTATTACACATCACGAAAGAGGTGGGCTGTGTTCCTTTAAATTTTAAAAGGAAAGAAATGCAGACTCACCAGTGGTCAGATTCAACTTATTCCAGATGGGGTATATCTAAAAGAAGGACAGATTTAATTCAGGCTTCTGTGTATCCGTTTGTATTAGGTAATCTACATATTGCTGTTAACAAATATCAACATAATTCCTTTTTCAGATATCTAAGGACAAATTATCAATAACAGATGCATTGATAACTTATTGCATCTCAAAAAAATATCTAAATGCCCCCCCTTAACCTTATTGCAACTCACTCTTTCTCACTCTCTCTCTCTCTCTGGATGACATCCTCCCCAAGATGTTTCCACTTGCTTCACTTTACAGCTTCTCTTTTCCATGTCACGCTAAGTTTATTATTTAATCTTACCATGTTTTATATGGTCATCTTCTAGGTCTTTTTTCATCTATTTTTTCCTTTGTCCATCTCTGATCTGTATTTAATATGTCCAGCCCATTGCCATTTTCACTTTCATCGATGTCACATATTTTTGTTTGTTCTCTGATCCATTCATTTCTTTTTCATCTCTTATTGTTATTCCAAGCATACATCTTTCCTTGCTTCTTTGTGTTGCCCAACGTTTCTGTAACATTTTTGCGTTAAGTGACCGGGTTTCACAGCCGTAAGTGAGCACTGGTAGTATGCATTGATCAAATACTAGATAGATTTCCTTTCAACAACGTGCTATTGCTCTCCATCCAATCTTCTTTTGATTTCTTCCTAATATCTCAGTTTATACATATATATATATATATATATATATATATATATATATATATATAGATAGATAGATAGATAGATAGATAGATAGATAGATAGATAGATACAAAAGTGATATACATTTTAAAAGACATTATTTATAAGTGTGACTATAAAATTGGAATAATAGTACAATAAAAATGAATACATTTCAACCTGTGCAACAATCAAGCAGATATTTATTAATTTTACATGAGCACAGCAGTTGAGCACAGGTTAATGTTTAACTGGGACCTGGCGCATGGTGTCACATATCGCAGTTGTAGTAATGGTGGTATAGCTTGACATTTTTCCAGGGGGGAACAAAGAAACTAAAATGCATTATTATTTTGTGTGTAATTGCTATCATTAGCATAGCGACAGCAATGTAGCTGGATTTGTCTGATGCACAGATTCTCATATGAACATGACATCGAATGCCATCGACCCCCAACCTATGCCACTGCTTTCAATGTGGCCATACATCTTTTCCATACCATATAAATAGCAGTATAAATGGTATTATGGATTAATTTACATGAACTGCTTTGCATACCTAAATTAGGTAAAGCATATGTAGAGGTCTGGATGATGTGCTTACAACCGTATATTATTTTTCCTTCTAAACATTTCTAATTTGTTTTTGGTTTGTTTAGGCTATTATTATTATTATTATTATTATTATTATTATTATTATTATTATTATTATTATTATTATTATTATTATTATATTATTTATACCAGTGCGTTACATACATAAACTTTATTACATTTTGGAAGTCACACTGGCAAAGCTTGTCTCCTCCCTGTTCGCAGCTCCTGATAGTTTAGATTTCTTACGGACTGAAGTGGCGCTGTGATATTCAGAGCTGTGACTCTCCCGCAACTTTTCGCCTTAGCGGCATGCAATTTTTTTTTGTTTAATCGGGCCCTTTTGTTCACTTGATAGGTGGATGTAATTAATGGTTGTAATACATTGTTTTTTTTCTTAGAAAATTTGGAATAGACTATTATTTTTTGTGTTTTCTCCCCCAAAGTTTTGGAATCGCCAATTGTGCTAATGCATCATGGCCCATTGCCATGTCCCCCAATACCACATGTGGGGAGGGTGAGTATGACTGGGATGCTCCAATCCCAGCAGCCCTCAAGCCGACCGTCATTTTACACACAGGTTCAGTCCGTCTCTGCAGAACTGCCCCGGTAGCGAGTAGAGGATGCTCGTTAGCAATGAGCCGACAGAGACCCAGCCGATTTAGCCCTCCCTAGCCCAGGCAGCACAGGGCCAATGGTGTGCCACCGCTGAGCACTCCCGGACAGTATGCAAATGTAGGTTGATCCAAAAATAACAATGTTTTGGACATTAATTAATATTCTACTATAATATTCGTGATATTTAATTAAAAAATGAAGTCAGGAAAACTGATTAATTTAATTAACAATATTTCATTTCTTACTGACTGCAGTAAGGTGTTCTCACTGTTGCACTCAACTTATTCCAGATGGGGTATATCTAAAAGAAGGACAGATTTAATTCAGGCTACTGTGTATCCATTTGTATTAGGTAGTTTACATATTGTTGTTAAAAATATCAACATAATAGTATTTCTCAAGTTAAGCTTTGACTGTGGTGTTATCTTCAGCTTCCACCAAGAAATTAGTGTAAACATATGTTCTTATAGTTTATCTACCATACAACCAAATTTTTACAGTTATATATATACAGCAAATGTATATTGTCACCAGAGGTGAAGGTCTGGGTGGTCTGTGGAAATGTGGTCTGTGGTTAAAAAAACTTTGAAAAACACTGTTATAGATTAACCGATCCCATTCTTTGCATACCTTGCAACCACCTAACCTTGCAGATGTCCTTCAAAGGAGAAATCTGAGTATCTCATATTCCATACATACAATTATGTGTTTTAATTATTGTCTCCGTACTATAATTGAAGTTAATGTTTCTAGATTAGATATTATTGCTGCATAATCCAAGGAACTATCATGTAAATCTTCAAATTTGTCATTTTTATTATATGTGAAGTTTATACAGGGAAAATTATATAATGAGATTTTATATTTAAGGCTAATTTTATATCAATAATTGCTAACTCTGAATTACTATCAATGTTTCTAAGATCCCCATGGCAATGTAATGGCTATTCAAGGGTTTTACCTAGAAAACGTGACGTTCCCAGATTTATTCCATTTGGCCTTTAGCCAAAACAGAAATGCAGAATTTAAATAAGGCACAGTATACACTTAATAAGAAATATTCTGCAAAATTAAATACTGTACAGGCTTATAAAGACATTCTGTAAACATCAAGTATACTGGGTATTTTAGTGATATAATGTGTAATAGAGTGAAACTAAATTTCCTATATGTAAAACATGGAATGTATGACATATGGTGTAGCTGCTTAATCCCGGATTAAATTTTTCATGCAGTGTAATCCAGTATAACACAATATAAATTGTATATCTGATGTAAATATCAGATCTATGTTTAAAATAACCAACATAAGTAATATAAAAATAAGTAGATGTGTTATACATTGTTTTTAATGCTGCTGATTTTAATTTATTATTACTGGGATACAGATGACCTCAACACTTAAATGCTCAGGTAACAAAATTAATCATTCTCTAGTTTTAAAATCGTATGTTTTATGTTTTCTGCATGTAATATTTGCATTAACCTTACAATGCCTTTATCAAATATAAGTGCAAATCTACCTTAAATAACAAAAGCATTATTATTAGAAGTATTATTATTATTATTATTATTATTATTATTATTATTATTATTATTATTATTATTATTATAGTTAATTAATAACATGACTAAAACAATTGAAAGATAGATCCCATTGCTAATGTGTATCATATTGTTTTGCATTTTAAGCAAGTTGAGAATATAAAATGTTTACTCCCAACAAACCATCAGTCATTCCAAGTTATATCTATCACATGTAGAAATATTGCCAGCAATATTGCTTCCAAATTAGACCCACGCTGACTCTCTTAAGCAATATCTCAAGATGCGATGGTGCTCACTACAGTAAGCAACTCTGTAGCAATTTCTGTGTTCTTTTTTACCTTTCTGTGTTGAAGGTAAAAAACAACTCTAAGTTCTGAGCAGCTGTGGATAGTGTTTCAATCATCGCTTTCTAGGGTCAATAGGAGGCTTAGTCTAAACAGAAATGCTGCATTGAAGCTGAATAACATTTTCCACTTGTTGGATTAAGCTTTCTTTTTTTTCCATTTTACTCTTCACACTTAGATTTTCCTTATATACAATTAAACGCCCCAGTAAGCGGAGGATTTTCATTAAATTGGACCTGTGAGTCTTATATGAAATTTCCAAAAATGACCACAGAAATAATTACATGGGTAGTGTTTACATTAATTCATGAAATAGAAGCAGCCTTTTAGATTTCCACCTGTCACCGATCCCATTTGCTTTATTACTAGCAGCTCAGGCCCACAAACTTGGTGGTACAATCGTCAAACCCCTGAGTGGCGGTTTCATCCCTGCTCTATTTGATTTTTCCACTCTGAGCAAATGATTAAGTTTTCATGCATTGGTTCAACCAAAATCTATGTTCACTCAACCACATCCTTTATTGATTACTTCTAGTGCAAACAGTAGGCCAAGTGTGATATACATAATTGGACAGTTGTCAAGGGAGGTGGGTGTTAACAGTCCTGTTTTCCCAGTTGGAAATTGGAAACACCTTGATACACAAATAGTCTGCACTATCTCATTCTCAATCTCTGGACCCTGGGATTTTCTTTCCTCACAAGATATTTTCATTGATATCTAAAGTGACAGACAATACATAGATCAGTTAAATACGAGCAACTCCAACAACTTTTTTATATATTTTTTAACTGATACATTTCAGAAAGAATCTAATTTTGTGTTTGTATAATATGGACATGGTTATTACGGTGTGTACTTTTTATGTGTAATCTCATTTGAAACAAGTGGCCGATGTAACAAAACATTGTTCTTGGGACCCTTAATGGTATTTAAACTGCAGAACCTTAATCATATCCTTTGCTTTAGATGAGTTCTACATGTCCTTGAATTATCTTGAATTGAATTATTATTATTATTATTATTATTATTATTATTATTATTTTTATTTCTTGGCAGACGCCAGGGCGACTTACAACATAAGTGCAAACTTACAACTTAAGTGCAGAACCTTTTATCATGATTTATCAAGTTATATGTACAATACACAGCTAGCTGTTTTCCTTATTTAAAATACATATTTGCCTGTGTCGTGATGTGATCAATGCGTTGTGTGTGCATGTGTGTGTATGCATTTATACTCTTAGTTTTAATGGTCACAGAAAGATTTACAGAGCATCTGGGGGTGACAATTTTATTTTGGCCGATTTATCCTCATGCATACACAAATACATACATAATCTTAATCTCCACTATAAAAGTCCACAAAATAATGTAATTACCAAGCTATCTCTGAAGTAAAACAGTAGCATGAAATGTTCACCTTTTTCTACCACTGTATTACTACAGGAAACAAGGAACTTTGTCACTGGAAAAATATCTTAAATGTTTCCAACCCAACTCTTTTACTTGATTTCTTCTGTGTGGAACCACCATGAAATGATTGTCACATAGTAACATTTTATCTGTTTTCCCTCCCAACAAACATATTGTTCTGCCTTTAGTTCTGTGGTTTAGTAACATTTATTTTGTCTTTGTGGATTTGTAGTATTAAAGCCACAAAACAATTATTATGTAGTAGATTAATAAATGTCATCAGTCAAAAGTGTGAAGGATGATGTCACAGAGATGTTTAAGCAACATACAACACATCTGAGTGATAGGCAAGCTTTAATATTGGAAAGGAAACTGATTGTACTACAGAATATTACTGAAAAAACAGTTCATATACAGTACTGTGTTTCTAACTTACACTATATGAATACAAGTTGAATCTCTTGCTTTATTATTTCAGTGAAGGAAAAGTATCTGAGTCCATTGAATATCTGGAGAAATGTGTTGAAGTATCACAAGGCAGTGACCAGAGTTTAGAAGAGGCTTGTATGTGCTTGGGCATCATTTTCAATTCCAGGGTAAGTTCTTGTGAATAATTTCAATATAATGAATGTAGAGAATATGCCTGAAGATGCATACAGTGCATGAAGAAATCCATACACCATCAGGAATGTATTTAAAGAATTGCAGCTCCTGTGAAATATAGCACACCAACAATGTTATATATTTCTTAGATCCGTCTGTTTTACACCAGATATAGCCAGAGACCTTCCAATTTACTTCACTGAACTTCATTGATACAACTTACTCCTTCATTATATAACAAACTAATGACACAATAGTCTTTGTCAAAATGAATAAACAAATATCACTATCAAGTGAACAAATTAATAAACATATATGTAGGTCAGTGTTTTATGTCATTTCTAATATTTTTGTAATGTTGTGTAATTACTTAATACCATTTGGTGATGGAATTCTTACACAGTCACACAGTGTGAAAAGGATCATTAGTATGCAAGCTATGTATTTATATTTTCATATCCCCCCATTACACTAAATTCATGTAACATATGGGGTTTTCTTTATACATATATATGCTTGGATTAAAAATGACAACCAGGCAGTCTTACAAGCCTAAGAAAGGAAGAATCAACATCAACTATGAGTGATAAAATGTCTTATTCTTCTCAAAAGCTCCATCAGAGTACATGAATGTCTGACATTTTACTACAAACATTTCTTAGAAAAAACTTAAGTTTTCTATTATTGTCCATTCATCCTGAATGTTCTCCCAGAGAAGAGTTATGTATATATGCAGCATATATATACACAGGATAAAAAAATAGAAACCCAGTGGTCAATTGATGTCTTGGCATCTCCCATGTGTGAGTCATATCACATATTCCTCAGAGATATCGTTGGTATGACACACAAGTATCAGTAGGCTGAGGAAAAAACAAAGATATTTCAGACTGCCAGAAGAGTTTTATTGATGACACATGGCTGTCACAGGACTATGCTAAGTAACTAGTTCACAGGTGTACAATGTGTAGTGCATCAGAGTTGCATTTCTCCAAAGAACCAACTCTTGTAAGACGTTTGACCAGTAGAGCTCAATTCATTAGAATAGATCAGACACAAACACAAGTTCAAAAGATACAAACCATTCTTTATTATTAAACAAAGTTAGCTTACTATGCTAAATTACTAAAAGTATAGATACAAGTAAATACAAATACATTGAATGACTAATGACACACACACACACACACACATAGACAAGAAAGGAGACATAGAAGATCTGAAGAACTATAGGCCCGTTATTCTACTTTCCATCTTACACAAAGTATTTACAAAGATATTAACACATCGCCTTCAAGACACACTGGACTTCCAACCAAGAGAACAAGCTGATACAGAAGTGGATTTAACACAATGGATCATATACAAGTTGTCTGAGAAGTATTGGAAAGATGCAGAGTATGAGCTGCCTCTGTGCCTAGCCCACAGTAGTTGTTCACTATGATAAAGCATTTGATTCAATATATACAAACTCAGTCATCAGAGCTCTAAGACATCAACATATTGAGGAAACCCATGTAACTCTTATGAAATATATCTTCAACAATCCAACTCCACCAAGACACTGACCACATCAAGATTTGTATAGGAGTACGTCAAGGTGACACAATCTCCTCAAAACTGTTAATGTCAACTCTTGAAGAAAAGGCTGGGAAGAAAAAGGAATCAAATTAAACTGAGCTTATTTTAACAAATTATGATTTGTCAATGACATCTTCATATTTGCAATAGCATCTGAAGACCTACAGCTTCAAATTCAAGAACTCTCAGATGCAAGCAAGAAAACTGGACATAAAATGGACCCGAGTAAAACTAAAGTCATGTTTAACACCTTTGCTACATCTGTGAAAATTTAAGTAGATCAACGGATACTCGAAGTCAAAACGTATGTCTACCTTGGACAACAAATCAGCACAGACAGATATATTATGGAAAAAATCAAAAGAAGAGTAAAAATGGGATGGAGTGCATTTGGAAGAATTAGCACGCTGCTGGAAGGAAATCTACCCACTTGCCTGAAGAGAAAAGTATTTGATCAATGCATACTACCAGTGCTCACTTATGGACTTGAAACCTGTTCACTTAATGCAAAAATTATACAGAAACTGCGGACGACATACATAAAGGAACATGAAAATGTGTAGGTTTGGAATACCAAGAAGAGACTGAAAAAGAAATGAATGGATTCGAGTGAAAATGTTAAAATGGCAACAGGCTGGACACATTACAAGAAGAACAAATCAAAGATGGAAAAAATAAGTTATTGAATGGATCCCAATAATTGAAAACATCTTTTGGAGTGGATCAATATATGGTGATGGTGATCCATTCATTTGTTTCTATCTCTTGTTATCCCAAGCATACATCTTTCCATGGTTCTTTGTGTCATCTGCAGCTTCTGTAACATTTGTGCATTTAGTGACCAGGTTTCAAAGCCATATGTAAGCATATATATGCTCTATCTTACTTTAATTATGCCCAATATACTATTTATTATCTCTGCTTTAATAGAATTAAGAAAAGTTCCCTGAGATTCATTGCATATTAATTACATACATGCTAGGATGGATAGAAAAAACTATAATTCCTAATTTAATATTTTCTAAATTTAATTACTATTTCTGTATAATTAATTTATAGATCTAACAGTGAAATACCTTAAGGGTAAGTAAGGATCACTATGAATGAATATCTATAAGAGCTAATTTCTCACTGAACATGACTTTAGCTCTGAGTAAGATGTCAGAAAGAGAGGATGTAAAACCACCAGAAGGTAGGGGTTTGGTATCATTCACAATCCTTTTTTTGACAGGCATTTATATTTTACAAGTGGGTTTTGAGTTCTCAGGAAATTATTATGTTTTGAGCATTTGCAAGCACAGGAGAAAGCAATCGCTAAATACAGGAAGAAAGTAACATATGCATACAGTTATGCAAAAATTAAATATTAATTGCTTAAAGAGTAAGTACTGCATTTTGCCACCACAATTCCAGTAACATGCTTGTTTTCTTGTCACTGTTCACAATCTGACAAGTTTTTTTTAAATCACGAGTATGAAGTTCAGTGCAGCAACTTTCAAGATCGCTTGGAGCCACAGAGATGTATCCTCCAGGCTGTTTCTGTCGATTGTCACTGACAGTCACTGTGGCAGCAGTTCCCCCTGCATTCCCCTGCACATTACCAGTTGTGTTTAATGCTTTTTTGAGAATAATGCATATAATTATTTCAAATTTCAGGTTTCCCCAGTGTGTTGTGAGCAATAGACTGTACACATATGCCTTTAACATTCTGTTTATTGTTACAATATTTATAAAAATGGAAAACACACCAATTCTGCCAATGTCCAGGTGATTTGTGATTTAAACTTAATAAGCACAAATGCAGTACCAAAGTATCTGTGTTGGAGGAAAATAATACCTTACATAAGTAATAGAAATACGTGAACAATGCCGTGTGAAGTCTCTGATAAATACTTAGATATGTTGATATTTTTTTATTAACACATCAATGAAAAACCCTACCTATATCGTATATGAACTAATAATACAAAATCTTAAACATAATGACATTCACATATGATACCCTGCACCTGTAAATGAACAATGGAAAATACATAAGATATTTTTTTAACTCTGCACAACAAAGACGCTACATGCAGTATGTTTGTGCTGTGACTGGCCTTTCATAGTACATCTACCCAAAAGTCTTTTTGAGAGGAACCAAAAAAGACCATTATAAATCGAATAGATATATTGCCCAGCTAAAAAGAAGCCCTTTGATATTTTTATACAGCTTTGTAGGTTTGCCTTTGCGTTTGGGGAATAAAAGGCAAACACCTGGCTGATAACTCCAGAAACTGCATGACCTTTCACTGTCGGTTGATGAGATGTTCTAACGGAACACAATGTTAGTCTCATCCTATCAACTAGGTATTACATTAAATCAAACAAGAGAGAGAGAGATTGAGGTTAGAAAAAAGATAAACTCACGTTCCAGTGTTGACTTAATGAAATTTACACACACTACACCCCGGCCAGGAATTTCAGACTCCCTCAATGCCTCTTTGTTTCATATTTAAAGGAATTCCCAATACGCAGAAGGTTACTGTCCTGTTTTTGTTACTCAGGCAATCAAATAGTGTCTACAAGGTTACCCCTGAATATCCAGTGGGCTTTTACATTATAAAAACACGCACTTACAGCAAGTGCTCCTATTGAACAATGCAAATACGCCACAGGATGTTAAGTGGGCTCTTTACAGTGTAAAATACCTATTCAGAGTGTCTTGTTTTCTCCTCTCTGATCCTTTTTAATAGGGTCAATACGACAAGGCCTGCGAGTATTATGAGAAAGCTTATAAGATCGCCAAGAACTTAAAGGATCTGCCTCTGCTGCAAAAAGCACAGGTGTACCTCGGCTCTGCCAAAGCCCACAATATGATGACAGCATTTAGCAGTCACATCGAGGCAACTGGACATGTCAACACAGAGAAGCTGCTGGCATGGAAGGAGAGTCGAAATGACATGTTCAACGATCCAAGCGCAGTCTGTAAGTCATTGGTCACGAAACACATTAGTGCTGCTCTCTTCTTAATGGGTAGATGTTTTTTTTCTTCCTCTTGCATTTTGTGTTAGATATTATGATGATACTGTTACAGAAAAAAGAGACTAAAATGACACATTGAAAGAGGCATTCTCAGCATATCAAAGAAGCCCTTGAGACAAAGAAAGCGCACAATATGGGCGTCTTTTATTAGATACAGCCTTTGGTTATATTCAAGACTTTTCATTCAGGCTTACAGAAACCACAATTAAAAAAAAAAAAATATATATATATATATATATATATATATATATATATATATATATATATATATATATATACAGTGTATATTTATGAAGAATCCATGGGCAGAATGATAACATTTTGAAATGCTTGTAATTAACTCCCAGTCAGATGGTAGTGAACCTTGTCTTTGTAAAAAAAAAAAAAAAATGTCCTTTGCAACTCCTATATATATTCTCTTCATAACAATTGCTATAACTGTGAAACATATTTATTATAAGACTAAATGCACATTGCCTATGGATAAAATGGTAATATTATATACACTCTGAGTAGTTATTGAATACACTTTTAACATGTATTGAAACCCACCTACAAAACATATGGAAACAAATATATATATATATATATATATATATATATATATATATATATATATATATATATATATATATATTTAAATAATGTTTAGTTTAACAGTAACATCACTGATGTCGTCCACCTATTTACTTATCTCCCTTCTGATTTGTGTCATGTCCTTTTGAATGTGCCCTCAACTGGAAATCTTTCAATACAAATCACGTTAATTTCCTTAGATTGTCTGCCTTAGATTGATCAACAATCCAATATTTAACAAACCCACAATTTTCCAGGGTATGAGACATGCACATGATTCACATCATCAGAGAGCAATGTCAAGGTGCTTTAGTTAAACTTGTAGGCAGCAGTCAGCGCTATTTCGTCTGCTGCTGTTCAGCGGTGCATAGGTGCTATAGCCTTGTCCTTTTTCAAACACAATAGCAGAGTATCAAGTTATTAGAACTGGCATCTGTATGAAATATTTCTGCCTATCTGAAAATCAAGAGTTAAGATGTACTTTATCTAAAGCAATATTCAGCAGAGTTTCTGCCCCTGAATCAATGAGTAGTCCTTGCTAATGACTTGTAGCCTACAAATTCTTAGGACTCTCAGGTGGCTTTCACCAACCAGTTTTTGCAGAATGATGAAAAGCCTGAGATAAAATAAACTGACAGTTGCTACTCATTGCAAGCAGCAAGCTGTACCCCAGCAGCTGAGACCCTCGGAGCCCTATTTTTTTTAGTTCTTTTTTTTTTTTTTTTTTTTTTTTCATTTTTTCATTTTTTAAGGAGGCACTAACTACAGTCAGCAGTGATTTGCAAACACAAGACAAACTGCCAGCTGGTGACCAATGGGGGGGTGTCATAGGAGGGAAACTGGGTTATTCAGCAATTGTTGTCTAATTAGAGGCCATTCCCACCTATTTTATTTCAGGCCATTAAGCAGAAAACACTTTTCATCCTTCTCTCGCTTTTGCACATGACATTATACTCCAATCAATACACTCCTACTGGCTGCCCCAGTGCTTTCAAATTCATACATTACAGTTCAAGAATGTAGTAATTGAATTTGGGGAGCAAACAAAGCCAGTTTTTTGTTGTTTCTTTACTCTAACCTTTCATTATACACATACCACAGATTATGGAGGAAACAGGACAGGGACACATTTGTCATATTCTTGTGTATAATACAGTCAGGAAAATAGTTATTAGTAAAATACGATTCTTTTACATTTTGCAGAAACAATTTCCGAATCTTAATGGGTACTTAGAAGTCTCATGCAATAAAAAGGGTTTGTCATTTATTGCATTGATGTGAAGTAAGACATTAATCTAAAAAAAGAGTGCTATTTGAGTAACTCTCAATGTGTGGGTTTTCAAACACTGGCTGGAGGATTTTCTGGGAAAGAATTTCCCTGTGTAGTTTCAGTTTTAAGCTCCAGTCTTGCACTTTAGAGATACATCTCAATCTATTGCCAAGAGGACATGAACCTGTCCAGTTTAAAAGACTTAATCTTGGCAAAAGCAAACAATGGGTCCCTGTATTCTTTTAAGCTGTTTTTGTGTTTACATGTATGTATGTTTGTGTGAGAGAGAGATGATGAGATAGAAAGAGAGAGTATAAAGTTTATGCAAGAAAATGTATGATGCCAAATTGTGTTTGTGGTCTATTAGCAGCATCAGCGACACAGCAATGACTTTTGCATAATTTTAGTGAGGAACATGCTTTTGTATTTAACGATTTCTATGTAAAACAAGCCGTCCTTTGAATGCAATGATCCGTTTACTTAGTTATTTTTGGTATTGCTCAATAAATATTAAACATGAATCAAGTCACTTATAAAATATGATTTTGCACTTCTAGCATCTGTTCTAAAAATATTTTGATTGATTAAAGAAACAGTCTAAAACTGAACCATACATTTAATACATCTTGCATATTTTGGATAACTTTTCTAATGTTTTAAAATTGGTTTTTAAATAGTAAATAAGTAATTAAATTATTATAATTAATCTAGGTTTTATTTATGGCATCTAGGGTTAAAATAAATACTGAGAGTGGGAAATGTTTTAGATATTCCTATAAATGATGTGCCATATGAGAAATCTATTATCACTGTATACATTTATCAAAGCCTCTGATTTCTCAGACAATATTGTGTAACATTATTCCAAAAGAGTGCAACTATTCTTCACAAATGAAGTCATAAGCAGCAAGTTTTTGTTATTAGACAGGTGTCACCAGACTTTAAAAAAACATAAGAACTGTAAGAGATGGATTTTTTTTTTTCTGACTCAGCACTGATTTAATAATTAATCAACAGTGGCAGTATTAAGTTAGCTATTAATCAGTATAAAATGGACCATAATTATTACGTTTCTGTGTGGCATGTGGTGCTGTGATCGCACAGTGTGCTGTGGCAATCAGTACTTGCTTTTGAATGTTTGTACTGAGCTGTGAAGCCTTTACTCTGAGGTCTGTTGTTATTTCGTTTTATCATCTCTAGTATCCATATGGCTTTCTGTAAAGCTTTGAAAGTATGCAAGTCCATAATCTATTTTGTTTCTTAATAGATTAAATATTGCCACTACCCATACTGCAGTAGCCTGGATTGAGCTGGTCCCAAATCCCCACCCTGCTATTGACAGCTTAAGCCTGGTGTTCCCAGGGGACAGTACACACAAATCCAAATCTCGTCCAGGCCAGGGTGGGTACAAGTCAGCTGAGCAATCCTTAGTTCATCCCACACTAGCAACCCCTTGTGACTTCTCTGCCTGCAGGTTCAGGTTGTTAGCAGTCTGCATGAAATCCTCTGATTGATGTAGCAGGGCTGTGGGCATTGTGGGCATGCAGTGTGGAAAATAGCAAATGGCTTTGACAGTGTGCATGTCAGAGAATGTTCTTCATCACATTGCATCCTAAAGAGGCACAGAGTTGAAGCTGTCCAGTTACTGGCGATTCCAAATTGGAAAAAATAAATTGAAATCTATATTTTAAAATAAAAACATTTTGTTTAATATTTATTATTTGCTTATTATTTACCATGTATATACAGTCACTTTAAATGAAATGCAGAAGTGTTGTAATAATAAATTAAGTTAATATACTTAATTTCAGTTATTCTGCCTTCCCAAATGTTTAATTGAAAGTTTTGAAACAAAAGATCAGAGAAGAGAAAATCATCAGCTCATGCCACTGACCTAAAGTCCTGCACTGGTATAAAAACCTTTAGTTTCTTGGGTTTTGTTTTCAGGGAGGCATTCAGACACTTACTTGTGTTTTTCTTGTGTCATGCAGTTCAGCAAAAACTGTTTTTACTTTTTTAACACAAACGGTCATCTTTTCTATCCCTTTAATAATGGACAGTTATCCTAGCAAGACAGCACTTTCTATTATAGTATATAGTGCCCTAGTTCTTCCTTTACTTATGTATGACATTGAAATATGAAAGCAGGTACTGTAGTTGCATCTCACAAATGTCTCACTGAGGAAGTGTTTCATTTCTTGCTCTGGTACGTTTCAGGCCGTGTTTTTGTTTTTAGTGTCATAGCTCTACATGATGCACAGTCAGACAGCAGCTGGAAAAATGAATTTGCTTCCTGTTTCATATTGCACTGTATTGGTTTGCCAGCACAGTAAAATGATCTATTTATTATCCAAGTGTAGTAATTAGTTCTGCAAGTTTATTGCTGTCACAGTACCCATAACAGCTGAAAAAAGGAAGAAATGTTAAGGGTCATATAGACCAAGGAGAGAGATTTTATTAATGAACCTCATTTTGCAGTCATCAATTAAGACGCTGACTGAGTTTTATAATTTTCATTTCAAATGAATATGTTTGTAAATTCTGGTATGACCCCACTGTGTCAACAGCAATACCTATCACAAGAATTTTGAACTTGATTCATGTCTCTCTTTTGAAAAAAAAACAAAAAAACTATCTTAACATTTTCTACCACTAGGTTAGAATCAGCTGAGTGATTTCTCAGATCAAACTTTGCTAATAAACTTGGCTTTGCATTCCAGGGAATTATGTTGCTATAACAGGGTTTCATTTAATCCTGATGCAAAAAAAGGTTTTACTGTCATCTTAGTTTTCTCCATGATAATAGACAGTACCATCAAAACCACCCACTCTCTTAATTTGCATACATTCAAACTAGTTCATAAAATAATTTGACAACGTTAAATATAATTTACTAGCACCTTAAATACCACATACCAAACTACTGGTAACCTGTCAGTAGGACAGGTAAAATTTTGTTTTACTCTAATTTGGTTTCTTTGATGTGGTGTATAAATCTGAATGTACATTTACATTATTGTTGTGTTACATGCATTATTGTGAAAACTGTTATTTTTACAGTAGACACAATATTGACATGCTTAGTTATTTGTTACCAAATTTATTTTCTCTCTTTAACAGGTGCAGATCTTTCATATAACTTATTTGACTTTCCCACAACCTCTTCTCTTAAGTAGAAAACTGAATTTTAGCCATTGCCTTTGCACAAACTTTCCAAAAAACAATTCTATTAAGGCAAACTGAGATCAACATTTCAATCTATTCAAGATCTTCATTATACTTCATAAGATCGGGACAATTCACTTTGCATACTGACTTTTATTGGTTTTGTGACACCTGGCAGTAATTTTCGGTCTACTTTGCGATGCCAGAATAATGTAATTGTCATGTTATTTACCGTGATGGTACTTTTATGAAGCAGAAAACACGCTGTCACACTGAGATATAATGGTGCATTATGGAAATATTGTATTTATTTATGAATAACCCCTATAGTTATTTTACTTAGTAGCTCTAATAAAAGATGTGGCTGAGCTGCTTGTTACTAAAGTTTTGCTTGTTACATCTTAGTGTCATCTGCAAAGGTCATGTAGTGCTTTTTGTTTAACTTGTAAAAGCACTTTGAGATACCTCAGTGTGAAAAGCACTGTAGTAAATTGTATTATTATTATTATTATTATTATTATTATTATTATTATTATTATTATTATTATTATTTCTTACCAAGATTGTTTGGAGTGGGAACTTTGTACTAGAATTCAGTTAACACTAGAATTTTGATTAGTTTTTGCAGGTGTGTTATCAAAATTATTAGTGCACACTAAAGAAGTGGACTTGGATTTTCGGCTCAACTGAGACAAAACTGTAATATATTTCCCCCTAAAGGTTGGCCAGTTTGAAAGCAATCATTATATGATTTAGAATCTTGGATGCCAGAATAAAATGAGCATTGTAGTACTGTCAATGATTTACTGGTGCTCATTTGTATTCTGCCAGGGCAATCTATACATATACAATTAGTATGTTTACATTATTATTTATTATATTATTACATGGGAAGATAAGTTTGGTGCCGTTAATGAGATTCACTTGATGTAAATGCTAAATGAAAACAAATACATTCATGATTGTGAAGAATAACTTACTTGGACTAAAATCTGCAGGTGTGAATCCAATCAAAGCAAAATGGCAACGTTGAATTCCAAATTGTATCTTCATAAACGAATTAGGTATGAAAAGGCTCTTTCTCTGATTAGCTTGACTCTTGAATTCCAAAACACGCCACACCAGAACCTTAAGCCCGTCAGTTGTGAAAGCAATATTCTATAAAATATTGCACAGTATTAAATATAATATCTATTCCAATAGAGTTGCCAGTCTATTCTTAAACATATTTGTACATTGAAATAAAGTTTTCGTAGCTGAACCATCGACTCATAGTTAAAAATGTAAAATTAAATAGTGTAATGCCCTGTTTAAAATGAAATGCACTGGCACTTACATGTGCATATCTGTAAATACATGTACAAAACTAAGATATGTCTAACTTAATTGACAACAGATGAATATATCAAATGTCATTTCTGTATAAGATAGATATTTTGAAATTCTGGTTTTGTCTGTTTTTTTGTCTTTGGTCAAAGAATACTTCTGACAACGCAGTTCTTGATTGGACAGTAAGCTTCCTGTCATGAGATCCTAATAGTCCATTGTCTGGATATCAAAAAAATTATCAAAATAATATATATTTGTACATTTTAAGTATCAAACGTCATAATATGAAATTGAAACAATGTAATGTTTTATCCTTGTATTATGGACAGATTTGCATTTACTGTAAACATGCTACCAGATAATACAGTGCTTTCTACACAGTATTGCTTAATAAATACGTTATTGTTACAGTTTCTTCCGTTGCTAGTCCTACTGCTCCCATGCTAATTACAAATGCAATTCTGTAAATGTGCCAAGGCAAATATTTAGCTAATTATTAATTTTTAATAGTGTTTCACACCCGGCCCTTTTCCTAAGGTCCAGCAGATGCTATTAAATTTCACCCCATAGATACACAGTTATGACATGTAATAACTACTTGAATATAAAAGAGATTAATAATTTAGAGGGAGCTAACAAATTAGGGCCATCATTAAAAAAAACTAGGCTTCAAACCATTTCGCATAAAACTCAGTCCAAGGTAATGCTCAGCTCTCATGATAAAGAATTACTGCATTAATTCTGCAAAGTGAACTTATTGCTCCTATTCGTTTCAGGGATCCCTGGAGCATTAAAAGACAGGAAGAATGAAATGATAACTGCATTTTTCAGACACGATGGCTCTTATATTTCCATCTCAGCATCACAGTCTCCCTCTCTCTTTCCAAAATAGGATCAGAAATGCTTTTTTGTTGCTTTTTTTGTCAGCATTACAATTACTGACATTACTAATATGAATACAGCATTGTTTACAGTTTCTATTGCCTTAAGAGCATAAAGAGCACATACCAAGGAAGGTACTGGTGTGTATAAAAAGAAGGTCCCATGAAAGACATAAACACCCAAACAGACCTTACTGCTTTCACCTTTGTGTTTACAAGTCAGTGGATTTGATCTTTTTTGCAGTCATAACAATTTATACCTGGTGAAAATTATTGCAACAATAATAGACGAGAAAATAATATCCATATTAAACAGGAAAAAATCATACCTTACAAATACGTCCTTAGAGAAAGTCAAAGATTTGCATGCTGTGTTTTGCAATGTGTTTGTCCCTGATTATTACTAAGCCTTGTCGTTTTCTGCATTTATTTTCCTTGTCACTACTTCCCTTTAAATCTTTATCAGCTTTTCTTATGACAAATCTGCATTCCTAATTTTTCCAAACAAGTTCTATTTAATTCTCAGTTGAGAACTATGCACAATGAAGAACGCACAGCTCATTTAAGACTTTAATGTATAAATAATCAACTCTGTACGATCATTAATATACATGTTATATATATTAGGAAGCAAATCAGCTCAATAAACATTTAAGGAGACATTACATGATCAAAATTATCAAAAGTAGCACCCTAATTATACTATCCTGGGGCTAGGCCAAATCAATACTTTGACCTCACGAGAATAGCATAGTACAAATCTGTACCCTATTGCAGTGTAATATATTGTAAGAAGACACTTTCTACTACTTATAAATCAAAACGCGAAGGTTAATTTTGTAATGATACGCGGGTGGGTCAACATTTTTATTTAGTTTAGTATTTTTAGTGGCCTTACTGAATCTATTATCAGATAGAGCATATACATTAACGTGATGTTTGAAATGGCAGAGGATTTCCAATAATTATATTTGTTCTACTCTCTAATGAACAAAATGCATGGAAGCTGTTTCAAAAACTGAAAAAGTACAAGGATGTGTATTGGTATTTAGGAAATTCAAAATAATTTTAAATTGCACCAATGAACATTTCATTTTTTTTTCTTCATATAAGCTGTTGGTCAAAATTATGGAGCCAGTTTTGATCATGTTTTGTGGTTCAGTGCTTGTTCTAGACATTTCTGATGATTTCTGTAAAAGATCAAAGGTGTTCCAGCTACAACTCTCCTGACTGTACCTGCTTCAGCAAGACATCTCTTTTCTGTTTCCTTGGATATGGATAAGTTTCATGTGGAAATTAAGTCAACAATGAAAGAAAATCCACTCATGAAATTACAAGCAGATGCATGCCTTAATTTAATCATGTTAAATCATGAGGACCATAATGGTTGTCCAGAATGTTAGTTATTTAGTTTTAAAAACAATAATGAATTTATTGAACGATTCATACTCTGTAGTGTCTGAACAAAAATATATTTTTTGTTGATTTGTGTCTGTCATCCACATTCTGCTGTCAGGTATGTACACTTATTGAAAAACAGAAGCAAGGTGATTTGTTGGTTGGGAACAGATTAGCCTTATACTTTTGAACAATTTGTCTTCTTTTCATTTGTTCCTTTTTCTGCCTCCGACACTTTGTTTGCAAAGGAGTTGCATAGACACAAATATTATTTGTTTCTATGGCGGATAATATTATCAAAGGCATGTGCTTTAAACTAACAGACAATAGCAAGCACTTGCATAGTACAAAAATTCCATAGTATACAGTAACAAAAATGCACCATTATGCAAATCATGAAGTAAAAGTTAAGCAAAATATGTTTTAAGAGACAGCAACTACAGCTAAGCAGGTATAGTGAATACATATTGAGCATGTAAAAGAATCGGTAGTTAATTTGAAAGTTCAATGGTTAAGTAATGATTGCAATGCCTCTACAGCAATACAGCCGACTCCTTATAATGCATATCAGATAATTGCATACTCTGTTTAATTGCATAGCAAAAAGCTGGCCCAATTGTAAAATGCATTGTATTAGTGTAAACATGATTCGGTTTAATGCATATAGTTATAATGCATAATTCGGATTAGTGCATAAAGTTACGTGGTCCCATTCACAATGTCACAGTGCATTTCACACCTGATAATTGCATAGTGCTGTCCACTGCAGGAAAGTTCAGATTTATATCAAATACTTTTTTTCATACTTAGAGAAGAATCTATAGAACATTTACCAGCTAAACACTTTATTTTAATTGACCATAGAGTACTTTGAATAATTTTCATTATAACTCATTATTAACCTATACTTTCTTCCAGTGAAGATGTGAGCTAGTGAAACTTGCTAGTACATTTGTGGACAAATGGCTAGATAGATATGACAAAGAGTTAAATTTAATCAATTTAGTGAAAATAATGTTTATTTTGTGAAAGTCGTCTAAGCTATTTTTGGTAGCATGTATTTTCTTCTGTGTTGCCAAGAAGCGGCATTTACTTTGAAAGAGTACAATTATTCTGTACTATTTCCCAGGTTGATTTATTGAGTTGTTGCTTTACATACTGTGAAATACTTTCCTACTGATTTCTGTCTTTGTTTGTGCTTCTGGTACCATAAACAAAAGTTACTGATTCATAATTTTAGCCTTTTCTGTCAACTAATAGCCAAATCCCACTGTGCACTGTATTGGTGATGAATCTGATTTAGACTCATATGCGCATATGTGCATAGGCTATATTGTCTTTGCATTATATTTTAATAACTAGCTCCGGTTTAATGCATAATCTGGTTAAGTGCATAATGTCATGGTGGTCCCAAGACTATGCAATTATCTGGAGTCAACTGTAGATTCTACTTAAAACACCATCATCAGTTTCATTTTGTCTGGCGATATATCTGAAAGATGCAGAGAAGGGAAAGAAATCCTAAGAAGGCTTCCTTTTGTGATTTCAAAGCTTGTAACATAAAGGTGAGTTTAGTTCCTGCTGTGAAAACACTGCTTTGCTTGTCCTGTATTGAAGGAGGAACGCACCTTGCAGTTTGAAACTCGGTCTGTATTAAAGAAAGTGTTCATTCAAAAAACAGAAGCATAGCTTTAGGCATCTGTACATAATCATCTGACTTAGCGTGGTGTTCTGTTGTTTTGCATTTTGTTTTATTTTTCAAGGTAGAGAGATCAGTGGAGGTTATATGCTGGCAGTTATTTCATGACAGAGTCTCTCTTTTAAACAAGATTCAAAGTGGAGGTGCACCAGGTGCATTCTCGTATATTTTAGCCTCCCTTTTTGGGACCACCCTCTGCTAGGATGAAACATTAGATTCCCCTATGGTTTTCCATTCATGCTGAGGCTGTGCTGAATAAATACTGATAATTTTAGGAAGCCTGCTCATGTCAGCCCTGTTGGGCTCTGTAAATGAGACAAGAATTGAATAAAGGTTTTGTGCAAATTTAGTGGAATTATGCAATAATATAACTTCTGTACTGCTTTTCTAGAGAATATCAGCCTGCTTTAACTGACTAATATGGGAGTTTTAGATTTTGCGCAGTATATATTTTGTCTAGACTGTGTGTATTATACCTGTAACATAGTACAGTATTTAACAAAACTGCCTGGTGCTACTAAATGTTTACTACGAAGAAACACAAAAATACCAACAAAATTTCACTAAGTGGTTTTGTGTGAAGTGCATGGTAAGTCTTTATTTTTGCAGTTGCAGCATGTGGCAGCATTTGAACACTAAAGTGAAAAGCAATTTGTTCAGGGAAGGCCTAATTCAAAGACCCTGAATAGTAGGACCTCTTTTTAAAGTATAACTTGAAATTAATGCTTGTAGCTTTCACCCCTCCTCTAGTAACAAAAAACACATATGCTGTCTAAATGCAATTGTGTTTATCAATTGTGTTTATTTGAAATCTACGGTTAAGTTTGTATGTTCTATAAATACATAGGGAGAAAATACTAGTGCAGCAAGCCCTACAGGGCTACACTTATTGTCAGACCTGGTTCTCCCGCTATAAAGGGAATGTATCTTGTAAACTTGTGGGGGAAGATCTTTGGAAACAGATCTCTACAGATTTTATGTCAGCTTTCAGAGACAACAAAGGGACTTGTAGAGGTAGCCCCAGGATATTACTGTCTTGTTTGAACAGAATATGCACAGTACATACTAGTTCTTTGCTTCATCAATGGGTCTTGAAGCACTGCTTTCTCAGGGAAAAAGAAATCAAGATGAAGTCAATGTGTTTCATATTATTACTTTATTACATTTTGATCCCACAAAGATGCAGAATCAAGAAGTGCCCAATGCAGCACAGGCCGGTTTGTGTTGAGTTTTAAATGCTTTTTCTAAATGTGATGTTATTTAAAAAAGTTATATTTTTAACAATGATACCATAAACACATTTTTAAAATCATCAGGAATATGTAAATCAGTTTATGTGCACATGACATAAAGAGACGTCTATGGTGTGCTGCTTTCCTGTACGGTATAATACACACACATACACACACAGTGTTGGGATAGTTACTGATAGAAACGTAATATATTAGTCATTATTAATTTCTTTAAAAAAAAGTAATACTAATGTTACATATTAGTTCATTTAAAATGTAGCGTGTTATATTAGTCGTTATATTACCCGCTACATTCCTTCCTTTTGCCCTGTGATACAATGTGACTAATCTCCATAGTCTGATAGTGCGTTTTTTAAATGTATGCCAAACAAATAAACTGTAACTTAAGGCCGTGGGTTACCTTTGTTCTCGTGCCAGCAGCATAGACAACTGTGAATGAATCTGGCTGGACAATATTACCTTACTGCCACTCAAGTTCATCGGCGACTTCATAAAGGCTCAGCAATAATAGAAAACAAAGTAATCAGCCAGTTTAATACGAATAAAGTGTAAGAACATCATCTTTTGCTCAGAATTCACTGCTACAGAGGCTATTAAGGTACAAAATAAATCAACACTTGCAAGCTTCATTATAACAGTTCACAAAACTAACAGCACTTAATTGTTTACATTAATTGAGATAACCTTTCAATATGAACGCAGACATTAAAATAGTAACATCTCTAACTCTAATATCAGGAAACAAAAAAATGTTAAAAGCAGAAATGTTGGCAAAGGCTTATGGTCACTGTTGTCTTTATTAAACTACATGAACCTTGAATGAAATGAAGTATTTGAATCCTGCCTTACTTTTATAAATGAAGAAGCTGATTGGCCACATAAGAAATGACTGACAGGCATTTCCTGAAAAGTGACTGGCTCAATAAAAATGACTGACAGTTACTCCAGTGACCGCTTCGAATCATGTGTGGGTATTATGAAGACACAGTAGCACATTACGTTACTAACACATTACCCCCAGCTCTGTATGTGTGTATGTGTTCTATATATATAGATACACACATACATACATGTGTCTAAAGATTGACAGACAGATCAATAGTATAAATGTTTTGTTAGTTTATCTTAAAATATTTTGAATTTAAGTTAATGGAGAACAGGAAAATAGACAGTAAAATAGGCTATACATGTAATTAATATAAAATAATAATACCTGATCCCCCTGCTATAGGGTGGGATTTGCTCAATTATTTGCTCAATCAGACACATTAATTACTGCTTCAAGGTGTTATGCATATAACAACTGATAGGCAGTAATAAAACCTGTTGGACATGACTAAAAGTCCATATCTCTTGCCACTAGCATAAAATTCTCTTTACTCATTATTTAAAGTAATCTGCATCTTTGTGCAACATTTTCAATATTAAAAAAGAAAGCAATTGTAAAGGGAGAATAATACTCAAATAATAGCCATTCATTCTTCAATACCCAGACAGTCTAAAAGAAGTGTGATTTGGCATCTCTAAGCCTTTAACTCAGAGACAAGGAGAAACGATCCAAGCATTTATGTTCAGATTTTTCAACCCAGTAGTTTCAAAATTGAATTTCACACTTTTGAATCAGAACCAAACCTGTTATATAAAGATATTTAAACGCTTATCCTGAGGACATGTTCAAAAAAATACTACAAATATCGTGAAAGCTAAGGAAAAATTCAGGCTGTTATGAAATTGTAGGTATTGGAAAGAACCGATGTGGGGGGTGTTAATGAGAGGTAACAGCACAAGGTCGTTTCTTCAAGAGCAAGAATTCATAGCTAGTGGGCAAATAAGACAGAACTTTTTGTTTTAGTAGACTGCCCATCAAATAAGCATAATTACAATCAGAATTCGTACAGCGTTCAGAAATTCCTGAAGGCAATCAGCTCCACTCAAATTAGTAACTCAGATAAATCACCATTAATTAGCTAATAAAAGCCAGCAGGTGGTTGGGAGCCCAGAGACATTCCCTGGTTATTTAAATTATGTATATTACACCACAGCACTGATAGAGTAAATGAAAGGGGAACAACAGACATAAGTCTGTGAAACCCCTGTGTAGGGATAATGCTCAGCTAAAATCTCCTGCAACTCCTAGATCCCACCCAAAGGAATACAAGCAGCTTTGACCCCTGCTCAAATAACATAATACATGAAGGTTCTGTGCTGTGCTTATTTAAACATTGATTATGCATGCAGCACACAAAGTTTGTGCAGGCCTTTTCCTCCAAAGGCTTGTGGGATGTGTTTATTCTACAAAAATTACCAATAATTACAACTGGGAGACAGGGCTTGATTGAAGAATTTTGCTTTTTAATATTGTAGTAGATGACAGATTGATGCCTTTATTACAATAAGAAAAAATATCATTCAAAATGTAAAACTTACATTTGGTTTGCTGATGGTCAAATTCTAAAGATTAAATTAACATAAAGACATACCTGGTTTTTCATATGAGTGTGTATTTTGTATTTACAATCAAAAGTAAATGGTTACTGAAAGGTGCTTGGAATGGTTGTTTTGTTGCATTCATCCCCCACTCTCTCAGTTGCTGTGCCTGTGATCAGACATCTGCCGTGCATTCCTATTAGGCAAAATGACATTAGGATTTACTTCTCTCTGAGAAATGTAACACAGTGTTCAGCCAAAGGAAGCATAAAAAGTAACCTTTATAGATACAGTGAAAATGAAAATTTTATTCCTAGGAAGTGAAGCTTCAGGACACATTGAGTTATCTTAGTCTCTAAACGAATGCTTTTGTGTGTGTGTGTATGTTTGTGTGTGGTGTATATATATATATATATATATATATATATATATATATATATATATACCTCTCTGGAAAAAATTGAGAACACTCCAAGTTCAGAAATCAATGTTAAGTGGTCTCTTAATTTTTTCCACTGTATAATTTGATTTGGATAGTATGGTTCTCCAGAAATTGTCAAAATATACATTCAAAAACATTAAACAAAACACTTTGAAAATGTAATTTATGTCAGGTGCCAGCATGTTTTCTTTAATTCGTGTTCATGTAATTATTGAATCAGTTATTTATATGTTTACAAGTAAATATATGTATGTATATATATATATATTAGGGCTGTCAAATTATTAATGTTTTTAATCACGATCAATCTAATATTTTCACTAATTCATCATGATTAATCACATATTTTATCACGTTAAAATGATTAATATTAAATATAAAATGTACTATAATATATTGTCATGAAACATGGTGGAAAAAAAAGGCAGCTTTTTTTGCTAATTACAGTTTAGTAAATCTAGCAATTGTTATGAAATGCAAATTCTCAGTAATAGGTTGTTGTTGTTTTTATTAGGAAATAATGCATTTTAAGTTCAAATGGGGGGAAAAATGTCATACTGAATAGTTATTAAAGAAAGCAATTTTTTTAATACATGTTTTTCAATTGTTTGGTACATAATGTTGTCTGGTAGAAGTGAACTAGGCTGTGTTGACAATACTTACTTGCATCTCAGATGGTAAGTAGGGCTTCTTATATTCTGTTTTCTCAGATTAATTAATAGAATCCTTATCTGTTCATTAACATTTACAAATTACAATCAAATTTGTGTTATTGGTACACTTTGTGTTTAATACCTTAGTTTATACACACAGCAGTTTGTTGCTTATAGCCCAATGAGAAAAGTGTTATGATTTTCACTGTAATACTTGATTAAGCAAGCTTGAATTAAATAAATATTTGCACTGATACCTACCAACTCCTGCTGCTGCTCCCCATTAAAAGATACTTTTGGACAGCGCGTATTGAGAATCAAACACACCTCCAATTTGTGTAATTTCACAATCAACACATTTGTCTATTTTAATCAAGAAATCTAACATGGAGTAGGTAAACACATTATAAATACAGAAAATCAGAAGGTGTAATGATACATTAAATTTGTAGTACAGCCATGAATGGAAAGCAAACTGAAGAGCAAATCTTCATTTTGGACAGTCATGCCACAGATTTTCAATTTGATGCAGGTCGGGGCTCTTTACTGGGCATTATCACAGTTTCACAGTCCCTGCCGATGAGAAACAATAACACAGTGCTTCCACCACCATGCTTCACAGTAGGGATGGTGTTCTTTGGGTAATGCACTGTGTTGGGTTTGCTCCAAACATAAGCTTTGCATTTAGGCCAAAATGTTCAATTTAGTTCCATCAGACTTTTGCATCATAACTACAGAATAAAGTAATGGCTTCCATCTTGCAAGTGCTTCGTATATTGTTGAAACATTCACACTTTGATAAGTCTTGATCATAAGCCTGTAGCTCTTGCAAAGTTGCCATTGGGAAATTCAAGGCTTTTGAAAAAAAAATTATACCCATATCCTGATCTGTGCCATTCAACAACTTTGTCCCAAAGTCTTTTTGAAAGCTTCTTGGTGTTCATGGTTGAGTGTTTGCTTTGAAATTCACTACCCAGCAGAGGGAACCTACAGGTGCTGATGAATTTATCCTGAAATCACATGAATCACTGCAGTTTAACGCAGGTAGAGGCCAGTTAACTTCTGAAGGCGATTTCTTGCCCCCAAGCTACTTTAGGATTGTTATTACGGGGGGGGGGGGGTATCCAACCAAGCTATTTGTTTTTATTTTCAATTCATTTTCTAGCAATTTTTACAATACATTTTTCACTTGGAAGTTGTAAGGTAGGATGTGTAGATCAATAAAAATACAAACTATTTTAGTGCATTTTTATTGAAGGTATAAGGCAACAATGTGAAAATTGTTAAAAGGCGTGTAGACTTTTTTATGCACTGTGTATGTTTTAATTATATAATTAACCAATTGTTCTTATGCTGTTGAAATATATTTCCAAATGCTGTAACTGTCTAGTAACATGTCAGATGCTTAGTGTAAACAGGGACAGAAGTAAATAATAATATTTTCAGGTATTCAGGTACTTTGCTATGTCTTTGCCATGTGCTGATTTCCACCTAGAAGAGGCTAGAGGCTGTCAACATAGTTTAGACAGCACTGGGTTGTATCGTGAGCTGGGCACGGTGTTTAGTAGAGAAACGGAAGCAGTGAAGCAGCTAATTCAGTGATGCATTGATTACAGCGCTGGAAAGAGATCACTTCTGAAACATTCAGGAGCTCCCAGTGATAACATATTGAGAGACTGGAGCTTTGAACTACTTTTTCACAATAGGCCTATGTCCTCACAATACTGATGAAAACCAAAGCCAAGACAACTTGTTTTCAGAGATTCAGGCTGATCAACTAGTTTTACTTTTTGGAGAAACCACATAACAACCAGCAGTAATGTTCGACTGCATTTTTCTCAAGCTAGACATGTTTGCTGCTGTATTTGAAAACTTAGGAATCCTTAAGAATTAAATGAAGGAAGTGTCATCCTTTATTGTTCTGTCCATTCTGCTTTGCTAATGTAATGGAACAGCAATGGTGTGACTGAAATAAAAGTAGTAATTATTAAACATTAAAAATTGATGTAAACAAGAATATTATAATCATGCAAATATGTTGGCAATCAGAATCAGGTTTTGAAAATAACTGTGGTTTATTCCACTTTCCACCTCTTTGTCTTTCTATTCAGATTGTTAAAAAATAAGCGCATCATTAAGATCCCTCTATGTCATTTTCTGTCTTGTATGTTGTTGTTGTTTTGTTGTTTGTTTGCTTGCTTATTTCTTTACATAACCCAACTGTTCAGCCTCTTCTTAAAAGTCTCCTACAAATGGATGGGGAAATGCATTCTGTTGAATTCACAACTTTTCCCTTCAACACACAGAATTATGAAGCTCAGGTGCTACATCTAACAGATTGGCTATTACAATAGTTCACAGATCATTCAGTGCACTTCCAGGGCAGACATCCTCAGGCAGTTGTTTGTTCATTAATCAAAATAATAGTAATGTTAATTAAAAACACAAAGGACCTATCAGATCATGTTGTGAAACTAATTGCACTACTGTTTGCTGCTTTTGTGTCCCTTTGCAAAGATGTAGAACATTCAGTTGCATTTTGAAAATGTTAAAGATTTAAATACTTGAATATTCAGAGAACTGTAAGTGTCATTATGTGAAGCGTAATATGTAAAGTCATATCTACTACAGGGGAGGGGGGGTGGTTCAGTAACTCATACTGTTATGTACCTTGTATATATATTTATTATCATTATTTTGTTCTTGGTGGTTTTGTTTTGAGGATTTTATACTGTTTATTCCATTAAGTGTTCTGCTTAGAACAAGCATATGACCAGCCATCCTTGCGGTCTTCTCCCCTTCTACCCACTCCTGGTCCTCCTGGGTATTCACTACCCAGTCCTGTAGAGAACAGATAAACTTACACTGCATTCATGACATATTGACCAGCCATCTAAAAATTAAAATTAAATAATATAAAACAATTAAAAAATGTATGTAATGTCTTTAAATCTGATTTTGTTGAGTATCCCAAACCTTAGCTTTATAGTTATTGATAAAACTTAACTAAGATGCATTCCTTCTTTTGAAGAGCCTGTTGCTTTTCCAACACATCTGTTTTGCCATAAGGATTGTTATACCTGAAAAGTCCCTTGTTGGATAGGATGTCCTGCTTACTTTCGGCTCTGCTCCAACAATTTAGAGGAGAGCGCCCCTCAAAATCACACATTGTGTGTGTCAAAATGGCTTGTAATTGCATGTGGCACATAGCCAAAGATAATAAATAATTCAGCTGAAAACAGATAAAACCAGAACTCTGGGAAATGAAATCCCACGGTGCTCTACAAATATAATAACTGAGTTTTATTGGAATACACATAGCATAGATTATATCCAAAAATAGGGTCCTTCTAAGAATTGTGTCAGGCCCAGTGTTAAGTGTATTGAAGACACCATTTGGATAAATTATTAAGGATAGAGACTTGCTGTTACTACTTTCAGAAAGTATGGTCAGTGGCACAGAGCTTTGCATAAAATAGTTTCAATAACTTGGACAAGTTACAATTGACAGTTGCCATGCTCATTTAACATATTAGAGAATATTAAATAGGTAAATAGTTTTGTACAGTATTTTATGCATTGAAAATATTTGGCAACAATGGTTAAAAAAATGTGAACAACAATAATAATCTAGAAGTGTTTAAGATGTTTTTCAATTGTATGTGTTGATTAAGAGTATCTATATGATCATTAAAAGCTAAAGAGTAGGGTATTTGGAAAAATATATATGTATCATTTTACCAATTGTAACATTTAGTCTTTCAATACATGTATGCAAAATAGGCTCAACCACTTGCTTCACAAAATGAATAGCTTTTAAATGTGTTTGAAATATACTTAAGTTATTTCACAATAAAGGCAGATTCACATTAGATAGCAAGTTAGACAACCAGGTTATAGTATAATAAATAATGTATTACAATTAGTGGCCTACACTATGTAGCTACACACATGTGAAGTTAAGATGAAACATCAGCAACCATCTCCATGCCTTTTACTTGTATGAAATAAGGTGACAAGCTTTATTTATAAGATCATAGAATCCAAAGAGTTTATATATTGTCATTATACAGCTTTACAAGCTAGGTGTTCTTACATTGTAGTATGATACACTGGAAAATAAAAAAACATTTACTTGTGGTGGGGCCATTGAAAGTGGGAGAGAAGAGATGTCCACTTTCAAGGCTAGGTGTGTGAAATATCTTGTCTGCACAGCTGGAGAGGAATGTTCTATGGCAGTGAGACAGAAAAGTTTTACTCTTGAAAAACGTATGTTATATCATATGAATAAGCTGGCTTTTATAACGACAGATTTGCTCACCTTTGTGAGGTGCTGAAGGTGGCTCAGAGAAACCCAACTTTTCACATCGACTTGTTCCTAATGGAGGTCTTTTGGGATCGTTAACATTTCTTTATGTCCATATGAATCATTTTGCATAGGTTAACAGGAAGCACAGCCCTTCGGTATCAGTCGGTCAGGTTTCTGACAGTACAGGGTCTGCATCTTTAATGCAATAATAGCCCGCAGCGGCTAGCTAAATGATATACGAAGATAATCAACCTTTGCAGTGACTATTCAAAAGTAATTCCTTCAGCTTTGAAATGCAACTTGTAATTCAATAAGACTAAACTATGGGAAAAAATTCTGCTGAGACAATGCTGCCCTCCTATTACTTGCACTACCTCAGTCAGTTTAGACTTTCTTATTAAATAAATAGTTTCATAGCTTTTTCTTCTGGACTCGAATTATATGCTTATGGATCTTTTATTAACAATTTACATTTATTACATATGCATTTGCACATTCAGAATGCTAGAAATGTTATGGTAGATATGTGTCTTAAAGTCTGTAAAGATTAAGGAAAAGCATGTGTACAAGAAGCATGTTTATGACAATGTTTGTACAAATTTGAAGTAAATATGACCCCTTCTATAGCAAGGGATTTAGGTAGAGGAATTCATTTATGCAGAATGTTTTTGTTGTACAGCAAATTCATGTATTACATTTCACACTTGGGGCCGGATTAAATCAAAACTTCGACCCACCTGCTAATAGCAAACTAAAAACCTGTACATCACAGCAGTTACATTTCTGATTAGAAGAAAGTGGCATCTTACTGAAAATGAAGCCGCAACCGAGTACAGTTCTGTAATTTTCTTTTAGCAGGTGGGTCGAAGTTTTGATTTAATACATGAACATTTGGCACTGAAGAGATCTCACCATAACTAAAATACAGTCACATTTATCAAAATGTAAAGTACTTAATACACTACATACAAATAAAAGTCCCTTGTTAGGTTGTTTTCTTTAAATTGTACCATTAGTTTCTGAATTATCATTCTTACTATTACAAAAACAATAATATATAATAACAACTACAGTAATAATAACAAGAATCATGAATAATGATTGTTTTATGTTTTATTTGTAATAATAATCATACTTTTATTGAACTTAGTTTCATAAAATAGAAAGACTAAATATTTTCTCAATGTCTGTAGTTTCCAGAACTGTACTTTAAAATCCTTTATAAAGGAGAAGTATTACCCAGTCTAAGACACATGGCAATGTATGTGACCTAATTACTGGAACTTTCCTAACAGCTGCTGCTGCTGCTGAGGATGGTACTGAATATAAGGAGTCTGTTCCAGTAGAGGATCGGTCAGTGTTGAGATGTCATTGCTATCGCATTCAGTGTCTCAGCTGTCTTCAACTGTGTTTATATTTGGGGTTATGAACAATAGTAAGAACAAGTAAGGAGCACAACTCTCTAGTTTTCTCTTGGGTCAGGTCAAGCTGGCTAAACTGAAAAGTAGGAAAGAACAGCAGAGTGGGGTGCTGACGGGTGATGTGGTACAAATGTTTAATGCGTTGGTTTCTTCCCAAATCAGACTGTCATTTGCATACTGCAAATTAGTGCATCAGTTGGATATGTTTGAGAGGGTTTGGGGAATACAAGAGGTGGTGTGCTCAGTGACGGACAGGCAATTGTATTTGCAACTGTGAGAATGTTTGGTATTGATCGTTTTTAACAACTAAACATTTATTTGATATTGAATATTGTTTTTATAAGGGCCTGGTGTTTGTGTTGTCATTTTATAACTAAAGATGTGATATTAATGGAATCTGACACGTCATTTGGTTTGTATTGTTAAATTATTTAAATAAAGGGAATTTAAAATCTAAATATCTATCTATCTATCTATATATCTATCCATCTAATATTTAAACGTAAGTACAATAGTAGTGCCTCTTTCAGCATATAAATGATGCTGCCAGTCATGAGTCTAGGCTAACTCAGTAAGGTTAGTTTGATTTTTGTATTTGAATTAGAATTGGGACTATTTCATATGAATCTGCTACAAACAATCAAGCAAAAGATTATATACCAGTGTGCTTTATAAATCTCTGTGATAAAACAAAAAGACAATCAAAAAGGAGTGTAGTGGAGGGGTCACCAGAACTCAAAACATACTGTTTGAAACACGTTCTGGTTTTCTGTTTTTAATACTTGACATTGAGTGACATATCTAATTGTCAAATTGATGAAACCTGACTTGGAGCTTGTTCCATGTTTTAGATGGCTGTAAACAGAGTCATTACAATAATACAATTACAATAAGAAGAAGATACACATTTATTGCTTTAATTTTTATTTCATTCATACAAGAGGAGTAATTAAGTCATACATATGTAACACATAACAATGGTCTAACACAACTTTTATGATTTACAAGGGAATATGTCCTGCCAATAACCCAGCTGAAAGTTAAAAAGGGGTCAATAAAAATAAAGGGAAAGCTGAAACATTTATAAAAGCATTCACATAATGTGAAAGCAGAAGCATATACTAAAAAATATCTATTCTGACAGCATTTTTGTGGCATATTTGCAAGCATTATGGGATCGTGTAATGCTTGTGATGTGGTACAATAGATGTTCTTAAAGTGAGGGTGTGTGTATGCTATATAGGTGTCTACTTAAAAAAGGTCATTGACTGTAAGAGTTACAATACTGAGAAAATGATTTTGGCATTGTGAGATGGAGCCTAGTTAGTGTGTCTGGGAAGAAAATTAAAGACACACAAAAAAATGAAGTACATGATTGTAAAATATTTGATGCTGCTTAAAAGATTTAGGCCTAAACATAGTGATTGGTTCAGTGTGGATAGGAATTGTGCATGGATTGGTCGCAGAGAGCATCAGTCCTGAAGGTTTAAATAAATCATTAATGTATACAGAGCTTTATTATTTTCTTTAACAGGTGTTTTAGTAAATTCAGTAATACAGAGATCAGTTGTAATTTCCACCTAAATAATATGAGTTCCTGAAGGACCAGATATCCTTTAATTGAGCAATTGATTTGGCTTATTAATTAACAACTAACATATGGTACCAGTTTTTAAAAAATAATTTGCATCTTAGGGTGATCTGTAAAAATAACTGGATTAAAGCTCTCTTTTGGAGTTGGAGACCATTCTGTGTTCTCAGAGTTAAGTCTGAAATGCAGTAGCACAATATAAATCAAAATCACAATCAATCAAACCGTTGTCGGTTGTCTTTCTTTTTTCTCTCTTCTTATATACTGGCCCCTAAACCTTCAACTTTGTTCAGTATCTCTGTCTCAGAATAAAGCACATGATTATAGTGATATATCTGGGTAAACAGTATGTAGCCAACCACTTCTGTTTGACTGGTTTCTTTTTAAAATTACTGTACTACACCAAAATCTCCAAAATGACCACCATTTTATTTTACGGTTATCTGCAGCAAGAATTTCTTTGTTATAACATTACTGATTTAGTGCTTTTTTAATGGCATGGCATGTGCTGCTACATACTATTTGTAGTCAACAGAGCTGGAACAATCAATGGTATATGTAAAGGAAATCAGATATGTTTGAGATTCTGAGTAATTTAAAAAAAAGTTACCTCTGAATTCTTACAGCAATATTGGAGACTACAAAAAAAAAAAGTCAGAAAAAAAGTCAGAAAAAAACTACTTTGAAATCACAAATGCTGTACTATGTTTTAAATATGAACAAACTGAAGAATTCAACAGTGGTACTGATGTGTTAACAATATTATATATTTTATTTTTGCCTAATGTTCTGAGAAGCAGAGTTAACTGGTTCATTTCCAATAATTTTCTTAATTTAAATCACAATATTAATTTCATAAATACATTAAAAAGAGAAAATATTAAATTGTATAAACCTTTTTTTGTGTGATATGCATTCATTTTTAGTTCCTGAAAAAGTGGTGTGAATTGCTATTTGCTGCTATGCGTTTGAAAAAAGAAATCAGGTCAATTTTAATGTCAAATTTTTTCTTCTTTTTGTCTATTAAGGAAGTATTTTTCTTTTGATCAAGACAAAAAAAAATTCATGTGTTAAACATCGCTGTGTAGCATTTGACTTTTGCCTTTTGCAGCATTATAAAAGCACTAATATAACAATCCCTGTTTATTTATTGATTATGTTAACCCCAGGAATATTTTTGTTTTAACATACTTGAACAGTGTTAGAAGGGTGTTCTGTGGAAAACAGTGCATTAATAACAACATTTAATTGCCTAGTTAGGGGGGATTATTATTTATTATCTCTATACAGTTTTTTTTTAGACACAGTGTGAGTGGAAGCAATAATTTTGTACCTTAGGCTTTAGTTAATAAAAGCTGCAGTTTTCCATTGTGCACTTTTTGTCAGCAGTTATAATTCTCTGATTTCTGTTTTCAACAGAAAGAAAAAATACAAAGGAGAAACCAAAAGGATCAACTACAGATGATACAGAATATGTGAACCTCCAGTGAGCACCTCATTATCTGCAAAAGATCAGAAAGAATCCAATAAATAAACTCTTCTATCAGTCACCCTGATTGTTTATTCTTTACCTTACAGTTTTTAAAAGAAATTCAGAGTGCTGTAGTTGTCACAGCAAGGATTTAACTTATACCATAAAATGAATGTGTTTAAATTAACACATGCTTTTGGAATACAATGTGTGTTAGTCCTGTAGTTGAGAACAAGATTTTGTAAAACATTAGACACAAAAAATATTTATTTTAGTACATTGGTGGCTATTCTCTTCACTGTACTGATTTTAACACATTTGATGAGTTTGTTTGAAATAATTGATTACATCGTAAATGCTTTATCTTTTTTTTTATAATCCATGATTCTGAAATTCATATTTACATTTATGGTGCATTGAATCTCACAGTTCCTTGAATACAAACTTATATATTTTAAATAAATTACATCTCTGAAATAAATGTACCACTGAAGTATTTTTTTGTAAAATATTGTGTCATGTTTTGGGGCAATTTTTCCTTTTGCAATGGCGTGTAATTATTAATTACATGTTGTTGTTTTTTTCTTTTTATATTGTTCATACCAGAAACATTTTGAAGCAAAGGGCATCCAAACACGAGCTGATAATATAATAACAGGCCAGAACATATTTTATAATGCCATCCTTCATTTGCTTACATCTTGTTACCTCGTCTCAATCATAATAAAACAAAACTTAATTTGCTGTATTCATCAGAGGCCACAAGATATTAAGGTCCTCATTTATATATTTTTATATACAGTGTATTGCATTTATGTAATTTATAATTTGATAAATGAGACAATTGTTTCCCTGGTGCTGTTGTGTGTGTGTGTGTGTGTGTGTGTGTGAATCCTACATTTTCAATTTCCAGGGCTGTTGTTTGCTTGTAATATCCAGCATGCACATAAAACAGTTAGTAGAAATTTAAGGGGAATTAACAAGAACAAAAATAGAGTTTATCCTTACCAGTTAAGAGGTCATGAACAACATTAAAAGGCCTGTATTTCTTCATTTCAAGGACAGAGATTTAGATTAGATTCACTTTAATTGAGTTATTCACCCAGGATCAGAAACCGTGAGAACAGAACACCTAATTTACAAAAGTTTCAAAATGATTTTTATAGCAGAGCTGTGTGAATCCGAGGAAGAGACGGATCACAGTGGGCCTTGAGTGATGACATCAGACGCTTTATAAGGGCAGCTCTGGCCAACAGCAACAGAACAGCAAGAACATAAATTGTATGAGAAACAAACACTTTGGGTTTGATCATATATTGGCATGTATACATTGCTAGTATTCACTAGAAATGTTTACCAAATGGACATACAAAATGTACTGAAAGAAAAATCCCTTCATTATTATCATCTTAATAAGAAAATGCGTATACACATATATTGTGAATTATATTTTGATGACAATCTTATTTTGATGTTTAATTTCTTCATTAAATACAGTAATTATAAGTCACAATGTTGATGTCATAATAGAAATGCCAATCAGAGCCCTGTGAGCCAATAACCCAATGCATTTCACAGTACTTTCTACTGAATATCGTATTCATTGAATTTATCAGTAATAACTAGATTCCCGGCCATTATAATTATAGAATGGTTAACATTAAACAAAATGCACTAACCCTATAGCCAGTTGAAATGTGTGTTGTTGTGCTGGTGCAGTACTATTGAGCTAATTTAGCCTATTGTGCCTATAGTTTGTAGTCTCTAGCCTGAGGCCGCTGGCACGCAGAGCCGTGTCATTTGCTACCAACTGGGTTTCTTGATGAGAGTCTGACCCGCTCGCCTCATCTGTCACCACTGTCTCATTGCTTTTATTTACATCTGTCTTTAGCATTCTAATTACTCTCTTTATTGCTTTAGCCTGGAGGAATCCGCCAAAAACTCAGGACATCGGCTGTTAACCAACAATACAAATATCACCCCCACCCACTGGCGTTAAATGTGTGGCTTGTAATTATAGCTACAGATCATGATCGGGCATCATATGACCTCTTACATAATGAAGCGGGCCCTGCTGACGATGCATACCATTTGTTTTATTTTGCAGAAATATTTTTCAATTGCATGAATACTGTCTCGCTAAATAAGTATTTCCAGTCTGAGATCGGTCTCTGGAAATGCACACGTATATTCAGGTCTATTTTTGTCTTCATTTCCAGTTTATTTAGAACTCCTAACCCTAAACGATGAGTGTCTTTAATGAAGTGATAATATTGTTATGTTTCGAAAAAGAAAGGCACACATGCTTTTCCTCTATGTTAGTGGTGCGGGTCAATACAAGACAAACTGCTCAGCATCGATGCAGCTGCTGCAAGGACTTCCACACCATATTTCAGGCCAGTTTCATGCAATTGGCAAAATCGGCAAAATCCCTCAGATATGGTCCGCATGTCTGTTCATTTGGCGTATTTGAACAGGAATGACGCCAGAGGCGGCGAAATAACCATCTGACAACCTAAACGAACAGTTACTCTTCAATGCCCCGTGTTTTCGTGCTCGCCCTTATGAAGAGCATCCATCGCGTATTTGATTCATTTTCCAGCCTGTTTCGCCTATCATGTCGACTAATATGACCCAACAAACGCAAGGCTGCGCTTTGAAAGGCAGCAGCAGTGCCGTGCAGGGTGCATGTGTGCAGCACGGCAATGCAACATCAGTGTTGCTCACATTTGAAAAGGGGTGGAAAACCCTTTTCAGTGCTAAGACCCATTCTGCAGAATTCTTGTCTAAAATGGCATCAATAACAGGGCACACAGTCTTTAATGAGCTCTCAACTTTAAAGACTTGAAGGATATTAACAAGCTGCTTGACAAATGGTGCTTAGAAGCACATTAAAGACGCTGCTAATGGAGCGCATAATGACGGCTAATTTTCGATCAGATATAAATTAGAGCCCCCAACAGTTATTTGCCTTAAGGACTTTATGTAAATGATTCTGTTCTGTATAAACTGAAAGGCGAAGAGAGCCCTGCCATGTTGGCACTCCTTGTGGATATGATTAATAGATCTGCAGCAGAATAGGGTTGACAGCTGAAGGAACATACATCCACAGACAGCTATAGCATGTTCTTCATACGCAGAGCCCAATCTTTATTACGACTAATTCATTTATAACCGTGCTTCAGCATCTGGAGATGGCCAAAGTAAATCCTTTTAGCTGCTGGTGGGTTTTGTGTCGAAAGCGAGGACCGTATAAATGTAATGTAATGCCTTGCAATACACGTCCGATTGAAAGCCAGCACTTTGTGGAGCTCCAGGGCGATTATTTGAGCTTTGCAGAAACGTGGTGCACAGACGCACTTTGCCACAATATGCAGCAGCATTGCATCGACCCATACAGCCCCAATACGAGTGTCCTGTATGAGAAACACTGTCCCGTCCCTGCATAGGCCCAGTCTATATGAAAACAGTAATACACTTGCAGGGGGTACTGCTCCTATTATTACAATCCATAATGGCTAGTTAGCAGTCGCAGTATACTTGGAAATATGTTCAAATAACGAACGTAAGTCAAGGTAAGGCGGTGCTTTGTGTGTGTGTTTATTTGCACATACAAAACCATAACGAATAAGTGAAACAAACAAACGCAGGGCCAATTCCACCAAATGTTAAAAGGTTTAAAGAGGGCTCTGCATCTTAATTGACTGAATGTTTTTCGTATTTGTGTGAACAAGTTACTGCTTTCAGGATGAAATATTAATTTGATGGATTGTCTGCAAGCAAATATCTTGACAGTAAGACTTTTGAAAATACAGTGGATGCATATTTCAGTGTTACACCATGTTGCTGAAACACGAACACCATTTCTGATGCAAATCAACACACACAGCGTGCTGTTAGAGAAACGCTGGGAAGAGGTTTCTGATTGTGTGCACAGTCTCATGCTTTTCTGTTTGAACGCACATTGTGGCTTTATTTATTTAATCATTTGCTTAAAAGTGTATACCTAACGCATGTTGAAAATTTGACTGGTCAATTCAAGACACTCTCTTTATTTGAAATGTGTGATATTAAGTGTTTTTGCTTGTATGTTTCTCCAAAATGTGAAGTTTTACTTCAGCGTATAATTCTCATAAGCTATGTCAAATATGCAGTCTGGTGATTTGTACACATGATTATAACAGGCTTACTTTGTACATGTGTGTACATGTGTGTGTATGTGTTTGTGTGTGTGTTTGTTCGTTTCCCAAAACAGATAGTGATTTTTTTTTTATTTGTTTCTTTGATTGTTTGTTTTCTAGGTGAAGAGTTAAAAAAAAACCTATTAAAAACCATCATTTTGTAGACAATTTCAAAACTAATTAGACTTTGTAATGTTAAAACTAAAACAATTCCATTCATGCAATTTACGTTAAATATATTTTAAAAAAATAAAGCTGATATTTGGTAACGTTTTAATAGTCCTTGGAAGTATTTGTAGTTATTGATTTTGGTGTTGCTTTATTTAGTTCGTTAGTGTGGGTGTAATACTCTTCTATTGTATAAAGTCACGTGTGTTTGTGTGCTGCAGGCTGTAGCATTTTTGTACTTTTTTTGGCGCAAATTGTGAATGTTAATTATCAAAAAGCAGTGCTAATATTTATATTTCCAAAATACGACAATTACGTAATCACTTAGCTAGAACTATACATACGTAAATAAAGATGGTATCATGATCTGTACATCATAAAATGTGATAGCAGCAAACTTTGTATTTATTGTTTAATGTAATAGCTGTCAGCTCTTGAAAAGCAGACTAGCCCATTTAAGTTGGTATCTGCACATAGCCTATCTAAACAGACGAAACACAATCCGGGTCATTTAAAGATAAATTAAATGTATGGTTTTCTAGAAGAAAATCGAAATGAAAAGTCTTTCTAAGCAACTTTCTCTTACAGGGAATTCGTACAGTAGGCTGGAGCAGGTATGCCCTGAGTCCTGCTCAATGCAAATCAGCCTTGCGAGCGAGCTGAGCTAATAATTGAGTTTTCCTTGTCCATACACCTATTGGCAAAACACAACAGATTGGCCCTCGTCAATTACCATGGGGAAATTAGTTCAGTATTAAATATTACGTGGTGCAGCATTTAAAGATATTAAATAATCCCTCCGAGAAGGCCGGGGCGCGTGATATAACCTGTTTAATAGCATTAGGAAAATATTTGGGCACAATAAAACTTATTAACTTGCAAGTTTACCACTGTGAGCTTGAATCCTCTCGTTGCACATGATTTTTAAGAATAATTATGTGTTGAGTTCTCCTGAGCATTCCCTCGGAGAAAATAGAGAGCTGTATTAGAATTTAAATGGACGTTATTAATAAAATACAATGCATTGCGCAAATCCCCCTTTTTGTCATTTAGGAATACAGAAGTGGTTTCTATCTCATTGCTAATAAAATAGATTACTGCTCCACAATGCAATACTGAAATACCGTGATTATACATATAGTTTCACTGGTATGAAGTTCTTACGTTTCAATTAAATGTATGGTCCTATCTTTCAATGACGAATATATATATATATATATATATATATATATATATATATATATATATATATATGCACACACACACACACACACACACACACAACACAGACATACACATACATTACTATTATATATATATATATATATATATATATATATATATATATATATATATATATATATATATATATATACAGTGCATTTATATTTCACCGAAATAACACAATTTTAGATATTTGTCCTTTGGAAAAAAAATATCATACGAGTCAAAAATTCAATAAAGATCATACAACACATCTGACAGTCTACTCACCGATGCACTGTGAGTGTTTGAAATGAAATAATACAAGCGCGTATGCCTTTGCTCTCACACCCCAACTCCATCGATTAGTTTCTGGAAAACACTTCACATTCTTATAACCACCGATGCCAATGAATATTGCATTAACCCCATTAAAAATCCAAAATCACAAAACCATTGCAACTCTATAAAAGGCATCTATTATTAAAGAAATCGTAATTAGACCCCGGATGTATCTAGCACCTCAGCGTTAAAAGGGGGCAGCATAGTGTATCATATTATAACAGACATTCTAAATAAAATATGAATACATAATAATAATAATAATAATAATAATAATAATAATAATAATAATATTGTGGTTTCATGTATTGTTTTTCTGGCCTATGGTTCTAATTTGAGATTAAAAGCAGTCACGTCTTTGAAGGCAGACACTTGGTGTAAATGTACAGTTAAAATATTCTATTGGTAAGTCCCCAGGCGGAGCTCCGCCAGTCCCGAGCTTCATTAATTTTTTATCAGCATCCCAGAGAAAGAAGAAAAATGTTCAGGGAAAAGAGAAAAATAAAACAGAAGGCCTAATTATAACAAAAGAATAGCTTTCTCCTTCTCGTTCTCTAAAATACAACCACGGAGTTAATAGTAGTAATAATAATAATAATAATAATAATAATAATAATAATAATAATGTGTTGAATTCTTTCATCACTGTAGGTATATTGTCATTTCAGTTTTTGTTTTTTAACGCACCCTTTGAACAAATGTATTTAAAACATTTCACTACGTGTTGCTTTTTTAGACATTACTAAGTGTGAAAAGGACAATACTTTTGATGTGAATGCACTGTGTTGGAATATAAGCAGAAACACAAGCACTTCGCTGGAATATAAAGGAGAGGCAGCTTCATGCACAGACATACACATAGCTGCACAAAATGTGTCAGTGTTGTAACACCTATTCTGTGTCGAATAAGGTTTTATTATATTCGATGTAAATAGTCCATTATTATGCGCGTTTTAATGTACAAGACATACAAACACACGTATATGCTAAACGTTTTTACAAACACATTATTGTCATAAATTGATTTTTTGCCCGTCTCTTAAAGTTAAATAGCGGATTGTCTCGCTAGGGAACCGCCATAATCTCCTGCAGAGGGGATGTCAAGCAGGGAGACTCGCTGCACAAAGTTAATTTCAATTCCCGAGGAGAATTTCCCATTCCAGCTCTGCCTGACCCACAGTAATTAGCTGAGATAACTAATGATTACTTACTTACTTCTAGTAATTATCTAGTTTTCATAATTCGCTGTGTAATTTATTAATTCGTTCATATTATCTTATTAAGTGAATGGCTCATTTAGGAGATGGGCTGAGAAGACACGTTTTAAAAGATGACTTCCCTACACCGAGAGAACATTTTAATTGATAAAACTTGTGACAACCTCAATTATGTGGTTGGTTTCTAAAATGTTTCAGCCACTTTTATATGTTTTCGCTTTCATTAAAGTTTTAATTAGGATAAACACTGTTGAAAGACAAAGCTTGTTGCATAGCCTGTATTGCCACGTCAAATGTCTATAATTCAAGAAACATTATAATTACTATTGAAAACTGTACCACAACTACATACACACATACATACATACATACATACATACATACAACGTAAACAAGCAATACTGGATGGATTATATAAGGTGTTTACAATTGGTACATTTTATGGACTGAAATGAACATCCTTTTGGAATGTATAGACTTATGTGAGCAATTAAATAGCATCTTTACTCTAGTCATATCACTCCAAGATTACTTTAACAAAGTGCATAATGAACATGACTAAAAAAATGGTATTGTATTTAAATTAAACTTAATAAAAGAAAACAATTGTCGGATAAGCACAAAAGTAGTGTACGCGGGCTATAGTGTCCAATAAATACAATGTCGTGACGTCACTGTATGTGGGGAGTAGGAAGGGCGGGGGGTTATATTTGAATAAATTATGCAATAAAACCAAATGAGTGGTAGACAAGTTTGTGATTATTTCTGTATCCACTCATATACAATCATCTTGAGATTGTGAACTGTTCAAAAGCATGTGGATGCACAAATCAATGCATGACCTAAAGGTAAATAAAAACTCCAATACGTCCATAAATTAAACCAGCAATGGAAACGTTAAGACAAACCTACAGGTTTTGTTTAAATGTCTTCAGCATTTGTATTTTTGTCACTTGAAGTGAATATGTCTGGTTGTTTTTAACATGGTGTAGCAACATACGTATCTAGAAATCCGTGTTTTTTATTAATAGCAATATTCAGGATACATAATGCATGCATGTGTGTATGTGTTTGTAAGGTTAGTTAGTGGTCTGTTAGTGCAACAAAATCACTATAATGCCTATTTAGCCGCAATGCAAAACACCGTAGTTTTGGTTTTAATTCCATACATCTGAAAATAAAAAGTCATTCTTTTCTTAAAAGGTTGCACGTAAGCTTTGTAATTTAGGCCATAGATAACACATGTAAAAATATATTACCAGATGTATCTTTGACTAGTTATATGGATCTGTTCTTTTTATTTATATTGTACAGATTATATCGTGTAAACAATAATGGACTGAAAATAAACAATGCACATATGAATACGTTTCTGTTTAAAGAAAACCTCAGTATGTTGTATCCTGTGTCACATACAGAATCCGGAGACATGGCAGGCAGCTCTCCGTGGTGCTGAAGTTGCTGAGTGTTTTGAAATGATCCCTTACTGTAGCCTGTGTAATGCTGTCTGTATCTAAGATGTGGCTAAATTACATATATATGTGTGTTTAATTATCATATCATTCATTTGTAACGTAACCCCTTTCCACAAAACGAGTTTGAGTAATTGTGTGTTGCTTTGACGTATGCAAAGCTTTCAAACAACTTCCACGTTTAAAAACAAGTATTTTAAAACCTCGTGTTTAACATAAACTAATATGAAGGTGTACTTCAAAGCTTGCTTATGTTGATGTTGGAGTGAGAGTTGTTGGCTGTATATTTAAATAAAGACTGCCACGTTGGCAGGCGAAGTGTTTTTCTGGGGGTTTGACATCTGGCAGTGATACGCTCCAGGGACCTATCCAGATCTCTACAGACTCTCTGATTAGAGTCTAATAGAATATTAGCAATTTCTCCCAGGTACTGGTCCCCCAAGCTGGCAAATCTGCCAAAATATTGCTCATAGAAACGTATCTTTATCATTCTGTTTTTACATGAGTTGAAGCGTACAAAAACAACTTTGTACATCTGAAACGTCCTTGCCAGTAATTAAGGAAAATATCTGAGGTGTAACTTCATCCTGCAGCCACACACATTCAGTTGTTTTCCTCATACCAACAAGTGAAGCACACTTTATATAAGAGCACTGCATAGTACGTCGAAACTAATCTACAAATGAAATAAGAATTGTTCGTGTTTTTAGAAAATATGTTTTTATTAGAATTCGATTGCATAAATGCCCCTTTTACATGCAAGTGCTGTTGTAAATTAGCAAACTAAATTTCACACTCAGATCAAATCATTTCTAATAATATGATTAGCAATAATTCAACTCATTGAAAACTTAATTCCATTAAAATGTTAAAATTTGTTCTTTAATGAAAGACATCGCAATTCAATAATTCAATAACTTAAAAGACACATTAATGTAATAAATTAATATAAAATTCATTTGACAAGTAACCAAAAGGAACAGACAATACAGAAAGCAATTCTTCAAATTCTCTCTGCTAAAACTGCAATACAGCAAAATCTGTAAGAATATATCTATGTGCATCGACTCGTTGCAATGACATATTTACAATATACAAGTATACTTCCATGAAACTGATTCTTCTCTTCATTAAGAAAACAGTACTAAACATTGTGATTTAACAAGCAACGACTTATTTTAATACGTGAATATTTTATACAAATTAATCTCAGAAAAAACATTAAATAAATAAAAACAAGAAAAACATATCTAATATACCTCTTAGACTGTACTATTTCAAACGTTAAGAGAAACAATAAAAGTATTCTTGACATTTTTAGCAGTCATCTCCCTTTCGAAAACATTTAACTTGCTTTCAGAATTTGATTTTCTCAAGCAAAACGAGGAGGGAATCCCAATAAATATGTAATGAAGTAAACATTACCTCACACAATAAATAGTTTATAAGAATGAGACCCACGCAATGTATTGCAGACGTATTGTAACCAATACATAGAATATCTGGCAAAATAAGCCCAGCCCTGGCAAACATTTAATTCACTCTTTTCCATATCTATATATTGTGTAAGGTTCTGAATAGAAACTACATTGGAAAAAATATCCCCCCTTATTGATACACTGCTTATTTCAAGCCACTGTATTTGGTTATTTGCAAAGAAATAATCGGAATTTTTGTCTACCGTTCCTCATTTCCCCTGCTGTCATCACAGTTTAAATTAAAGAGGCGGAATTAATTACAGTGAGCACAAAATTAAGTATATAGACGGCTAAATTAATAATTTACAGGGGGTTGTTTGGCAGTAATCTAATAATAGCTTTCAGGGAGTGTGCTGGATACAGTGGTGCCCTGTTCATTTCGTCGCCTCTACAATACCGACAGATTGCATCAAGATACTTAAAGCAAAGAAAAACTCTATTTGTGCGGGAAAATATTTAAAATATGTCATGACTACATTGAATTAAACAGATAAATGCATTATTCATTGAAACTACAGTATTATTATCATTAGAGTTGATCACTTTTACGTTATTATATTTTCGGAGCTGAAATCAATCCCATATAAAAACAATATTATCTTCGAAGTGATTTTCAACGTAACAAGTTGTATTTGACAAAACGGTGTAGCTTAGTAAGTGGGGGAAAAAACAAATGGTCTTACTTGCTCAGTCAAACGATCCTTTTAAAATGACTCCACATCCTTTCGGAGGGGTGGGGGGGGAAAGACGTGTCAGTCTATGTGTTGATTTTGAGTCACTTTGGGTCGGATGGATAATTCTGTTTCGAAGTTCAGGTTTTGGATGATTGAAAAACAAAAAGAGTGAAATAGCAAATATGATACAAATCGACTCTTGTCCCTAAACAGTTGCTGGGCCGTCCAGCCGTCATTGTTCTTGCTGGAAAGTACCAGAGGTCCGGCTAGGCGCACGCCGAGTATTTCATCCGTTTCTGTTTCTGCCGCTGGTTGCAGAACCAGACCCGAACCACGTTCTTTTTCAGGTCCAGTTTCTCCGCAATGGCTGCTATTTTCTCGGAGGAGGGACGGGGCTGGATGGCGAAGTAAGCTTCCAAGGACCTCTTCTCTGGGGCCGCTATGGAGGTGCGCTTCCTCTTCTTCTCAGCCCCATTGAAGAGCTCGGGCTTGTTGAGTTTCTCCCTGTGCGACTTCTCTGCCTCTTCCAGCCACGCCTGCAGGATGGGCTTCAGCGCGATCATGTTGTTGTGGGACAGTGTGAGGGACTCGAACCGGCAGATGGTGCTTTGGCTGAGGGAGCCCACCCCGGGAATCTTCAGGTTGGCCAAGGCTGACCCTACATCCGCCTGTGTCACCCCCAGTTTGATCCTGCGCTGCTTGAACCTTTCAGCGAAGGCTTCCAAGTCCCTGGGATCGGCGTCCACGTCGCTCATGCAGCCCATGTGAGAGGGCAGCCCGTGGGCATGGGCCATGTTGATGGCCGCCTGGTGCATGGGGTTCATGCCTGCCATGTGGGCAGGGTGCGCTGGCGTGGAAACAACAGATCCGTCCGGCCCTGCCATGGCCCCGAGTGCCAATCCTGGAGTGATGTGATCGAGAAGGTCCCCCTCCAGAGCCTGATGAGGCTGGTGATGGTGATGGTGGTGATGGTGGTGGTGGTGGGACCCCAGAGCCGAAGGGTGAGAAATAGGCACGGAGGAAGAGGAGGACGCCGAGGAGGTACAGGGGATAGTGTTCATGGTGTGGTAGGTAGCGTCCGGCTTGAAAGGACTGTGATGAGGAGGGTGATGGTGGCTCTTGGTCTGAGAGACTATATCCACAGCCGCCAGAGCTTCAGCGCGGGCCAACAAACTCTCATCCAAGCCGCCGAATATATTGCTCTGCAATTGCAAATAGAATGCACACATTACTGTCAGCAGGGAATTCAGCTCCACTCTTCGGATTAAAACATTTCCAGAATGTTAAAAAAAAGAAATCCTAAAAAAGAACACACAAAACAAGACACATGCAACATCCCAGGTCATAAAAATTAATATGAAAGGCAAGCCCGACTGAATACATAAGTTGGGGTGGAAAAAAAAAGAGAGAGAGATTGGAGGTGTTGGGTGATTTGCTGTGCAGACATGAAAAAAACATCAAGCAAAAAAAAAAAAAAAAAAAAAAAGTGGGCTGTCAAAATGTGCCTTTAAGCGGTGATTATGCAGAATACGTACCGGTGGGGTTGGGAGACAGGCTCGGCGCATCGCCTCTGAGCTGCTGCTGCTGATAGTGCTACTGTGTCTGGAAGAGGAGCAGGAAGAAGGCGCACTGGAAGTCAAAGTGGAAGAAGAAGAAGAATGCAAACTGGAGTACTTGGGCTCGGGCAGGCTGCTGTGAGGCATGCTGAATGCCTGCTTGCTGTTCAGAGACATCATCATCATGTTTGCGGGCGACAGAGTTGAGGCGAGCGCCTCTTCTTAATAAGTTCAGTCTCCGCCTCTTCGATGGGAGCGCAAGCCCCGTTGAGTGTTCAAGTCTCGAATCACTGTGTAATAACTATGCTATGTAGAAAGGAAAGAGAGAAAGAGAGACAGAGAGAGAGAGAAAGAGAGAGAGAGAGAGAGAGAGAGAGAAGGAGCTGTCTAGTCTGTATGTATCACACGCTGCCCACAGCTCTGGGGCCGGAGCACGAGCCGCCGCGCTCGCGCCCCCGGGCTGCCCTCCCTCCGCGCGCCGAGCCTCGCGCCGCCGCCGCCCGCACGCCCGTCCCGCGCGCCGAGTGCGCCTGTCCTTTGTTTTGCCGCCGCCGCCGCCGCCGCCTGTCGTTGCCTCTTCAGAGACGCTGGTACTTTTTGGAAGTTGCGTTTTTTCTCTCTCTGTCTTTCTCTCCTTTTGCAGGCGCCTTTCCAGAGCCCGGGCCGGCGCGGCGCACTCGCACTCTGCAGCGCAAATTCAATTAAGAGATAAGAGGTGACAGTCTGAGACTCCGACTATATTCAATGCTGCGGGGACTCGGTCTGCCTCTTCTCTGAGGCGAATGCTTCTCTCTCTCTCTCTCTCTCTCTCTCTCTCTCCCCCTCCCTCTCTCTCTCTCTCTCTCTCTCTCTCTCTCTCTGCTACACCTGAAAACCTTTCATGGATTTATTATTCTTCATCATTAGCCACAGCACCGCTGGGGGGCTCCGCGCATGGGCAGTCTTTGGCAAGGCACTCAATTCAGGCGGCCAAAGCAAGCATTGTGGTTCGCATTTACAAAAGTTTCTCACAGTCAGTGCAGAGAACCTGCAGCAGAGTAGCTGCTGAAAGGGAAGAAAAGAAAACATAAACGTGGACACACACACATATACTCTTTATACATGTAATATCTAAACAAATATCACCATCAATCTATATAATGCATGCAGTATATTCATATGTAATAATAATACAATTGCATCTGAATTATTATTATTATTATTATTATTATTATTATTATTAATAATAATAATAATAACAACAACAATTAACTCCTATGTGTGTCATGTTTTCTAGCAGTAAGATTTTAAGATGTGATTAATAAAGGCTAGGGAAAGAATGCCTTATAATTCCAATGGAAATAAAGAAATAAATATGAACAGCTTCATCTGCCGCTATCTCCGTGGAACGAAATAAATCAAAGTTAAAAGCTTGACTATCATTTAATTATGGTGCGAATAGCGCTTGGGAAGAAGAAGAACAACATCTCTAAGCAAATTATGGCCGGGCAAGGAAGGGATTATTAGATTGAAATTTCATTTAGGCTCGTGAAACACAGCTTTTCAATATGTAATCTGCTAGGTCTCATCTTATTTGTATACCTAATTCACCTTGACGAATTTATTAGTTTTCATAATAATGAAAAAATGTAGAAGCTCTTTGGGTTAATGTACTGTATGTAGCATAAATTGTATGTCACCGTTGAAAGGGCTTGGTATGGGAAATCTTTTATTAATGACAGCGGAAAGTGGATTTTTGAAAGTCTTTAGGATTTGATTGCAAACCCAATACAATTCTGCACTTGTCGCAGCAGGCTATTATCATATCTTCACACTAATTAGGGTACTTCATCAGTGATATAATTAAAAACCTTTAATCATATTCTAATTAACAAGGGTTGTCTAATTTGTTTAATCTGTTAGAAGTCTTAGGCTAGGCTAATTGATATAAACTGTTGATTAAAAACTCTTATGGATAATATATACTTTTTATATTAAACTGTTTTTGATCATTTTAAACACAACGTTCAATGTATTTCGAAAAAAATACTTTGCTAACTCGGTGTATAACAATGTATGTGAACCAGCTTTAATCTATCGCATTAAAAGTAAATACCAAGACATAGTTTTTCTTAAGAAAATAGTTTACGTTTGACAATTCATAATAAGTAATAATATTGTGTTTTGTTTGCTTTTAATAAAGTTATATAATAATAATAATAATAATAATAATAATAATAATAAAGGTAATGATAATAAGATGTGTAGCCCCGTCATGCATAAGGAGTGTTCCATGACTTGTGTTGTTGTAAAATATGCCGATATAGTTTACTGTTATAGATCCGTATAACATGGTGCATTTTACTTATATCACATAGAATTGCGAATTGAATTACAAGAAAACTGAAATTAAATATTCACTTCAATAACAAATTAGTGTTGTTTTAGAATTATTGTGTATTTTTGTTTTTTTAAAAGGTTATAATTTACTGAATTGTGTCTTAATCTAAGCGACAAACAGTTTATCTTGCCAAGAGCGATTAGAACTTTGCCTTACAAACGCGTTCCAATTAGAAGTTCCAAACAGGACTGACACATGTTGTCATGATTGAAAGATACAAAAGTCTACATTTCATTAAGAATATAATCTTCGAAAATAAAGTGTATTGTTACATTATCGGTTGTAAGTTACAGTACTAGAGCGATGTGCTGTTGAACTAAAGGAAACAATGCAGGGAGGTTAGTATGGGTTCAGGGGGCACATATGGTTTATATCGCTGAGAAATGCAGATGCGTAGCGCGAATCTATTGCAATCAGAACCGTAAGAATAGAGTAAACGAGCGATCATCTGAGAGGCTTCAGCTGGATCGCTGAGCTCCAGTGTCAAATGTGATCCATTCTGGCTCTTTGTTTGTTAATGGCTTGTGTCACTGCCTTTTGCTTTCTGATGCACAAAGACATTTTAGAAGTCCCACAGCAGCGACACAGCTACTGATAAAAGTGCATTGCACTTACAATCCTTCCCAATGCCTCCGATTGCACACTGCCTCAGCTCACTAGTGGGATGACAGGCGCTGGAATTGCCTCTTCCACACGGCCGGAGACATCGGGGGGGAATCAGTGTCTACTCACACAGACTGCGCAGTCTGATTTATGATGAAACTTTAACGAAACCATTCATATTTCACATATGAAATTTTCATTCACAATGAAACACACTTTCATATAAGTATTTCTTATATCAAATAAATCAGTATATGTAATGTCAAGTAACCGTTTTTTTAATGTAGTTGGTTAAAAAGTACATTTGGTTTGTACAATTGTACTTTCAGCTAAAAACAAGTAATAGCCCCCCCCCCCCTCCCTCTCTCTCTCTCTCTCTCTCTCTCTCTCTTCCTCTCCCTCTACCTACCTACCTACCTACATATATTTATGCTATCTATAGAGGATCCTGAGAAGTTAGTGCACTTGCAAATTCTGCTTTGCATTGGAGGCTTTTGGGAATTTAATTTATTAACAGTATTTTCTCTTGTATTCAAATGTCGTGTTGCCACGCCAACAAACACTTTTTATTTATGTACGTTTTTTCAGCTCGTTTTACTTTCATAGCTCTGAAAGAGTGACTGCAGGTCTTGTATAATGATGATGATGATAATCAGAAGAAGGAGGAGGAGGAGGAGGAGGAGGAAAAGAAGAATACACATCATTTTATCATTGTACTACTATAACATTGTATTTAACATATTTCTTCATCACAAGGGATTTGCAGAGATATCGGTAATCGACTAACAAACATCATGCTGTTGCTTCTGGTTTCGCTTCCTTCTTCATTTCTTTTAAGGTGGAATTAACATGAAACAATCATGTATGCATGTATGGATGTATGTATGTATGTATTTATGAAGGCATATTTGAAGTAGACAAGTATGTTTTCTGGGAAATCACATTTCCCTACAATAACTATAAACATTGTATATTTCAGATGACGAAATAACTTAAATAACTGCTGTGAAGAAATGAAATCAGAGATTTATGTTCAAATGCATATAAAACATTATGAAATTCCCGCTGATCAACGAGTGAAGAACGTGAAGCAAATGCTGAAAGGACCACATGGTGCACATGCTGTGAGAAATGTTTCAAAGAAGACCAATAAAATACAGGTGTATTGATATTGTGCAGGAACAGTTCATATGAACTATGTTTACAACTAAAAGTTCAATGTCAACTTTAAACAAACCATCTGTTTTTCCCCCATTTGTATTTAAATATGGACCTGTCAGCAGTCTATCTGAATGTGTTCTACATTTTCGGAATTATGCAATATGTTTATACACAATGTAGTATACACAGTACACATTGTGTATTAAAAGCTTCTTTGTTCTGCACTTTACTCATCCTGTTTGCTAGTTTGAATGTTAAAAAAAATGTGAGGGAAGATTCTCACAGTTTTAATTACACATAGGATAACACATATAAGAATATAAGAATCTCTTATATTTCTTTAACACGAAGAATAGACTAGAGCAATAATGCAATAATAGACGATGTAATGCCTTTAGGCTTTATAAACCTTGAGATGTATTTGTATGTGTTTCAATCCTTCCATCTTTCCTTGGTCTTGATTTTTGTTTGATATTATATATATATATATGCTTAATCATGCAGAGGGTGAACGCAGTGGACAGACATTTACACATTTCTAATTACTTTAAAAATATATATTATATTGAAATATATAGAATGTAAATGCTTATTTTATCAATACATATAATCTATGGTTTCTTGTTTTTGTGGTATTATGCAAAGTTTCTTTTAGTAAAAAAGTACATGTTTCTTACAATTAAGTTTGGTTTATGTGTATTTGACATTAGAATCCTGTATACCCAAAAATGAAATCTAATAATGCTGACTGATTGATGACATATTCAACATAACTCCTAAATACTAAACTTTGAGTCAATACAGAGAAATAGTTTAAGTATTAAAGAAAAGGCTCAAATGTAAATATACAAGAAAACGTTAACTGCACTTCAGGTATTTGCTGCACAAAAATAAATAAGCTGATACAAATTAGAATATATATGAGAATTAATGAGAATATACATGCATATATATTCACACACATATATGTGCATAGATCAGATTAACAATTATGTATTTATATTAATACTACTACTTTGATTAAGCAATTTATCAAGCATCTTATTTTCCATGATTTTTTGTATGTATATATTTTGCACTTCAAAGACTGTTACTGCTCTTTACCACTGATAGCTCTGTTTACCCACAGAGAAAAAGTAAGTTCTCTGAGGAATTCTGAATACAATTTTGCTGTTAGTAATTCTTCAGAGAAACTGAAACATGGATATATATATATATATATATATAGCATATAACACTGCTTACACTTAAACAGTAAAGCTTGATTTAGTGTAGGTGACTTGTTTGGTTTTTACTTATGAAAGAATCAAGGTAAGTTTGAAAAGTGTATGTGTGCTTTACAAAAAGATATGAGCAGGTCTCCCAAAGGAGCTCTGTGCGTTAACAATCCCAATTATACTGCAAAGACCACCAGAGACAGGTTTTGTTATGATACATGCCTTTGTTATGCCATGAACAAGGTAACTGCTGGTAGCTTTCAATATATACAGGCATAAAGATTCACGGCAAAGAAGGTACGCAGTTTCTCAGCTCCTTGTTGTAATACTGTTTGTGTCCATTAATGCCTCGGTAAATTCAGATTTTTGGTGCTTTCAGATTAAGCAATAATAGACTTGCCCTGTATTGTACATGGGCATATATTCGAGAAACATTTTGCACTACATGAAGTGGCATTGCTTGACACTTAAATAAAACATAAAAAATCCCTGATTGTTGAAGACAGGAAACACATTTAAAACAGATAGTATTCTGTGACCTGTCTACCCTTCCAGCTCCAGTTCAGGTATGTGTTTCCCAACAAGTGACGTGTGTTTGCTCTGTTTGTTAAATGGATCCTACATCCTTCCCTAAGTACAGTTATGTCAAGTGGTGGAGGCGTGTAAGACAGTAAAGCACTGTTGATGCACACACCAGTCTGTTTTTTATGAGGCTAATTTGCTCCCCAGTGTATATTTCCAATATATCAGCATTACGAATGATCATGTTATTCTGCATCATAAAACAAACAAACAAAAAAGAAAGCATTAATGGAAAAATAACAAAGATTTACATAGAATATATAATATAGAGCTTATTAAATATAAAATGGTACCAGTAAATTATTATAGAAATTTAAAAATCTTAATTAAGGTCTCAATTTCTCTGTATGGTTTCCTATTTTGTGCTTTATTATTATTATTATTATTATTATTATTATTATTATTATTATTATTATTATTATTATTATTATTTTCATATTCTGAAGCTCAGTGTTTAATAATGTTGAAATATTTTAATGCATACTTCCGACAGTGCAGTTTACATGTTGTCAAAGCTAGGCCATGCAGCCAATTGAAGTTATGTCAATACCATGACGTAGACAGAACTGGGAGATACAACTTGTGTTGTTTTTAATTTTTATATTCAACCATGTTGGAAATTGAAATGCTGTGACCTTCTCCCACAGTGATGGGGTGACAAACATGTGCATGCAAACACAAATGCACATGTATTCATACTATTATTTTGGGAAAATGTTATTTGGTGATTTGTTAGGTTTATTATATTGCTATAATATGCATTATTTAATTTATGTGGAATACTAAAAAGAAAATGTATATCTGCTGTTATATGATTTTATATCATGGAATTTTAACAGTCTTCATTAATGAACTGTTGCCCAGATAAAAACATTTACCTAAAAACAGTCACACTAGATGGTTTCTTGAGTTTCTGTTTCATAGGTAGATGCCTCTTGCACAATTATCAGATGGGTAAAGATTTTTATTGAATCTAAGCTTCTGTCAAACTGTTGTATGTTATGCTTAAATGTCACTTTTAGAAGAAGCTTTAAGAATATTTAAGTGAAGACTTAAGTATCAATACAGTTATATTTTCTGAAAACTGGAAAATATTAACATTATAATATAAAATACAGCAAGTGATACACAAAAATACTGTATCTATTCAAAATACACCTTACGTGTATAATCAGTTACTATGTTATTTTAGAAATCATTCAACATTCTAGACAGATTTTGTACGAATCCCTGTTTTCAAGCTTTTTTCGGGCTATTTAGTTTCCACCATCAAAATCAAAAGATAGCTTTAAAATATATACTTAATGGATATAAATCATCATAATTAATTACATAGCAAAGAAGCATTATGTTGCACTTATACATTCACATTTATTATAATAATCATTATATTGTGTTCACTAAAGCACTGCACTTGAACCCATCTTGTTGCAGCTGAGGGACACTTGAACTGTTAGATTGTGACATTAAGGATGTATTTAAAGGAGCTGGAAAGAGGATGGTTGAAAGTAAATGGCACTTTAAGATTTTTTTGCTGATATTCAGGGACAACAACAGTATTTTTCTATGGATTAAATTAAACACCTTTTAACCATAAGGAGACACTATTTGGTTGATTTGATTAGGGTTGTATACTTTTTGTGTTAAAATATGAATTGTAGTTACCATTACCATTCCAATTTACCCATTCAATTCTGTAAGGGTTAGTGTCACAACAAAGTACATTTACTGCATAAGGCCTATGCTTTTAAACACCATTTTCAACCATTCATAAAGCATAGGTCTACTTAGGGTTTGTCTGCCCAATGCTTCAGTAGCCTAGATTTCCTTTGATAATGGAAATATTGTTTGCCAAAGCCTATGCACTGTTCAAAAAGAGTGAATAAAAACGAGGGTAGCAGCTGATTACAGCAAAAGAAAGTGAGGTGAGATAAGGGGTCAGCAAAACAAATAACACACCGATTTCAAGATGATGGACTACCGCCGATGTCCTTTAGGGAGGCATTAGACTTTGCGAGCCTGAATAGCATACAGAAGCTGCAGGGCAATGGATGATAAGGTCAATACTTATAATGATGTCACATACCTCTAGGTGCTCAGAATCAATATAGCAAGGCCCAATGCACCTGTCAGCAAGTCAAATATAGGACTGGTAAGAAATCAACATTGTCTTCAAATTGTCTATATAAAAAAGCCCTTTTTGGCAACATTCATTTTGCAGTAAATCAAAAACCACCCAGGATTCTGTCTGTCATCATTCTGTCTAACCCTTAACACTCTGGAACAGAATTAGTCTAGTTAGTGACAAGGTGTCACTGGGTTTGAATGACCTGTGAATAATTGAATCAGATTATAGATGACAGGTAATGTTATAATTTGATGAGTCCAACTCAATAACATAATACACAACAAGACAATTAAATACGAGGGTCTCTCTCTCATTTCAGTAGAACATATTCTCATAAAAGGATTGGAAGGTGAGATAGACCTAGAAAATAACTCCAAAGAGCCTGTCAAGGCAGTGCTTTTAAGAGATATACACCTAGATAAATAGACTTGATAATGTTCTTGACAAGATATATTGGAAAGAAATACTCAACTCATGTCCTCAAGGACCACAGGGTCTTTTGGTTTTCATTCCATGCCAGCTCTTAACTGAGCAAATTTCAATATATTCTAAGGTCTTCAGCCAATGATAATTCAAAGACACCTATGAAGCTTGCTGGCCTGTGATCCTTCAGAGAGCTCAGCACCCCTGGTAGAGACTGGTGGGAATTCAGTTACCTCTGGATTTTTTTTTTATAAAAAAAGTTTTATTTTATTTTCTTGTGATAGAACAGAACCTAAAATAAAAAGAGTCAATTAAGAATGTGGCTAAAACAATACTGGATGGATGGTAAGGGGCAAACAAACAAAATGTACAGTGTGTTTATGAATAAATATCAGAAGACACACACCTAACACATTGAGTGTGGTCTGGGAGGATACTGAACTGTCATAATCTACCTCAAATTATTCAAAAGTCATCTGGTGTACAAGGACTGTTAGTTAGTTGGTATTTGGCATCAACACATCACTGAAGAGTCTAGTAGGAGAAAATCAATCTCACTGAATTGCTGAGCTGAATAGTACACTATGGTCTGGTTTATATAGCAAGATATTGACCTGTCCCAATCTATATCAGGCATGTTTTGAGTCCAACTTCACCCATGGTTCCATATCTAGCTTATCAGCGGTTTGGAGATGGAGCCATACACCAGACCTGAGATATGCAAGGAATTGATGGAGTATAAAAATTGTAAGCTTTGCATCTTTAAATAAATAAATAAAGTGAGCTGGTGAGAATCTTTCAAAACTGTCTATTCCCATGAAATCGACGGGAAAAAAAGTTGAAGGAGTCTGTTGTTCCACTCCAATGCAATAACATCATTAAAAAAAAAATGCGGTCTACTGAGATTTGCCTTCTTGTAACTTTCTGTAGTGAAGTGCAGTTATGCCTCAGGCCAGAAATGCCATTAAACCGTAGATGTATCTTAGTGGTATATGTTACTCTCTTGCTTGGCTTTTTTATTTGTATTATTTTCTAGACAACTTTTGATTCTTGACCGAGAAGAAGTACTGCACTGTCCTGGCATCCAAGTGTGTATTGTCACCTGAAACCTGTTAATTGGTTCTGGTCTTTTTTCACACAGAAGAATATCACGCATACTGGCTGACAATAGAACACAGTTGACAGATAATATACATATTTCATTTTGTTTATTAAATTGGAAAACAATGCATCAGTGTTTGGATTGGATATACTCCAAAGCAGTGTTACCTAACTAGAAAATACTTTAACAAAAGTTTTTTGCGACCTCAACCTATCCATTCATGATTTTCTAAAACTATATTGATCTTAATTGTAATGTTTGATGTGTCATGTAAAATGTTGTTTTTGCATGATCTATTATAACACTCTGACGGTCTTCCCAAGAGTTTTTGTAAACAACTGCAGCAATAACGTTCCACAAGGACACAGGCATCTTAATTGAGAATTTATTCTTTCTTGTGCCTTGGAAAATATATATGGCATTTCAATGTATAGGCATGGGATGCAAATTGAGAGGTTCACAAGGATGCTAAGGACCAGAAAGAGCCTGAAAGAACCTGATTGCTGGATTTGATCCCCAATCCCCTGAAACAATTCTCTCTCACACACTACAGTACTTACAAGTGCAAAAGTGTGTGACTAAATATGAAAACATCTTCATCTATGTATTAATTCAGTCAGACAAAAAATAGATGCCATCGAGGATCAGATGTTTGGCACCCTAGATCTAAACATTTCAGACCAAAATTTGTAAGAAATAGTAAAGTCTGCTGTCCACTTTTCCCTTTGGTAAAGCAAATGTGTTGTTTTAAGTATTACAAACGAAATTCACAGTTGTTTTCATGACATGTAAAGGAAAACTGGGACACAGCGAAATAAGAATTAAGCTTTTAAAGTTAATGTTATGTTATGACAGCCTTTGAATCAATATTAATTAAATATGGTTAACACAGGATTAATGTGCTTTTATACACCAGTAAGTGGGTTGCTGCCATCTTCAATGAAAATTATCTTCTTTTGTGTGTTTGTGCAAGAAATCCTTTACTTCTTTTGTGATATACATTTTAAAATCAGTAGCCTAAGCATAATGTTAAATTCAAAACCCTGCATCATAGAAAAGTCTTGTACACTTTTTTTTCCCTTGAAACAAAAAAACTGTTTTGTTAGGACATCCCTATAACCTCCATACACTCACATTACATACATTTTAGTCTTACACCCATTTGATTTAATTAAAAACAATTGACTCTGAGCTACAATATTTGAAATGTTATATATTATAATAAAGATAACACTGCCCGTGATCCTAGGCCCACTATATATATCACGTACACTTTTGGATACCTCCTTGAGTGCAGCACAAATTCCTGTTTGGAATAGGCAATAGTCTCACACTGTACCACTGGGACAGAGTCAAATAGACAGCATTGTTCTGTTTCATAATGTATTATTCTTTTTGCTTTTGAATATTCGTAACCTGTTTGAAATACTGGATAAGGAAATATGTTTCCAGCACTTAAAATAAATCCAAATGAAATTTTAATCAGATTTGTATTTGTCAACATGTGTTGCTACTATTGTGCTCTATTGAGACATTTTAAGGCATTCTGTGTTTTAATACATTTTTTCCAAAAACACATGTATTGCATTCTAAAGCAGGGAAACTCCTCCATACTTCAGCAGTAATAATTGCTCTTTGCTGTTGGCTTTGCATTAAACCTTACCTTCAAGTTATGAAAAATATATTCTGCTGTGTTTAGAATAGGTGAAAGGGATGTAATTAAACTTTTATCTTGTGAAAAAAGTACTTTAAAAGTTACTCTGTTAGTACAGTTTTTTCTCCACTATTTCTCAATATAACCACTAGCTTATACAATGGAATGCGTAAGTACTCACCCAAAGGACTTTCTCATATTTTATGTTACAATCTGGAATGATATTTTCTCTCCTATTGATTAACACCATAGACAACACCTTGCAGGTGCAAAATATGTTTTTATATTTGAAAGAAAAATGTATCAAACAAAAAACTAATATGTGTTAGTTGCATAAGTATTGCCCCCCTGAGTCAGTACTTGGTAGAACCACCATTGACAACAATTACAGCGCCACATCTTTTTGGGTAAGTATCTAACAGCTTTGCACATCTGGTTCCTTTAATTTTTGCCCAGTCTTCTGGGAAAAAATGGTTAAGCTCTCTCAAGTTGGATGGGCCCTGTTGGTCAACAGCAAATTTTGCCACAGATTCCTAATTTGGATTGAGGTCTGGGCTTTGACTGGGCCATTCTAGGACACTGAGCTTCTTGTTTTTTAACCCCCTCCAGTGTAGTCTAGTCTGTGTGTTTAGGATCATTGTCTTGCTGAAAGGTCAACCTCTGCCCCAGTCCAAGGTCTCTTGCAGAGTGAAGCAGGTTTTCCTGTTGGATTTTCCTATATTTGGCTCCATCCATCTGACCCTCAATCCTGACCACTTTACTAGTCTCTGCCAATGAAAAGCATCCCCATAAAATGATGCTGCCTTCACCATGCTTTACTGTGAGGATGGTGTTCTCAGGGAGATGAGCAGTGTTGGCTTTGCACCACACATAGTGTTTTGCATTTAGACCAAAACGTTAAATTTCACCCGATCAGAGAACCTTTCTACTGTGTCCACATGCCTTATGACAAAATCCATATGGGATTTTATGTGACAGATTTTCAACCATGGCTTTCTCTGCACCACATAGCCCAGCTTTGTGGAGCACCCAGGTAATAGTGGACAGTTTCTCCCGTCCTGGCCGTGGAACTCTGTAGCTCCTTCAGAGTAACCATTGGCCTCTTGGTGGCTTCTCTGACCACCGACCGCCTTGCCCAGTCACTCAATTTCTGTGGACGGCCTTCCCCAGGCAGTGTCATGGTTGAGCCATATTTTTTCAATTATTTTTTTTCATAATGGATTTAACTGTGCTCTGGGGGATGTTCAAGTTTGGGATATTGTTTTATACCCCAATCCTAACTTTCTTTCAGACTTGAAATCTCCCTTCATGGTGTGATTGTTTGGATATGCTCTCTGATCTGGAAGATCTCAGAGTATTTAATCTGGGATCATATGACACTTTAAGCAGACTCTATTCATCTAATGATGTGATTTATGAAGGCAATTGGCTGCATCACAGCTTATTTAAGTGTGCTATAGCAAATGGGTGAATAATTATGGAATCAAGACTTTTCAGTTCGTTATTTGTAGTTAAAAAAGAATAATAATAATAATAATAATAATAATAATAATAATAATAATAATAATAATAATAATAATAATAATTGGGGCGGGGGGTGAATACTAAAACAATCAACTGTAATATGGTTTGTGCGATACAATATGATTTAACTGGAACGACATCAACCAAGGTTTAATATTAATACTGCCACGTTTTTAAACACGGAGCACAGAGCAGATCTCGTCAGTCTTGTAAGTGAATGCAATTGCATGTCAGTAAGTTGCAGGCTCATACAAATATCTGGGTAACTAATTAGTCACTTTTTTGCCTACTGTTTCTATTTAATAAAACTACGGTGTCTTGGCATAATCATTTTGATCAGAACTCGATAATAATGGTCATCCCGTAAGAGCTTAATTAGCAAAATACGAAGCTGTGTGACGTGTACACACTGCCACATAGTAACACGGTAGTCCCATACAATTTGATTGGCTTTAAATGAAGAAATGCTTAGAGATGAGACGTTGTTTTCGACAGCCTTCATATTATTTCAATCCACGGGTAGGAGACCGAAAGTTTTTAGTGATAAAAAAAGTCTTTAGGAGCTCATGTATAGAAAAGTAAACACACACACAGGCAAAGGAAAATGTATGGTTAGAGAAACAATCTCATGCATACATACAAAAATAAAGTACATAGTGATCAGATGTATTTTAGTTTTATGAAGAACACATTTTGTGAACCATATAACAGTGATCAGCAGCTCTGTTCAATTAACAACTCGCTAGAGGGCGGGGCCTCAAGGTTTACGTCATACGTGTCGAATGCCAGTCAAAATGTTACCGTAATATATGAGATATGCTATCCTTTCAAATGTAAATATTCTATTGAAAACTAATTAAGATCCGGTAAAACATATTACATTACATTTAAATCGATCAAAAAACGATGAGCTGTGAAAATCAGCGATTGAGCAACGTGTGCATTGCAGTAGCCTCCGAAAATAATCTGCGCCTTTGCTAGGTGATTTACAGTAATGATGGCGCCCTTCTGTGTAAGGAAATAAACCTGCAAAGCTTTGGGACGTTTCTCTCTGTGGTGTAGATCTTTCGTCCACCTGGGACACGGTGACACACACGGAGGCTTGCGGGGACCGGGTTTAATATTGCATTTTCGTGAAGATGGGTCTTTTTGACAGGATACGAAAGGAATGGTTCATTATAGGGATAGTGCTTGTGATCATCTTCGCGAAGCTGGAGCCTTCTATTGGAGTGAAGGGAGGTGAGTATGCTGCCACCTGAATGATACCTTTTTATGTCTCCTTTCGAAATGCACAAGGATTTATTTAAAAGTTTATGCTTTGAGCCTAGTTAGGAATTAGACGTGTCCATTTCTCATGGCCCCAAATTCATTGTCAGGCTCCCCAAACACAACCAGTCTAGAGCATCACTAACCAGCATTAATAATATTCCAGATACCATTGACCGAAATGAATCAAGTGCACCGTTAGGGAAGTTCCTATACCATGTTATTCAATTATGCATCAACATTAAAACCCTCCCCGTAATAGATTAGGGTTGTTTTTGTCACTTGTCAAATAGATGCTTGCTGTAATAGACGACGAGATTCAATCGCATTCAATTTCAAAAGCAGTCTTTCCTGTATCATCAAGCTACCTAATAATACGTACTTTAAAGGGATCGCTGTGTCTGCAAACGATGCACAATATGAACTGGTTATTGTAAGCAGAGAAATCGCCCATGTTTAACACAGTGTTCATGTGTAAGTTGAGCTGAAAGGCACTACTGGAGCAGCATGAGTGACACGTTGCATTGACGCGGATGCACTTCCGTCCTGCTGCCCAGCATTGCATGGGGATGCTTTGTCAATATTTAAGGACGTTAATACAACACATTACTGTATATAATTGAACTTGCACTTCATAAATAAAAACAATCACTTTTGTCTGGTAATCAGTTTGCTTTTGTAAGAAATAACTGACATTTCTGGAAACTTAAGAACCAAATATAGATAGCTATTATTGAGTATTTTTAATTACAATCCTTTAGGGTCTGAGCACAATAAATCAAACTGTATGTTTATTAATCCATATTATTAGTTCAATGTTTCCAACTGAGTTTTCCATTATTTAATTGAAGTCCCAAGGGCCTAGTTTGGGGAGGCCTGCATTAAGGGTTACAATTCATGATTGCAGCAAGTAAATCAGTAAATGCAGTCAAGTTATTTTTCTGTCTCCACAGGTCCATTGAAGCCAGAGATCACAATTACATATGTTGCTGTGTCTGCCATATTCTTTAACAGTGGATTATCCTTGAAAACTGAGGTACTCGTTATTTAAAGCTTTAACCTTTAAGTTATGAATAGTGTCCATTGTGGGATTGTGGATTAAAGATGAACTTGTATAATTATGTATTTATTTAATGGTTTGTAATGGCTCATCCTTAAAAAGTACCTCATCATTTGAAAGAGTAGGATGTATGAACAGATGACCTGGGACATAGTGGGACCTTTAGCAATATGCAATGTAAAATTCAAGCCCCTTGATGGTTAAGAAATATCAATACTGTGGTGATACCTCAAAATGTCAGCACTGACTTTTCCTGACCTTCAGTAATAGGAAGTGCATTTGAGAGAATTGAGTATTGAAATATTGTGTGAGCATGGCTTGTATTACACTCATGATATCAATCAGCACTGCACTGAAAATACATTTTTAGGACCCTTGTTCATAAAATCTGTAATTGAAAATATGTGAGTTTGGAATTAATGAATCAAGTATTCATTATAAGATAAAGTGTATATCATATGTGTCCAACTTTTTTTATACTGTGTACAATTATTAAATCTAGGAGGAGTCATTTAGGCTTACTCTTCTTGCAAACAAGTCCTGCAAGAATTACAAGGGTAGTTAAAAAATTGAAAACAGCCCATATATATATATATTATATATATTATATATTCCAATGCTTCAGTATAATTCAGTATTTTATTTTGAAGGGACTTTCTGAATGCCAAAGCACTATTAAAATCTTGAAAGTAATTCTTTATATATATATTTTTTTTTTAAAAGGGCAGGTTATACTGTTCGCAACTTTCTTGCACATGGGGACTGATTTTAAGTGTTTAAAGTAGAGAGGCACATGGTTTGTCAAAAATGTACAAAAACCTCATACAAAAAAGAAACCATATTAATCCTGGTTGTATTCTTTTGAGGTTCTAACAGACATTTGGAGCGAGAAATTGGATTTGTTACATGTAAAGTAATTCCTAAACACACATTATTGTGCTGGTGCAGGTATGACCACTGACCTATGCTTGAATCTTTGAGCAGTACATGTTGACAAGAAGTGTCATAAATGCATTTGCAAACCACACAGCGTCTGGTTACGATCCTGTTCTTCACAAAGTGATTTCCCTCATAGTAATTAGAGGAGTTTTTTTTGTTTTTGACAAGCACTAGAGCTGTGCAGATAACCTGAAAGGGTTAACCGCTGTAGGAGGTTAATCTGCCAGTGGCGTAATACTCCAGGTAGGGCTATGACAGGTTGAATTGTAATGAACATATTTGTGAAGAATATTCACTAGGAACCCAAGGAACACCTGCAATTGACTCCAAGCAACAGAACAGGTTCCAACTTTAATTCCTGGCACCAGAAATTTCTTTTGTTCAGGATCTTCCTCACATTGTTTTCTGTCTTTTGGATTTTGCTGAGTGATTATATTATTTCTGGTTTTGTTTTGTTTAACGTTGTTTGGCTTAGCACAATAAGTGCAGGACTTCAATCGCTATTCCTGTTGATATGTAACTGAGCAGTAACATAATTGTAAAGAACAAATGTGTCAAGTGCTTTACCAATTAATAGCACTGGTAGACAACCTTTGCTTTTCATCCCGCATGGTGTAATATAACTGCTTTTCTCATTATTGCTCGGCTGTCCCTTGTGATAATCTATCAGCTTGTCATCTGTTGTCTAATAGTTGATGCTGATTTACTTATTTTCCTCTTTTCCTCTTGTTGAGAACTCTGATGGATCATGTCACTATCTGATCCTACAAATTAAAACGCCCTCGGCTGTCATGCTGTCATTTCTTACACTTGTCTGCTGATGAGTTAAGATTAAAGTTTTCTGCACAAAAAATACAACTTTTTTTTCTTCATTTAAATTGATGTATTCTGCAAATACCTGTTGTTACAGTTGGTTAACATTGTGGTTCAAACAATTTAGTTTTGATAAAATAAATTGATTTAAAGGGTTCCTCATAATATTGTGGCCAATCATTTGAACTTTTCTCGCTTGTTCAGTTACTTACCAAACTTTTACAGATATTAAACATGTACCCCTTGTGAAAAACAGCTTAAATCACTTACTGCATCAAACAATGTTTTACTTGATAAGTGATTAAATAATTATTAGATAAGGACAGTTATAATTTTTGTACCTGGCTTTCTGATGTTGCAGTATTTCGCCAATGAATGCTTTCTCATGTAGATCTCTTGAAGAAAAGAGAGGATGTTGACAATATTTTTGAACATTAATCTAAGACTACAGACAACTGAATGTAAAGTAGAATCCCAACAACAAGTGGGTATAAAAAGACCTACATCTGCAAGTTTGGAGAAAGGAAAACCAAACAAAGAGAAATCCCTCCCAATGGCTAATTGGATTGGAGGCTTTTTCTGACAAAAACATTGAAACTGTGTGTCTCCTGGTTTGTTGATTAGAATGCATTTAACTGTCTGTTTGAACCCTGATGTCCATGGCACTTGAAGTAATGTGGCTGCCCTTTCTTGCAGGAGCTAACAAGTGCTTTGATGCATGTGAAGCTTCACCTGTTTGTGCAGACCTTCACGCTTGTGTTTTTTCCTGCTGCAATGTGGCTGTTCCTGCAGCTCCTGAAAATTACCACTATCAATACGTGGTTGCTACAAGGGTAAGTTTTTTTTATATTCAGTAAATTAAATGTGCAGTACCAGTTACTGTTAATTCATGTCCAATTGTCTGTATTTTAAAAGGTAATGTTTTAGGGTTTTGGCATTGCACTCAGAAGACCATGCTGGAAGAAAAATGGTGTAATTAAACAGGTGTCTTGGTTCTTGTTATGCACAAGAAAAGGCAGGTGAATTTAAAGTCAGCAGTCAATGGGAAATGGAAATGTGTTTGTAATGCAGTTAAGTTATTGAATGTGAGTCAACTTGCATCTGCCAAATAAATAGGTATGCCATAAAGATTACTTATATTAATAATATTATTGTTATTGTTAATATTACTTTATGTATAATGTATTTTTTTGTACAGTCCAAGGACAACTTTGCTCTGCCTGGTTTTGGATATATATATATATATATATATATATATATATATATATATATATTAAATAAAGAAATGTCTTTAGTGGAGGTAATCAAATTTAGTAAGTAAGTGATTTAGGGTATTCTGTGATAGAAATAACAAATAACAAAACTTCATTTTGAAACTATCCCATGCAGTTTTTTCTTTTTGATCGTGATAGTGACACTAGGCTAATTAAGTTGTACTTTTGGACAATTTCAATGAGTAGGAGTAGAACTCATAGGCCTGGAATAATTCTTTGTTTTCAGATATGGATGTTTAAAAGCATGCACATCATTCATATCTGATATTCATACCAAAAAATAGGAAAAAAAAAGTTAACCCTTCCCTTCTGCTTTTGTACGACATTGCAGTATTAATCTGCTTTTTATAGTGCTTATGCAGTAATCAGAAACAGCAGTCCTCTCTTTCCTGCCTCCTCTCTGACTTAATTGTAGACATAAATCATGTCTACAGATGAAGGAGAAATTTGTTCAGCGTGCTGCACGTTTAGATGCACAGCCCTGCATTTACAGCTGTCCAATCTGTTTTTTGGGGAGTTCATTTTTGAAGTTTGCTTTTCCTAATGTATATATATTTTCTTAATTTCACTTTCCCACAGACAGAGAAGTCTCAGTGTATTTGTCAGGCCCTCAAGGTCCTCTGTGTGACTTATTTTTTAGTTTATGCCTTTGTCAAGCTTAATAGAAAGTGTGTTTTTACTTGTCATTTCGATCTCAGATTTCTGTGAAAGGTCTTTGTATGTGTGTATTTATGTAATGTATGCGTTTTCCAAGTATATGTTTACCTAAGTGAAACCACGTGTTCATCTCCTGTTGCCCTGTGTTATAAAGATATTTTTCATTCGTTCTTCTTGCACATCTGGAACTTAAACGCACGTTAACTGCAAATCAGTCAATGGCTCTGTTGTTTTACATTCTACCCTCATTTGGTACCTTATGCACTCTCAGACCCGCTGTACTGTTTGCCAGCATGAGAGCTAAATGTTTCCACTGTTCTCCTGAATTTTGAATTATTAAAATAATACTAGATTTTTATATCTTAAAAATGAATTAGGTATAGTGTACACAAACTGACACCCTTTTTAAACAGTGTTATTCTGTGATACATTTAGTTTAATAAGTAATGTTCATTAAGCTATACTTGTTTATCAATTATATATGTTCAGAGTTTTTAAAATTGTATTCTAATGCAGCATTTTGAAAGCTGTAACTGATCCCATTGATTTAATGGATTCATATAGAGTGGCAGTCAACGTTAATACAACCCCTGCCCTCAGTGTTAAGCAAACTCAGAAAAATATAATTGGTAAGTAAGTATAATGATCAGTATTTATTAATTTCAATACATCAGCAAATAATATTTTCATGTGAAGGGTGTGAATGCATTAAACTACAAGTGCATATATGTTCAGATCATAGACAATAAGCAAAGAGTCTTGCCTGCTTTATGCTTTTTTCCATACACTAGACGCATTTCTCCCTGTCACTGTTCCGATGTTGTGATCACTCTGTTCAGAAGTGTGTTGTTTTAATCCTCAGGTTACAGACGGTTGGCTGCATGCCTCCACCTGTATCTTCAGCTGTCATTCTGACCAAAGCAGTGGGTGGAAATGAGGTAAGATGATGCTGCTTGTTTTGAAGAAGCACTTTTTTGAAGTCTTGCAAAACTACATTGTTGATAAAGTTATTAATTTTGTCACTGAGACCCATGATATTGAAATATAATTATACATTTTAAAATATTATAATATGGTTCAGTCTTAAATAATTAATTTGTCTGTCAAAGCAGGAAGTTTGTATGTATATGTAAAAATCATGCATATCTGCACTACTATAGTCCCTCCCTATGCACAGCATAAAAGTACAGTGTGTGTGTGATTTAATAGATTATGCACTTCTGTACTGTGCATAGCGAGAGAGGACATTGGGGGGGTGGGGTATAGCTGTGTACGGCCTGCTGTGTGTGATGTAACACATGCAGCATTCAGGCAGTCAAAGAGAAGTCTGACATTTTTCAGTACTGAAATTCTGATATTTTATAAACCATTAAAAGTAGAACTTCAGAAAGCAAAAGCAAACTAATTCCTGCACAATCTTAAAAAGGAAAAGTACTGCTTTTATTTATAGTATATTTATAACAAATGCTGTTCAGTTGACCTTACATGTGGCTCAAAAATGTATCTGCTCATTTGCAACGAAGGACTATTACATTTGGAAATGGCCTGTTTTTCTTTTTTTCTTTTTTTCTTCAAAAGATGTATTTGGTTAACTTGCTTAAATATTCAATGGACAACTGATACATTAATGTTTCATATGTATCTATCATTCTACATGTGAGATTTTTGTATCCCATGGTACATTTGTAAAGTATTGTGTACTAGGTTGCAATTTTGAAGGATATTATAAATATGCATCTGTTTTGAGAACTTCAATCAAGCACAACTCTATGGGGAAGTGTCAGTAGAATAGCAAGCATCACTTCTTGCAACCTAAAATACATTTTCCTCATTGATCGCATTCAGTCTGTCATGTACATTTTAATATCTTTCTTTCTTATCTGATCATGACCTTCAGTAATCAGAACTATTCAAGAATTTGAATTACATGGTTATAGGTCAGTTTGAATGTTGACTAATGTGTTGACTGATAGTAATTTGTTGCACTTAAGTAGTCATACTAGTAAGAATGTGTGCCTGAGATTTTGCCAAAGATAGATTTAATGACTTTTAAAATTGTTTTTCCAGGTAGGCTTTGCGGCATGAACCGATTTTTAGTATCTGCCATTACACCAAACCTTTTAAGAATGTGTGTATATTTTGTACAGAATACACAACTAGGTCAAATTTGAATTGGTGGTCATAGTTGCTCATTGTTCAGGAGGGAGGTGCTTAAATATAGTTACAGCTGGTACCATATAGGGCACAAAATGCTGGCATATAAACCGTTTTCATCTGAATTATTCATTGGTTTCCATTCCTTAGGGGGGAAAACAAATAAATAATACTACTTTTGATGATCGTTTCAGATTTTTCATATGAGGATACGAATTTCTTCTCTTGTATTTTTCCTTCCTTTAAATAAAATGTTTTAAATTCATAGCAACAATGGATATGAAAATAATACAATGACGTTATTGCAAAGAAACAATTAATATTTCTTGTGCAATCTTGTTTTACTGGTTTGGTCTCTATATATAACATTGACATTAACGCAAGCACAGAAGTTGCAGGCAATCATCACAAATAAGCTTGTTCATCTTTGTAAAATGATGGGTGTAGTCAAGTTTTGATTCAAATATCATGTTTATAATACTTATAATAGTGATTATAAAATGAAGCATTGTCTGTATGGCATGTGATTTACATTCTCTCTCTGTGGAAAATAGTTCATTATTGGCTTTTCACAGTGATAAACTAAACGTATTTTGATGGCTGAAAGAGTTATAACGCTGACTAATGTCAGATTTGTCTGACAGAAGTTCTGTAAATCATACAAAACGTAGTCATTTTGAGGCATACACTGCATTGCTGTGTATACGTATCATTTGTGACAGAAGCGGAGGTAAAACAAAAAAAAAAATTAATAAATAAATACCTGGGATGTGGAACACTGGGGAAGGAGGAGTGTGACAGGGAGGGGGTTAATTGTCATTCCCTGTCTGCTTATGGACTGCAGGTGGTTGGGGTGATTGAGCAATTAAGGTCAATCAACCCCAGCAACCTGACATATATAAATAGGGGTGGGGCAGAGGACAAAGGGAGAGTGTTGGGCCGGTAGCAAGGAAGTTGTTTTGAGCTGACGGTTTGGTTTGTTTTGTTTTAACTGTGTAGTCAGTGGACCAGCCGGTGTTTTGTGTTGTAGTTATTTAGTATAAAACTTTGGTTGGCCCACGCGCCACATTTTTTTTGGTTATTAGATCTGTAAATTGTGAAGTGTAAGATATTAGGAGCTGGGATTGTTGGGACCCGCCCTGATGAGTGGGCGCAGTAAAGGTTGGGTTCTGTCAGATCACAGTAGGAGAAACAAGTAAATAAAATGTTCCCAACTAATCCCTGAACCCGTGGAGTACAGCCTGGTTTTTTCTGCTTCCCTTCGGACAAAAGTAGAGGTAACAGTAACGGGAGAGTCCGGGCTTCACACATTATAAAAAGTTTTAAACTAAAAAAAGGTCCACAAAAAGTTTTAAATATACGACATATCATACAATTTTTTTTGCCATTGTTCTAAAAGTAGTGTTATAGATTCTGTCTTTATTATGGAATTAAAGATGTCTTCAGTAACTGTCAATGTAACCTGATCAAGATAAAGCTGCTGAATTGTTGTTTAACAGAGACATGTTTTAGGACTTTCAGTATTTACCTCAATTTAGACTCTGCCTACAAACTGTGAAATGACAGTCTATAGATCTCAGTGACTCTGCTGAGGAAGCAGTTAGGAAGCTGTTCTTGTGACAAGACTAGAGCAGCCCTTTACAGAGGAGGCACCGGGGATATCCAGCTCTGCTAAAGCAGAAAGTGTGATTGGCTCTTAGAGCTTTTTCTTTTGGCCACCGAGCTGGTTTAGACATGAGGGGGATAGAGGTCATTTCTATACTGACTCATTTATACTGCAAGGCAGCATGAGTGCGTTGGTTATGCAAACTCAGGTTTTCAGTTTTATTTCTGCACGTTAGTCAAGTCAAGTGAAAATTATTTCTATGTAGCACCCCTCGCAAGCATCCCAGGGTGCTACACAAACTTAGACTGAATACACTCACACAGCAATAACAACAAGCCAATGATATTTAAATTAATTCAAATTAAAATGTTCGAAATTTTGACTGAAGAGACCAATTTTTCAGCTTTGCTGAGTAACAAGACTTAGAGATGCACAGATGTGGAGCATTATAAGTGAACAGCTATAGCTACTGATTTTTAAGAAGTTTTTTTGACCAAAATATCACTATTTACAGATCTGTGAGAACATATATTAAATACGTAACTCCTTATTTAACTGCTAGAAATTTTGAAATACATGTGAAAATGCAGGTAACCAATGCAGTGATTTATAGAAAAGGTGTAATATGTTAAGAGTAACTTGGCAGAAAGTAAACCCTTAGCTATGTTACTTTCAGTTTTATTGGGATGATCAGTGTAATGGGCACCATGTTTTAATTTCAAGAAAAGACAGTGGTTATAGATGCCTTGGTTTTGGGCACTATTGGAGTCATCTTTTATTATGCCTTTACACATTACCATACATTGTTTTGAGTTCCCTCAGACTGCATTTGTGAAATTTATTCATGAAGATAACCATGGTCTTAACACATTGGCTTGTCCAGTCATGAGGTCAGTGAACGAAATGCACACAAAGGAAATGACCTCAGCAGGGCTTTAACACACTTCCACTGCACCTTTAGAGTTGCATTCGTTGTGGCATTTTGGTCATAAACGGCTGGAGTCTTTTTTCTTAATTTATACAGCTTGCCTTTGACCATTTACATAAAATCGATTACTGGAACTGATCAAAGACAGAATTCAGCACCATTGGTAGGTCTGTACCCTAAAATGCTTATCACTTTTCCAGGGAGCAACATACACCTCAGTCCTCTCCCTTGAGATCTTCAGGTGGTTTGGCAGAACATGCCAAGAGATCCCGTTTCATCTTTTTCATTATAGAAGACAGAGACGAATCTGACTGTAGGGACCACTGCATTGCTCTTATTTGCTTGCAATTGAAACTAACTAGCACTATACACAATTAATTTGATAATTATCCTTATGATCATCCCAACAGTGAATCATTTGGAGGAGGTTGTAATGTTTTCTGCATAATTGTTCAATTTGAAACCCTAAAAGCAATTATGATACACTAATTTTACTGTATCTGAGATGATGAGAGGTGGAAAATCTGTTGCGAAGTTTTACTCTGCTGCACGATGTGCATTTTCAAGTTTTTCATTAATACGTTTCTTAACACACACAAAATAAGTAGAGTAAAAATGCAGAAACAACTTGGCAAAAGCAATATGTGTTCAGGGCTTTAATTTTTCAGTGTCTGTTTTCTTAAATTATACGCATCTTAATTAATTGGTATTAAGATATGTCACCTTATCAAGAGAAAATTGTTTATTTTGTGTTGGAGGACAATCAGAAAAGTGACACATTGGAAACTAAATCCAGCAATGTATGAGAATGAAACCTCAAACAATCTGGGGGTGAGTGATTACTGTTATTGTATTTGAATGACAAAGCAAAGCAAAATTGGCAGCTCAATCAAGACAAAAGAATTAGTTTGGTTTGATCGTTAACCGCTCCTTCCAAGTTTAATTAAGAAAGCAGATTGGCTCAAAGTATGTTAAAGGGACATAATATTCAATAAAACAAAAAAATCCTCAAAACGTTAAGCCCTTGTATATATTACACTGTTGATGATGCTGTACATGGAGGGTATTTACAAAGATCAGTTGGCTGAAAGCAGTAAGAATCCTGCCCTGTGAAGACTCCATAGCTCTCCACAGCGCTCCTGGCAGCCTGAGAGGGGAGCTGGCAGAGCAGCAGTCCGCTCCCTGACCCTGGCTCAGATGTCCCGCTCCGTTCGGTCTCGGGACACCATAGGACTTGGCCAGGCTGCAAGAAAAATTGAGCCAGATGAAGCCTTGCCATGCCGTTGCATTGTGTCTACCACGCAATCCCCCCTGGGAGCTGCCAAACATGCCACTTCTTCAGATAGTCATTAATTCCTGCTTTGCATTTTCCACTGTATGTAATATTAATGGGTCACTGTAGCTTTGTACTGGAATATGGAAACACAGAAAACGACTACACCTCAATCGATGCTGTGAATAATGTTCAGCTGATTGTTCAATGCCTCTTGTCTCTGCATGTGCTTAGGCAGCAGTCCTTTGTTAACCCTTTCAGTAGGCGCTTGTAAAGATAAGCAGGTGTCTTTGAGCCTGTGCTGAAGATCTGTTTCACATTTAACCCCTCTAATGATGGAGTACACATGACTGAACAGGAATTGTATGAGTACTGAACCTGTTAAGGACTGTTCTGAATCTAACTGGCAAATTCACACTTTAGATAGAATCAGTAATTGTCTTCCTTTATTTGTTACTTTATTAATGAAAATTAGATTAAATGCTTCCTCTCACCCTTCCCAGATGTATACGAGAGTGTCCCACCCAGACATATTGAGGAGAACGGTTTCTTTGAAGAAATCCAGGAGAGGAATGGTACAAATAGTGGAGCATAGCCAATTTCAGGGGTCATGTTTATTTATTTATTTATTTGAATTAAGATTGAATAGATTATCATCTTTTTGAAAGCTGTGTAGGAGACAGCTTTTATCAACCTACCAGGTGTTTTTGTGATGGGGGGAGTTTTTTTTTTTTTTGTCACATTTAATTATCATTTTTACAAGCCAATTCCTGTTTCAGATGATGTGGATAACCCCCTTTTCCCTTTGTTTTAGTGTGATGATATTGTTAATGAGTCTATAATACAAACAAATGCCTTGACTTTAAATGGTAGATTTGCTTATTGTGAGTCAGTCCTGGAAAGCGGGCCTGTTTTAGTGTCAGTCTGTAGTTTGTATTGCATGGATTTATCATTCATGACTCAAGTGACTGAGACTTGAAGAGCAGCAAAACAGTGTTTGAACTCGTATGTGGCATAATTTTTTTTTTCTTAAGAAAAACCCACTGTTGATAGTGTTATGTTGTATGCTATAATATTACATTATAATATCTTGCATTATGTTTATGGATTTCACTTGTCTTAGATCAGATAAGAATGGATGCCAGTCCATTCTTCATTATTTCTGGGTTTTAAGTAAGAACGCAGTAGTCTTTCAGGATTTTATTTAACAGCTTTGTGTAATACAATTAAATCTAAATTACTTTTAATACAGGTCAGTATATAGACCTGTATTATTTTATTATTGCTGCTAGCGTTAGCTTTAAATAAGTAACATTTATAATAAACAGTACGGAATATTGGAACACTATGAAAATTGCAATTATATTAAATTAGGCTTGAAAAAGCATTTCATACGGAGTACTTTACCTGTTTCAGCTTCATATAATATACTTCTCAAATATTTGATTGCTCTTTTATATGTAACTTGTTTTGTTTGTAACACAATTTGCGATTCGAGTTGCTGAAGAGCGACTTTTTCTGATTGTTTTGCTGTTTAAATTCTAGTGTGTAAAGATGAACAAATGTTACCCTCTCTGAACAGAAAGAATAGATAAATTCTTCCGATTTTTGTACATGGATTTCCATTTTAGGACATTTCCTGTTAGTGTTTTCATTTTTGCGCTTGTTTGGTCTTGCTTAAATTAGAATCACACCAGTAAGTAGCACCATCTATATGTAGTGTAGTTTAGGCTAATGTGATTGTGATAAAGACTTCAGAAATATTGTAACAGCAGTTGGGAGAGAATCATAAACATTTTATTAAAAGTTTGTTTCACAAAGCATAAATCCTCTGTTTACAGTGTGATTTACATGGTGTACCATTGGCTTTAAAAGATTCATATAATCCTATAAATATACAATTTAATACCTTTGCTAACTTGTCTAGATCCCCAAATGATTGAATATAACCAGATTTGTTTTCCAAAAATCTGCAATCTGGAGGCTAATTTTAAATGATTTGTAAGTGCAAATATGAGTCTGTACTGGAACTTGCTGTTTATGAAAATACAGAAAGCATCATAGGGAAGTGACATTATGACCTCTAATGCAGATCCAACATTGGTTTATTTACACCTAGATACAATGCATACAGAGTCCTGATTAGGACCTAAACACGACCTATAAGTGGTTGAATTACCAAAAAATATGGTTAATGTGGAAATGGGAGGGCTGGGGGGGAGAGTGGAACAAATTGCAAATTAAATGGTGTACAGAAGTATTATCTGAAAAAATAAATTTAAATCAAGTAAACTGAACAATGATGGAATTTAATTGGTTAAATGCAACATGTAGTATACAGCAAAAAGCACTTTTCAAACTCACTTTTCCTCTTCCAGTCTAACTCACCCTACACCGAATTCGGTTGAAATTTTGTATATAAAAAAACCCCGAAAAACAATCATTTTTAAACTTGGGCTCAGTATCTGCTTTTAACTTTGATGCCGTGTTGGGTCTTTAAATAGCGTGTCTCTGGAAAAGTTGGGTGGGTGGAGGGAAACAAAAGAGCAGCAAACAAAACCTACCTGTTTTTGAGCTTGACTTTGCTTTCTTTGAAAACCCTTTCAGGAGTCAGGATCTATAACTGCTTAATGCATAGAAATGTATAACTCAAACAAACGAATTGAGCCAAATCTATAATCCACAAGTCCAAGTCTAGGCTTTTGGCACTAAATTGGCTTACCGTGTTTGTGGTCTGTGTCCTTCTTTCCAAGCCTCTACTTCCTGGTTTTAGATGGTGACCTAACCATTCACCCGCTGTCATTTTGGTCAGTTGATAGCAGTCATCCTCTAATAGCTTTAGAAAGAATGGATTTAGTAAGAACATGATCTGCCATCTTCCTCCTCCCAACACTACATCACAACTCCTAACATTATGAGAAAAAACACTATATGAACACAGTATACTCTCTTAGCCTATGCCTCTTAATTGCTTGTATGCATGTGGCTATAAACCAGGGGTTCTTCACCCAGGGGTGCGAGATGCCCATACTCGGGGTGCGAAACATTGGGGATATTTTTAGGACAGGGTTTCTTAAATGGGGGTGCCTGCCCTGGGGATGTGGGAAGGGAGTGCGAGGGGTGCAGGTCTGATAATTAATGACCTGATGGGGGTGTGGGGTTACTGTTGATCACTGCAGGGGGAGCGAGCCATTAAAACCGTATAGTTTTCCCTGCATGCTTACTGAATTACTCAGTTTTTTTCTGTTTGCTGATGTTTTTGCTTTGCATTTTATTCGTTGTAGTCTAATCATATGCTTTGGATTCTTGCAGAAGCACAGTGGTATATAATTGTGTAATATGTAATATGTTGTAAATATAGTATTATATATTGATTTTATATTATAGTCTTCTAAACCTTATGTGTCATCATGGATACATGTGTAAAACTACTAATATTAATATAATAGACAAATGTCCTAGATGTTTGAAATATCAAATGTCCCTCAGTGTCTAACCTGCTCTTGATTATGGTAGCTGAATGCAAAACCTCTTTGCTAGAAATTTGATGTTTGCTTGGAAATAAATATTAAAAGTTCAGAAATATTGTCAGAAGCTGTTGGAGGGTCATTCTCTCTCCAGTTCATTTTCCCTCCTCCTGAAGAGCGAAAATCTTAGCCTGAGATGCACAGTAGTATGGAACTTTTCCTTGGCTGGCTTATAGCTCTATTACAGGACTGTTTAAGTCACGGGTCTCTGTAATGAATCCTAGAAACCCCAGTGGAAGACGGCTCACAAGACCCCTGTAGAGATTTGAGGACCACTTTGGAACTCTAATCCACTCAAAATGTGCTGATAATTTTCCTTGCCAGGACACTCTCTGCCTGGTGTCACAAGAGTGGCCTCCTGGGAGAGGATCAGCCAATGATAACAAAGTAGCCAGATGTCTGGTTCTGGCAAACTCCCAGAAGCCAGACAGCGGTACGCAGCAGCATCCGCTATGGGCTGAAGATCAAAGATACCTGAGAATTACTTATGGGCACAAAATATGTGTTGCTTATTCTACAGTTCCCATTAATAACAATCTGGGAGAATTTGTATTTCTAATTAACTCTTTCTTTCAGCATAAATGTGCTGTAGGTTTTTAGACTGTAGCAAAATTTACAGCATTGTGAGCAAATAACAAGATGTTTGATCCGGCAGAGTTATATTGTGGCCTTGGTGCAAAATCGGCTTTCAAAGCAGTTTTGTTAATCTAAAACCCGATTTCTGAAACCAAACAAATAAACAAGCCAAAGACAGACTGTTTGATTACCTTGGCTTAACCGTATTCTATATAAATACTTACCATGAAATTGAGATGGGATGTGCCATAATTACCTTAATATCTATTGTGCTGTCATTTTATTTGTTTTGGTGAAAGACTTTGAGTTAAAACCTTCACTTGACTTTGTTGAGGTTTTAAGAGTATAGGATGCATTACTTGCACAACAATCCAAAAGGAGGCTATACATGAACAGAAATTTCCCAAGGATGTTTATTTAAGAAAATCTGTTTTAAAGGCAATGGCTTTACATTTCTCTGAAACACTAAGTGAAACAATTAAGTGCCCCATATTAACTACAGCAGCCTATTGCACCCTGTGATGGGTTAATTAGGTGAATTGAATGGATGTCAGGTAAGGATTGCAGGTATAAATGTGTTTAAGACTAACAAAAACTATCAATATCATATCTATGTGTCCATGACTTAATTCAAAAGAATCCCCCTGCATAAATCTATATATTAATATATTCAACCATTGTATATTTTCATGCATGCATATATATATATATATATATATATTTTTTTTTCCTCTTTAATTATTTTCACCTTTTGGATAGAAGTCCTTTGGGTTTTATTTTTGTCTTGAGTCTCTTGTTTGTCTAACTGTGGCCATACAACTGTACATCTGTCACTATATAATCTATTTTATCATAAACTGTTTACTTCAATTTCATTTTGCCAATCCAAATGCCTACCAGCCTTTTGGGGAGGGAGACCACCCCTTTCTACTGCATCCCGTTACTTCCCTCACTAACCTCTCACCATGTTTGGCAAACTACAGAGATTTGTATTAATTTAGTTTATTCTCTTTGTACATTTTATAAACTGTGGTTCTTTATGATGAATCATATGACTTGGCATTAATATACGGTGTAGCTAAAAAGAGGAGAGGCTAATGAGGCTATTGAGCCTGAGGAAAATGGGTTGTACACCTTTAAGGATGAATGTTAGCATTCCCCTCAAAGCAATCACCTCCCCTTGATCTGAGCACGGCTGACAGCAACTGGCAGCTCAGCGAATATAGGTGTTGTTGTTTTAAGGAGCATACGGTAGTTGTTTGAATGTTGATCTAAGGGCATGGTTTTTAACGATGTGGAAAAAAGTGGGACAAGGGTACTGCGGTGCTTTCTGCAAGGAACCCATTTGGATTCCATTTCCTTTGGTCACAGAGAATAAGATTAGCGATTTATAAGGTCTGCTCAGAACTGTGTGTGTGCATGCTGGGGTCTTGGGTCAGAGAATCAACAAACAATCCCGTCCGTGAGGAAAAGGGGGGGTCCTGGACATGTTGTTCTGGTCCAAAATCAAGGGGATCTGCTCCTTGAACTGTCAGGCTCTTGTAACAAGCACTGGAGGCAGCCCTTGAAATATTTACACACTTCTGTTCCATTGTTGGTTTTCTGCCTTTTGGTGTTGGACGTTGTTGTGAACTAGATTTGTTTATTTCTTGGTATATTTCAGGAAAGTAGGATGGTTACAAGTTAGTCCTTGTAATTTATTTTGTTCATATATTGTATCATTCCACCTCCTGAGGTAGAGTCCAACATGTTTTACCCATGTAGTATGTTACTATTTAAATCTGTGCTGAAGGTAGGAAGCAGGGGTATCTTAGAAACATGAAAGCTTTGATGTTTGCCCTTTTAAAATTACTCGTAATAGTTTTACAGTTCAGATTACCTAGGAAAATGCATGAGGCATTAAAAGTACAAAAAAAGGTTTATTTATTGATTTATTTTATTTATTAAGATTTAAGTTTAGAAATGTAATGTAAAAGGGGAACATAATGTATCCCGGACCATGCTTATCTCATGAACCCAGAGTAGGTTTCTGGTCCGCTTTTTCTGCTAGTGTTATAAAAGTTTTTCTTATGTTTTTAATAATTCAGAAGAATAAAATGACTAAGGCTTTCTATTGCTATTTATATTGTTTATACACATACAAAAGAATAAAATCAACCAAATCCTGAATTATTCACATTGTTTTTATTTTCTATTAATTAATCTATAATTTTTAAGGAAAATGTGCAATAATTGTTTAGGACAATGTTGTCTACATATAAGGTAGGGCTGCACTATGTTCCTCCCACTGCAAGGTGGTTATGTAATCTGCTTAATCAAACCACTTGTTGATTAATAATCTCCCAATTTCATTAATAATCCCTTACTCATAATTTTAAGGCACATTGGCATGTTGATTAAGCAGCAGCAGCAACATACATTTATTTAATATCTTTATTACTAATGCATATTATTCAATATTATTTCTTAGATTATGTATATAAATAATTGAAATGTTTTAGTTTACTAGTAAGAACACATAATTTGTCAACAAAAGATTTGACAGACCACACTGATGCCAGGAACAATTTATATAAAAAACTGAAATCATAACATCAGTGCTGTAACATATAGCCTATAATAAAAATATAGCATAATAATAATAATAATAATAATGAATGGTTCTATGCAAGCAGCACATGAAGTGTCGCTTACATTTTTCTGTTAAGTTTAAGCATTGTTAGTTGGTTAACCCTGCCGTCTTTCATAGATTGATGTTGTTGTATAAAAGCTTGGCCATGAGAAGAAACGCTTCTTTCAGCATCTACAGAATTGGTAACAACTGAGAAATATATTTTACCCATTTGTGTTAAATTGGGAAATGATTCTTCATCTATAATTAAAAATTAATTTAAAGTAATTCTTCTGCCTTTTTATTTTGTATGTGGTAGGTTCTTGTCTATTGCTGATTTACAGTCCGCATCAAATCCTGGAATAGAATATAATGGCAGGGCTCCTGGATACAAACTACACACTTGTTGTGGGCTGAATATCCTTACTGCCATCAGAAACGTATGTACTGGTTGAATAAAACATGGTTTATTTCTGCATTGATCTGGCTTGTAGTAATTTGTCAGTTTTTCAGAAATATCATGGAATGTTTTTACACCTAGTTTGTTTATAGCAGTGACTGCTGTGTACCTCATAAGCTGTTGCTTGAATTTAGCATTAAACCTCAAAAGAATGTTCTTGTAAGGCTTGATCTAATATTACCTTCACTACTTACTTTTGTGGTGTTAGAGTGCAGAGGTAAAGTTATCTGTGATTTTTCTGTTAAATGTGGTCATAATAGCAACTTTTAAAAGTTTCACCCTCACCCAAACAATGGCAGCTCTCCATAGCTGACAGTCAATCAATCAATAAATCATTATTGTCCACGAGGGGCAATTGGTGCACAGCAGTTCATAACCACACAATATATAACAAACACACCCTTAAATAGATATGAATATATAACATCTGACATTTTATAAATAAATCAATAAATACATACATGACTCATCATCATCATCACCACCACCATCAACTTAAGGGTTGTGCAAGGGTACTCTTACATGGAATTAAGGGCTGCAATCTCAGCTCAATCTCAGAGACCAATGGTTTCCAGGATGCAATCATTTTGTGTTATCAAACTTAGGGCTGTATTATATGGACAAAAAAATCATATTGCAATTATTTTGAGTGACATTGTGATTTGATAATCATTTGGTTCAACACACATCCATCTTCCTCCAGGAAACCCTGAAATATTAAAGTATGAGCTGATGGACCTCATTTCCCAACAGAACAGGATTCAAAATGCCCTGTTTAAACCCCAAAACCCTAGTAGTAAAACATCTAACTATATATCCATAAACTACTTTATAATACCATTCTAAAATACATATACAGTACTGTGCAAATGTTTTAGGCAAGTGTGGAAAAAATGCTGTAAAGTAAGAATACTTTCAAAAATAGACATGTTAATAGATTATATTTATCAATTAAGTAATTGCAAGGTGAGTGAACAGAAGAAAAATCTAAATCAGATCCATATTTTGTATGACCACCCTTTGCCTTCAAAATAGCATCACTTCTTCTAGGTACACTTGCACAAAGTCAGGGATTTTGTAGGCATATAGTCAGGTGTCTGATTAAACAATTATACCAAACAGGTGCTAATGATCATCAATTCAATATGTAGGTTGAAACACAATCATTAACTGAAACAGAAACAGCTGTGTAGGAGGAATAAAACTGGGTGAGGAACAGCCAGACTCAGCTAACAAGGTGAGGTTGCTGAAGACAGTTTACTGTCAAAAGTCATACACCATGGCAAGACCAAGCACAGCAACAAGACACAAGGCAGTTATACTGCATCAGCAAGGTCTCTCCCAGGCAGACATTTCAAGGCAGACAGGGGTTTCCAATCCAAGGTCTTTTGAAGAAGCACAAAGAAACGGGCAACATTGAGGACCGTAGACGCAGTGGTCGGCCAAGGAAACTTACTGCTGCAGATGAAAGACACATCATGCTGACTTCCCTTCACAATCGTAAGATGTCCAGCAGTGCCATCAGCTCAGAATTGGCGGAAAACAGTCGCATCCTGGTACACCCATCTATGTCCGGAGAAGTCTGGTCAGAAGTGGCCTTCATGGAAGACTTTTGCTGCCAAAAAGCCATACCTCTGACATGGAAACAAGGCCAAGTGACTCAACTATGCATGAAAACACAGGAACTGGGGTGCAGAAAAATGGCAGCAGGTGCTCTGGACTGATGAGTCAAAATGTGAAATATTTGGTTGTAGCAGAAGGCAGTTTGTTCGCTGAAGGGCCGGAGAGCGGTACACGAATGAATGTCTGCAGGCAACAGTGAAGCATGGTGGAGGTTCCTTGCAAGTTTGGGGCTGCATTTCTGCAAATGGAATTGGGGATTAGGTCAGAATGAATGGTCTCCTCAATGCTGAGAAGTACAGGCAGATACTTATCCATCATGCAATACCATCAGGGAGGCATCTGATTGGCCCCAAACGTATGACTGCGCAGTATGTTGAGAACCATCCTTCTGAGAACCACCATTATAACTCTTATAGCACACTTTTGACTGGACCAGTGAGTGAACTGTGAGGGACTGTACTGTACTTACATTTGGCAACAATAGTAATAATTTGAATATTCATTTTCAGTTAGATTCAGTTCAAAATCAAGGACCAGAGAGGTCTGAAGGGAGTGTAAGGAGAGAGGAGTCTTTAGGTATGTAGGCGAAATGTAGCTGTAGTCTGGAGTGGTGTGAAATGTGTTAGACGTGTTATAAAGTGCATGTGGTGGTTTGCCTCTTGCAAAATGTTTCAGTACCTAAACTGGCCAAGGATATGGCAAATTAAGAATGTGATTCATATCACATTTTGGGAGAACAGTATGAATAAAATACATCAGAGCCACAGCAATCTTGTCGGTTATGAATTGTATTAGAATGTGACGAAGGAATAAATCCTTCTAAAGGACAATTAGTTTAATTTTGGGACTTTATTAGGCTGTTTTTCTTACATTTTCCTTTTAAACAGGGTACAGCTTAGGTGATTACCTGAGTCACTGGCAAACAACACAGATTGCTTATTTACTTCTACCAACACATCAGGACATGATTGACCATATTAAAAAATGTGATCCTTTAAGTAATAGAATTAAATCAAGAATACATTTTTAGAATATACACATTTTATGTTGTTGTTTTTTGGAATATGAAAACCTAGAAAGGTAATGAGCCCCACAGGATTGATATACATGATGTCCACCGCAGACTGGATTCTAGTCTGAGTACCTTGTGATTGAAGGACAGTTTCATCTGTTGGCAGCTGCAGAGGCCAGTGTAATATTGTTGGTCTCAGTCATATTCCTAGTGGACAACTGTCCACATCTCAAAATCCAGCCCCACAATTGGCACTAATTACTGTGTTGCCTAGCATATCCTCAGAGAGACCCAGGAGTGACTGAGCACAAAGCTGCCCTCACTACCAATTAGAAAGTGGTCCCTGTAGGACATACACTATATCTGATTTATTTGAGCCAAACAAACATACACAGTAGCCTGTTTATTCCAATTCCTCTTCAAATATGTTACAGTTTTTGGTGCTGTATTTAATAAATGTATTTGGGTTTGAGCACCATACACCCAACAAGGTGTCTGCATTGCCACAGATACCCCCAATGTATTACACGAGTAGTTAGAGCTTGCACCCTGCCTAACAAATATATGATAACCATCAGCTTTACATATTTCAATACTTTCATGTTTCATATAGAAACATGTATGTTGTTGTTGTACTCTGGGCCAGCAATAATAATGAACATAATGGATCTTTAGTTGTTTATCATGGGATGACTGTGGTGTTGGCATGGGAGCTGGTGTTGGTATCCTGTTTTTTTGCAAGTACTGACAACACTGGCAAACCATTTTTGTATCTGGACTAATTTCACTGATTGTTTTTGTTGTGGATTGTATAGCATGGTAGGTGGTAGATAAATAGTAAATGGTATCATAGATAGTACTGTTGCTGACAGGTACAAAGAGATACCTGACAGCAGGGGAGTGAAATGGGGTGATAATGTCCAAACAACAGTAGCACTGCATCCAGAAAATGGTGTATCTCTGAGAAAACAGCAGAGACATCATTTAGAACCTGATGGAAATAAAATGTGGCAGAAATGCTGTAACCAATTCCTTGTTTGGTGACAATAATCCATTGTAAGGTCAGTGTATAGTGTGAAATGTACAAATGCTGGATGAATTTCCAAACTTTTTTCTTCCCATACAACACTTTTTCTCCACTACAACACTTCCTAGTCCCTCTTTGCTCATGTCTGACAGTTTTGCTTTCTATACTTTTTAGTCCCCAGCAAACAGGCCCAGTGTTGGCATAACATCAGATGTAGGGTTGGCCCTATGTCGTGTTTTTGCACCCAATAGTTATTCATCTTTTTGCCAACCCTTGGCCATTGTTGTTTTTATAATCACCATGATTCATTGTATGTCGTAATCGAGGTTGCTTTAAGATTAGTTCCATACAGCTAATGAAGAATTAAACTTCACAACATTTTTAAATTTAAATTATTTTACATTTATAAAACATATGAATACATACATAATTTTGCTCCTATGATTGATCCTATTTTTGTATCATATGTGTCACATATGATACCTTTTCTTTGTTCTTTGGTCACGTATGACACTTCCTGGCTGTCCCACCACACTCTTCCTTATTGTGCCTATATTTGCATATTATTATTATTTATTATTATTACTAATCCTCATGCAATTTTGACAATGTAAACTCACTGATATGTGAAAAGTGTATTAATATTATAAAAGTGTGCTATAATTCCAGTCTTCAAAGACTAAATGATAAGCAATGCACCTTATTACCTCCCACAAAAAGCAAAAGCATCATTAAATCTCAGAACAACCAACATCTATTTCAGTTTTTCTAACCCCTGCAGTCTCATCGTTTTCGAAGACATTTACTTTAGTACAACGTTTTCTACACTAAGACACGCACAACTGATTATTTGCAAGAGGTGTATTCCATCTCCACAAGAACTTTTCAAGGTATACTGCATAATCTAATTTTTCAATTTCAACACGTAATTTCACAAAGAGGAGGACTTATTGAACAACATTGAAATATTGGACTGTATTTCCCATATGTATTGTTAGCCTACATCTACTAAATAAATAATGAGGTATGTACTAATTGTTTTCATTTTATGAATAACTGAAATGGTATTAAGTAAGTATTAATTTACTTATTTTTAACTGAACAGAACAATTGCAACTTGTTCATTTCGTTATATCGATCACATGCTTTGATACAAGGAATGCTCTCCATCAAGTATTTGCAGATGTATGCATTTGAGAAATGGCTGCGGACAATAGAGGATTAGATCACAAGCAAGCAAGGAGCATTCCTCTGTTAATGCCTTTGGGACTAAATGTTAAAGCCCTTGTGTTTTCCTTTCTTTTTTTATATTTAGAGCTCCATATTTAATATTTAGAGCTTTGCATTTTACTTCTGTAAATATTAATTGAAAAGGAAGGGGGGGGGGGATAAAAAAAAAAGCTTCCTGCATTGAAAAAGTCCTCAGTAGACTAATTTTTTAATTGCGTCGACCATATTGTACATTATCCAACAGGAAATGTGAATGTTGGTATCCATCTACCGAAGAACAGTACTAGAAGATATCAACTGATCCACATTAGACTGCATTTATGGTGAAGGTACCAGCAGATGCACAATGTAATTAGCAAATTATTTTTTGATTGTAAAACGTTCAATAAAATGATAATAGTATTATTGTTATTATTAAAATAGAAACTGTTCACCAACGCAGCTCTCAACAGTATGTCTAAATTGATTGAAAATGGCTTACGTAATTTATTGCAGAATGAAAAGAATCTATTTTTTCTCCTTTTGTTTGCAAAATCTGAAGGCATGCTGTGATTTTTTTTCTCAGATTACAATTGTAATGGTTTCATGACATTAATAATTAAATTAAAGAAAGGAGACTTAAAATGATTTATACTTATCATTCAGTGCATTTAAGAATTAGTGAGCTCACTCCCATGATTTACCATAGTGAAGTTAGTTCATTTTCCATATGTTTTATTTTTATTTTGTATAAAAACAACAAAAAAAAAAAACACATTTTGAGCAGAGATATTTATGGTTTTACAGTAAAACTAAATCAGTCTATATTAAAACAATATTAAAAGCATCCTAATATTTAGTAAATGAGTACTTGGTATTCAATAATGTTCAGATACATTAATTCCATGTTGACCAGTATTTGTTAGTTTAGTTTTGTGTTTGTTCCTTCAGGCATCTCACAGTGTATAGGAGCAGTCCACTGAAGTGTTATTTCAGATTCAATCTCAAGTTCTTTTATGGTTTAATACTTACAATGTGTTGTGATGCCTTATTTTTCCAGGTACTTCAGCATTTATTTAACTGATGAAATAATGGCACATTTTCACTGCCATTTCTGTTTTTATTAACTTTCTAAAACTTTCTTAGGAACAGTAGAAACAGATGATTGTTTCTTTTTGCCATATTTGGATAAACTGTAACTTCCTTTGTTGCATCCTTCAACTGGATGCCGAAGAAAGCAATAATGTAAAAGTTTGGCCTTACATGCTAGTGCACATGTGAGGAACTTTGCGGCTGCTGACCCTAATCAAATGGCAGTGTATCCGCAACACATCTGATCAGTATCAAATGTACAGATGCATCTGATCCGGATCAGAAAAGTGCCTCATATACTTCCAAAACTATAATATAATATTTGCAATAGAAATTATCCAATACTGCCCTTAAATAAAATATATTAAATATTGGAAAGCATATTGTTCCAGAAGGCAAAGCAGACATTTTTTCTTTTTGCACAGGTTAGTCCTCTAGGTACAAAACCTAAAAGTAACACTTGCCCTAATCTCAGTATTAATTGTATTTGAATCTACAGTAGTTCCTTCAATGTTCTGTCTTCTAAATATTCATATTTGAATACATAGCACCACAATGTTTTTTAGGTGTTGATTTGATCACAGTAATGTTGATGTTCTTTTTATTTTACTGCTTAAATGAAGGAACACTTAATTTGTGTCTTGTGGTTGATGTTTTTATATGCGATTATGCCGTTTTTCTTTTGACTAAAATTTCTTTGACAGCATTTCAGGTTTAATAGTTACTATGCTAAGACATTCTTAGAGATAAAATACATTCTTTGTTTTCATTTAAATTGACAGCTTTTTATATTTTATTTTAATTAAAAAAATTTTTTTGATGACACAACTGAAGAAAAAAAATGAAATAGAATATCCCTGCATTCAAAGATTCCTTCCCTAGTCCCACATTTAGAGGTAATTGTTAAAATAAATCAGTTACTGATCTAAAAGAGATTGTAAACTGATTGAAACCTATGACAAGATAACATCCTTTAACTGATGGCAGGGCTTCTGACCACTATGGAATTCTGCCATTATTGGGTTTAAATATTTACATTGTTAGGTCAGAACTGATCATAAGTTTGTATTTTAATGTTGCAACATTGTAACAGTCAAACTCTGTATGATAAACAATGGGTTTTATACAGCAGCACTTCTTATTTCTAGTTTATTAATAGTGATGAGAGGCTGGTTATTTTCTAATAGTGAGGTGACCTAAGTGAGTTAGACAACTTCCTAGTCAGTGGGGGAAATCTGATTGGCCTTAAAAATGGGTGTGGCTGAATGACAGGTTATGAATATGCAATATCTGAAAAATAGGAGTGTATTTACTAATGCAAGTTTAAAAAAAACATGAATATACAGATCAACTGTATACTGTAACTATTTTATAAATTATTTTAGTATTCAGTCACAGTGTATCTTTTTAACTTTCGGCTTTCCGTTACATGTAAATGTTTCATATTAGGCACTCTCATGCTTGTTTCGCTGTTGTCATTGACATAAAAATGGTCATCACTGAGCTCCATAAATTCTGCAGTGTAATTTCATGGGACATGGCATACTTGCTACTCAAGAACACAAGTGACCTCCAATACTTTACCAATTCAGAGCTGAGATATGGGACAGTGAGAGATTGTTTGACTTGGTGACATGGAGATGCTGCCCATAGCACTTCTTGTATCACTCTGTGAGCTGCACTTTGATTGGGTAAAGGGTCGGGGGCACCTACATTCTCACACCACATATTCTCAATGGCCACACCAACCACCCCCGCCTCAGTGTCATGACATCTTTCACAGAGTTTTAGCAGCTGCATACACCCCATATTTCCCTTCTTCAGTGTTTATCATAAATAAGGCCCTGAGTTTTGCACATTTTATAAATTGTTATTCATTTGTTATCCTGCAGGTGTCTCTGTAACCACTCCATGTTACTGTTAAGTCATGAACGACTGCTACTACTACGACTACTACTAATAATAGTAACTTAATAGAACAAATAATTTACAGGGTCAGTAGTGTTTCCTTCTGAAAAACTAAATTATTTCTACAACCCAGATCGATGCAAAAATAGATACATTTTCAACCTCCTTACAACATTCTGATGGATGGACATTCCACCCAGATATAGATTGTAGTTTAGATCAGGAAGCCGTTTCAGAGTTTCAAGAACAAATGTCTACCAAATGTCTTTGAATGATATTTGAATTAAAACAGGATATTTATTTCCCAGTTTAAAATGAAAGGCTAGAATGGCCTATTGTCTAATTTCATGGATGCTGTTTTTCAGATAGTGATTGATGAATTGACAGTAGGAAACATGTATGTTATATATTCTTAAATCTAATTGCAAAAGTGAATGCATTAAAACTTCTCTCGTGCTCCTTATGTTGATTTTTAATTATTATTAACTCTTTAAATTATAAGCATATGCTGGACAGCCTAAATGTATTTTATAATATATTTGCTGATTTATTGTCTTCCTAACGATAATTTATTTGCATTCTGATTAGTGGAATTCATAAATTAATTTAACTCCGATGTCATCATACTCACTTCCGGTCAAACCACATAAATACCCTGTCATCAACGCACACCTCCAGCGCTTCATTCTCTTGCATCCCATCACCTCCCCTGTCACCAACCGCCTCTGCAGCAGTTCCTTGGCTCAGTCCCTGTAAAAGGGTGGGTTTGATGGTCCGGACCGGCTCAGGACTGTCATTCATGTAGCCAAGAGAATAAGCCAAAATCAAACGCAAATCGGTGTTGTGAAACTACTGAACTGTACAACTGAACTGAACTGAACAACTCATTACTAACAATACCAGGATTAAAATAATGTTAGCCACCTGCCCAGCTATTCCATTTGCTAATGTGAATACGTTTATAGTTATAGAATGACTAATTGAAATGATTAAAGGAACTGGGATGATTTTTAATGATTTCTCAATAGTTGACTTTATCATCTTCTAGGGGACGGAGGACTGAAATACAAATGCAAAAATCAAGTTGTGCAAAACGCAAGGCCCTAATCATAATACAAATTTAAGTTAGGTTACTTTATGTTGTATTAAAGGGAAATTAAGTGCTTACATGTCCAGTTTCTGTCTTGCAAATATATTTAATCCAGGTGCTATCATTGTTTGCATTCATAAATATTGCTAAACGATCCAAAGGTGTCCTTTTCAGCTTTTTAATTTTAGAAATGTAATTTTATTTTATTCTGCTAAAGCAGCAGTATTTGGAGATTATCATATGTCAATCCTGATGAATAATTTGTCAGCAAATTATTAAAAAAAATATCCAGAAATTGAAAGAATTTACTGAACCAACGAAAGATGTCAAGAAAATAACAAATACAGAGTTGAGATGAGAGGCGTTCTGTTCCACTAAATAATGGGAATGAAAGAAAACCAGGCACACAAGAATATGGTTGAAATACCATATTTAAAGCATTATATAGTAATGAGATCTAACTTATAAAACTACAATTTAAAATTAAAAAAAGCAATAAGGAGGATTTGAATAATTTCTAGTGTTGCACAGAAAAAGTGGAATATACCTGTTCCAAGAAATGTCAGCAATAAGAACGTAATGACATTTTTTGCTTTAGATTTATATAGCTCTATCTAAAATTACCTGCAAGCAATTTTAAGAACACATAAAGCTTTATATTATAAAGATGCTGCACTGCATCTTTCCAGGAGCCTACGCCATTTTGCAGGCATAGGTGCTACAGGTTGACAGGCAAGTGATAAGGCAGCTTTTGCAAGGACCCACACAGGGGGCCTACCTAATATGCTGTCTGCCCTAAGGGCCTATGGGAGCGCAGTTGGATTATTATGTTAATGCATGAGCCTGCTGCCCTCTTCCTATCCCAGCTGGCTTCCCTGTCGTTAGGAACTGCTTTGCTCTGACAGAGGAGTAATATGCTTCATGATTGAAAGGGCAAAAGATCCAGCAGTAAAAAGAGCAGGGCCACACTGATAAGCATATGAAAAAAATGGCATTGTAGAAAGGTTATAATGCACAAGAGTAAAATAAGTGGGTGCATTCACCAGGCTCATTTTGAGTCTGTTTTCTGAAATATAGAATAAATGTGTGCTTCTATATGCCAGTGTAGATACAGCTAAGAGATAGACAGGAATTACAGTATTTAAATATTTCAATAGGTTTTTATGTTTCGTGTGTTTATTTCTTTATGATGAGATTGTGGCAGTTCTCTAGATTGTTTGTTTGAAAATGGACCGATATAACTTTGAATGACATCTGCTATTGCCATTTAAATAAAGTCTAATCTAAATATAGCTGCATTTATCAAAACCAAATTTAACAAGACTAATATTAAGTACTGGGATGTGATCCCACCAACATGTTTGAAATTTGTATAGTCTAATATGATGGACATGATATTTACAGTAATATATCTTTTTATGGCATTTCTAAATTTTAGGTATTGAGTACTGTGTTAGTTGGCCTTGAGAGAGGCTGATCAATGTCAAAAGGAAAGCTTAAGGGAACATTTTCTTTACTAAGCATTAAAGACAAATATTTATTGAGTGTTAGGTTCATAATGTGGCTGGGAATGTTGAGGAACCTCAGTCTCAGTCTGATCAAAACAGATGGCCCATTCAAGCCTGTTTGTGAATTTATGAAAGGGGAGGCTTTTAACATTGTTGAAATGAAAAAAAAAATAATCTTTACATGTTTCTTGAAGTAAAGTGAAAATGGGATGGGGGTGGGGTGGTTGGGGAACATTGGGGGTGGATTCTGAGCTCTGTGATTCTGTGTACATCATCTAGTATGTAACATCATCTTATTTGTGACCCCCAACCTTATCATCTTACATTAGTGAGGAGAATCATTGTTGTTCAAAAGCCCCAGAAACAGAGAGTAAAGAATACAAATCCAGAACACTTTGCTACTGATGCTTAGCGATAATTGTATAAATATGTCAGAAAGCAAAAGTGGAAAATACTCTCATCATCTGCTTTATAAATGTCTCTGTGGTTCTTTCTTTATGAAGCCCCTTCAAATTTAGAGATTACAGTTTTTATGTGCATTATAAGTTGCTTTTAGTTATTTACAGAAGCGGGAACAGAGTTCTTTCCTGTCTGCATCATAATAAGCTGCTTTGGAGAAGAACAATGCTGTTGTGTCATTATATTCAGTGCACTACTGTTAACGAGATGAAGGGCATCAGCAGGTAATTGCTGGGTAAATATTTTGCTGTGACTAAATGTCAGTAAAAAGGTGGGATTGCAACTCAAGCAAAGTTGTTCAGCTCTGAACAATAGATCATAAGAACAGTGGAAAAAAAGAAGAAAAAGATGATTGCATTGCCTGGAATTGCCTTTTTACTAAGATGCCAGAAGTCGGGAATCACATCACCATCTCACAGTGTTTTGTTTCAGTTCTGCCTTGTTTGTTTTCTTAGACCTTTTTAAAAAAAAGAAATATATGCATTTTAGTCTAAATATGTAAATGTAGACCAAATCAAAAACATGTTTGATTGTGGATTACATGCCAAAAACTAAATCTAATTTCAATTCCAGGGCAGTGGTTCATTTCACATTGTTGTCAGCATCTGCTTGTATTAGATATGTTTCTATCCCATAGTATTGTGCTGGTGTTGAAGTTCTGTCCCCCCTTCATTTCTGTGTTAAATCCACACACACACCAGAACATTGATCTGAGCACTGCACTCAGCTTCCTTAGGGAGGGTGTTCTTCATTAAACCAAGCTTGCTTAAAATCCTGTACGTAATAACACAATTTTGTGAGAGACCTTTTTGAGACTCTAATACATATCCAGATTAAAATGCACTAACTTTAAAGTATTTCTATACCGCAACTATAATTGTACAGAGCCTCATTAGTGCTTGTATACACGTGATCGCCAAATGTCTTTAAAGATTGGACATGCGCTGTTAGTCGTGTTTGTAGCATTTTGTCTTCGGCACTTCAGTTCTTGCTTTCTCACTTACAATAACAGACTATTCTGAGCAATTTCTGAGAAAAAAAGTGTTGGTTGAAATCTGTGTGTGTGTTTCTGCAACTTTTCAAGCAAGTTTAACAATAGGGTTGGCATTCTTTAATTATTTTTTTCCCCCCTCCTCTTTGTATCCTTTAAAGAGTTTGAGCTTTTTTGCCATGACGACTGCAATATAAAGCGACCGTTGATATTAGCTCTAAGCCATGTTAAATATAATTCTATGGGCTAATGAGAGGAACTTGAAGCTTGGAAGATGATGCTGTCAAACACATGACATAAAAACGTCATCCACAATCCCTGCACAGACCCTGGTGTAAATAAGCCAGCTCTGCAATTTCAAGTCATTTACTAACAGTTCAAACAGCCCTGCTTTCCTGCCTAAATGAATACCAATATGACAGTGGAGTGCAACCATCATATTCTTGAGGAAAAATGAAATGAATGGAATTAAATCAGATGAGTCTTACTCCGTAGTAGATGTCATGGATTGATTTGTCTGTCTATTTAGCTATCCATTTGTTTTCCTACCTGCTTATACAGCTCATCAGACGATAATCCATACTGGGGTCTAATTTGCAAGCTTTGCATTTCGGCGTCCCTTCTGTTTCCTAAGGAACTCCGCGGGGAACCATTTGACAAACTTACTTGATTGACATATGGGTTTAGTGCAGCATTACATTTGATGTCTGTGTTTAGTGTTTCCCAAGCCCTTTTCCTGCTTAATTAATCAATGGAGACACCAGGTATACCCAGCAGTTCCCCGGGTCATTTATATTAGGAATTTTATCCTTGCGTACAGTGTGGAGCTATGAGACACAGATACGCAGCAACCCCACAGGACACGGGCTGTATGGAAATTTCACTTTTTTTGGTATTTTTAATTCTGCAAAACAGCATAATTTTCACAGATTTGTCCATTCTATTTCCTGTTCTGTTCTTTCTGCATTAAACGGGTTACTGACAGTGAACTCTCTGAATAATATGTGGATACATCAGTAGATTTTAGAATGATCCCAAATTGATTTGAGGAGTTAAATAGTTTACAGTGTACTAATTAGTTAAGACAATGGGGAAAACATATATAATCCTCAACCAGTATGCAGGGAAATAAACTGAAAAGTAATGAGGAGAAAGGTTGTGCAAACAGTTGACCGTTGCTGTCTAAACCCTGCAGTTCATCCTGACCATAGTAAATCTCAGTATTTTGTGTCCTCCCAGGATAATTTTGCAGTCTTATTCTGGAAGTGCCACCGAAATAACCTGTCTGCTTGGCTTGCTGATGAAACCGCTGATAGAAGCCAGTCTCAGCTGACATCACTAAGGCCATTAAAGATGGAGTGTGTCCGTGTGGTCAGGGGGAGCTGAGTTTAGATCTCAACTCTGCAAACTGCTCTTGACACTCTGCCGGTAATGAGAAGGGGCTACACTACAGGGTTAATAATTCATATTGAACTCAAATCAACAGGGATGTGAGACGAGAGACCGATTTCTGAACCTTTTTTTTTCCACTGCAGTTATTTTTCGATAAAGTATTTCGACACCCTAAATCCGACTTTCCTAATTTAGATCCTTATCTATTGCTGTCTTTCCAGTTACTATTACAATTTTGGAATTTAACCCCTGTCTCATTGCTTAGCTTCATTTTGATCATTACAAAATCAGTGGAATGAGCGATTTGTTGTTGGTCAGTCTGAAAACCTGAACCTAAAGTCGGTGAACTCTGATTGCAGGGCTTTGTATTCTGCAGGAGAGGCAGACATAAAAAAAAAAAAAAAAAAACTAGAACATCCAGACTAGCTTTGTATTGCATGAGGAATTCCCGTGGGACTGTGTACATTCTTACAAATGATAGAAAGCACTGCTCGAAGAATTAAGGCTGTGATCAGAGTTGAGGAATGGTCAGGATTGTCAAAATTGAATATGTTCTGTTTTATGCTGCGAAGAATATTCCCACTTTTATTCATTTGGCGAGTGTATTGAATACGTTGCCTAAACAATTACACTATGGATGGACACTTTGATCAATACACATTGCTTCTGACGTGCGGTAATGCTGCACAAATTCTTCATGTCTGTCTTTGGTATTCTCCATTTTAATAGAATACACTGCTCTTCATGTTCTAATAATCAGTTTACATGACAGAATGCTGAGCTTTTCAAATAAAGGTTGAATATTTATCTGCATGTTAATATACTGAGAAACCTTGGTAGGCCTTCACATCCTAGCCCCGAATGGAACACAAATAACTAAATTAGGTAACATTTTCTATTGACCTGTTCTACACACGTTACTGGTCTGTGTGCTCATATTATACATATAATGTATATTTATGTATGTAAATCATATATACTCCTGAGGTGAATACCCTCCAGTATCACTCAGATCATTGTGTGAGCCAATGTGTTGTGTACTTTGTGTTAATATAGGTGCCATATCTGGTCTTTCTCAGTAGGACTGGCACTCTTTACAGCAATATCCTAGGTTAATCGGTCATTACATATTTTACTTATTCATTAAAGTAGGGCAGAGAAAACCACCTTACTGTAACTAACACATTTATAATATGGTAATCCAGATTTAAGGTTCAGATCAAAAAACAGTTGGATACAGTTTCCAGTTATATTTCTCAATTTAGCCTCTACTGTGTTTCACACAAAGCATTGTTTGATAAATCAATGCAGAATATTCAGTATTGTCATACGTTTATGTGGTATAGTTGTGATTTTCACTCACAGTAATTGTAACCGTCAATTTATTTGTATTAAGATTTAATGGAGGATATTGTGTATAGGTCTTCAAACTAAAGTGAAGATTTGGGTGTCAGGTAAATGAAGGAACTCTTACACATCAAAAACGCCCTTTATGTTTTCGAATAATAAAGATTCCAATATTTCCTGTTAAACCTACCTATGTGTGTTTGTTTGTCTTTTAACTTCATTTTAAATTACAGCACAGGTAAAAACAATAAAAAGGTTTCATTGAGAATATAATCCCTCTAAGTTATTACTATTAATAATAATTGAAGTACTGGTATTATAAATGAACTTAGAATAGACTAGGTCATCACTTTATCTGTTGTTTTAATAATGAATTTGCCAAATGGCATTTGTGCTAGATTGAATTTCATTTAAGAATACTTTTCTCTTTTCACATTGCTGTATATTAATGTAATGAAAGAGACCCGTCATATCTGCAGTAAAATGTAGCCCATATAGTTGATTTTTCTTGCACTCTGCATTATTAAATAAAACTGATTTGCTAGGAAAAGGATGGTAATAAATATTTCTCAGCTGCAAGGTACAAAGCAAGGCCCTAAATGTGCACCACTGATATACACCTGCCTTTAAAACCTGAGCAGTGTGGGAATGATCTATCAATACCAAATAATGACCATAATCAGAGCAGTATGTAAAAATACAGCTTATAAAAGATTTCCTTTATTAACTGTCATCATCTGCAGAATATATGTTCGAATAAACGTTTTGTAATAACTATGCTGGAGATTAATAGGTCCCCCATGAGAAGGCTATGGTGTTGGGGATAGGGAGTGAAAAATAGGCAGCAGGACCCGAACATGCAGATATTGTCCTGCTTACATGCTCTCCCCAGTGTCATTCCCATTCATCAATGTCGGCAGGCTTGGTTCTCATTAAACCCCCCTTTCACAAAACGACTTAATTTCCTTAAGAGGACCAGACACCTGATTCAATTTTGCACCCATTATGAGGAACCTGAATTTGTTTTCTGCCCCGGCTGCTTTGAGATGAATGATCATATGCATTTAAACAAAAAAAGATTCAATATATTCAATGTTGTCAACATAATTTCCAATAATAGATCCGTGCCTTTCTCCCTGCCCCCAATGGTTCAGATGTGTCCTTAAAGGTAATCTTCCTTTTATTGAGGTTTTCTCCATATTAGGAGAAAATTCAGATAACTTGTCCTTTCCAGTTTACATAAGAATCCATCTTCTGAGCTTTTCTACTAGGAATTCAGATATCCATTGTGGTGGAGCTGGGTAGTGTTCATTGATGGGTGATGCATTCTTTTAGTGATATGTTATTAACCTTTTCAAAACCTAAACAAAAGGATCTGAAAATGCCCAAAATGTTTATCATGTTGATTTCGCTGAGGTCCAGTGGCCTACAAAGGTCAGAAAGGACAAGGTCTGGACTCACAACACACTCAAAAACAGACATTTATAAAAGCTATACCTTATTACATATTATTTTATGGCATCTTAGCACATGTGCCCTGTGCAAAATATGTGCAATAATGATCTCTGTATTTCAAAGGTCAAGAAACTTTTGTTGTTTGATTAGTTTTATGTTCCTTTATCAAGGCAAGACCAACTAAGCTGAAATCCTGTTTTCTTGAATTTGATGATCAGTATTTCTCTTTCTCACAATTTAGCTGTATGTAGACATTAATATTGGCATTACATTTTGGGGATGAAAACAAAAAAATACATTAACCAGTAAACTGATGGTGTGCACCTTTAAGCATATAGCTATTTAAGTTAAGTGAAGAAAAAATCAACAAAAGTTAGTTTTATGTTTTATATATATATATATATATATATATATATATATATATATATATATATATATATATATATAAATGACAATGGGCTGAACACATTGCAAGAAAAGGAAGCTATTGAACAGAAACCTAGAAGACAACCACATATATGATGGGAAGATGAAATAATTCACTTTGCAGGCATGCCGTGGAAAAGAGAGCTGTAGATCGAAGCAAGTGGGAACATCTTGGGGAGCCTTCATCCAGCAGGGGATTGATATAGGCTGATGGTGGTGAAGATATATATATATATATATATATATATATATATATATATATATATATATATATCCTTCAAGTGATATACAAGGACATTGTTCAACAAATTGGATTGAAACACCCCACCAACCTTAGGGTCGCTTGCTTTCATAATGAGATTTGTAGATCAGTTCCTTTTATTGAGGTCACCAGGTGTGAATTGTAGGGCTGTTTATTTATGTCTAACTGGATTTGTCTGTCTGTCTGTCTGTTGTTGTTTTCGTTTTTTTTCTTTATTATGAATCTCTTGAAACATTTATATTTTGTGAGAGAAGATTAGTTAAACCAAAGTTTTTTTTCCTTCTCTTGCAGGATTCTCTTTTTGTTTTGTCCTGTCCATTATGAACAATAGCATGCTGTTATTTACCTTATTCTGTATATGTTACTTTATCAACTAATTTTAGTATTAGAGAAATATATTCTGTATATATAACTTGTAGGATAACTACAATAGCTACAGAGGTTATATTAACTATATGTAAAGAGCACATACCTACAGTGCTGCATAATGGCCAGACTCTTGTGGTGTAGCAGTAGTGTGTAGTACTGGCTCCTCAGGCCCTGGGTTCATATTCCTGCCCCAGAGCGCTATTCCTGCTACAATCAGTGCCCACGTGGACAGAACCCCCCCTTCCTTGAGTGAGTTACTGTGATGTCTACGCCAAACGCTCAGTGCAATACGTCTCCTTAATAACCCAGGACAGACAGGAATACAGTAGGACAAATGTAATTAATGTGCCTTAAGCTTTCTACCTCACCACATTGGCTGGCTCTTTTAGTGTGTGTGGGGTAGTGTGTGTGAGCTGAAGCCCTGACGACCTTGATTCAGATCTTTGCTTTGGACTCAGCCTTACGATACAGTTTAACCTGCAAACACTCTTTCCATGTTGCATGGGAGGTCGAGGTAAAAAGTTGCACCTTGTTTTGTGAAGATCATTATTCAGAACCTCACGCTGTTTGGGGTGCAGACTATTTTGTATTTTTATGACCCGAATGTAAATTCAGCACTGATTATATTTTTACATGGTTACATAGTTTACATTTGGATATTTCAGCTCCTACAAGGGCCTAATGGAAGAGTGACCTCTCTTTGTACCAGTGCTGGACTGGGAGTCTGTATGTCTCTCTCCGTGTCAGGTGGAGCTGAAATGTTATTTGTGTGGTTCAGGTCTTTAGAGTCGTTGCGGGACATGCCTAATTAAGCACCCACTGTTCAGGCAGTTGTACATCTTGTTTTCATTATCTGTCACCGAGGCTGTGCTGAGCAGCTCTTTTTAACTTTGTTTGTAGCCATAATTGCTCTGCCATTGCTTTCATCTGTGGGGTATGAGCGTGTTTGAGACCAGATGCTCATAAAAAAGAAGAAAGTGTCCTATTTTTATTTATTAATGGTGCTTTAAACAACATGTTAATAACTAAAAACAGCAGCTAATGTCTTTAATAAACATACAATTCAGAATGAGCGGAAAATAAAAAATACCATCTATTTTCACTGATAACGTAAAAGCGATATGTGTTATTTTTCTTTGTAATTGTGAATTGCCTGATTTGACTTAGGGTTACGAACTAGTGTTGGTTTAAGTAAGAGTAGTAAGAGTTTCAGTAAGCTTAATGTTTACATATAAACATTTAAAAGGTAGTTTCAATACTTATATTGAGTGAAAAGCTTTGTGAATAGGCTCATGTGTTTACAGCATTATTTTGTATTTGTCGGCCCGATTCATTACAAAAATACCAAATATTTCTGTAACAAATTAGTTCAAATTATATGTGCGGAATACCAAAAAGGAAGAAAAAAATATATATTTCTACTTACCTGCAGCACTGCACTGCATGTCAAAGCAGGAGAGGTGCCCTTGTGTTGCCTTGAACAACCTGTCAGTGCATAGGGGAGGTTTGGAAAGCCATAGACGATTTTGAACTTGAAGTCTACTGTGGTATTTTGTTTCCATTACTGTCAGGCCTGAAATGCTGGCCTCACACAGGTAGGTAGTGGGGAATGATGAAAGACCCTTCAGTATATGTTCATTGCAGTCTGATTCCAATTCAGGAAAATAAGCTGTGAATTTGACTTGAAGTGTTGAAAAGTGTGTCAGTCTTTCCCTTCCTGCTTCCAAACCCAAGACACTCAGCCTGTCAAGGTGCTCTGAAAGCTGTGGGAATGTACCTTTTGATTCTGCCACTGATTTGGGTTTTCTAGATGTTCAAGCTTTTTCTGGAAAGCTTTCAATTTGTCTTGAAGCAGGTGGGCAACTGCAGAATTTCCTTGCTGATATATATTCTGAACTTTTAGTATATGAAAAGACATGTGCAAGGTAAGCAGATTGAATGGGACAAATATTTTGACAGAAGGCGTTTTCAGTCATACTTCACTTTGCAGGGGTGGATTTGAATTCATTACTTTTATATTTGTATATGTATATCTCTTATTTATCTTTTATTCATTCTTTATTTGGTATGTAAAAAAATGTTTGTTCTGTATTAGGCAGAAGAGTGCCGTATAGTACAGCTTCCATAGAAAAACTAGGACACAAGTTTTCTACGTGAAATGGTATAAATTGTAAAACAAGTTTTGTAATTACCTTAGTGTACAGTATAAAACACATCTTAATAATACAGTGCTTGAAATGGTCAATTCTATATACTCTGTGGTTTATTATGGCACCAGAACCAATTTATCAAGTGACTTCTGTGTGAGGGATGACGTTTCCAGAAGAGCAATGCAAAGTTGATTTAGTTAAACGCATTAGGTTTAATTTCTCAGCACACTATGTGCCTGGCCTTCTAACTCTGTCCTGCAGCTGAAAACTGACTTCTTGCTTGTAGGGTTTGTTTAACAGCAGTATCAGGTAATATCTTGTTTAAGAAGAAACTTGTAATTTTCTGTTGAAAATAAATGTTTCTGGTCTAGGTTGCAGGTCAGAATTCACCTGGTTATCTGTGACGTGAGCATGTGTAGGAAAGTGACTTGTTTGTAAATCCCCACACAAACCTAGTTATCCAATGCATTCTTCCCGTTCTATGAGTAATAAAGTGTAAATTGCCACATTTATGTAACTGCAAGAAAAGCTGTATGAATAAATAGTAAGGAAAATATTTGCCCTTGTTCAGGTTGTTGGCCTCCTGGTATGATCTCTAGGTATGCTTTGTCCTTACATTCACTGGGGTAATATTTTTAACTAATGATAATTGGAGTAAATAATATATTTTAATTAATGGGTGTAACAAAAAGGTGTTCATAGAAGAATCAATGGCATAATATCAGAATATTTCATAAATAGGGTTTGTATTCCTTAAAAGTTTCATATTTGTTTCTCAATTATTGTTTTAATAATGTATTATTTGAAATGTAATTGCAGAAAGTTTTAAATGCAAACAGTAACAAAATGTAAGTACATAGGTGTGTATTTGTATACATATGCAGTATGAATGTTATATTTTCTCAGATGTTGCATTTTATCCTAGACATTGTTTTTCATAACTATTCTAATACTGTGAGTTCTTTAAATTGAATAAACTTTAGATTAACAATTATTCATTACCAATTATGGTATGCAGTACACTTCTATCAGTCAGTAACTTTTCACACACTGCTTACATGACTCATATCACAGGCAATTAAGAAATTTAACTGGTTTAAAGTCTTTAACTTGTAATATTTGATTACTTTCAGTTGCAGAACTGATGTAAGCCTTAACATACAGATCTGCCACTAAAAAATAAATGAAGAAGTAAATGAATAAAATACAATTCCCTCCCCTTTTTTGATACATCTGATCTCTGACTTTTTGCTGAAGAGAGTTTCCCACTGAAACCCATGCCTTTGTACCGGCTAGACTAGTAAGGGAGAAAGATGTTAAAATGTTAGGGGCTTACAGCTGTCGGAAATAATGTTTTATTTAGCTGCCAGTTTTGAGATGTCCCTGTATTGCTCGGAGTACCATATGTTGTGTCCCTGTTAGTAAACACAGGTTCCAAGCCGGAGTTTGTGTTTGTGTGTTCTGCGAGTGCACTGGAGCCGTGGTCCAGCACCATCATTTATTGATAAGGCTTGGAAACGATGAATCTAATGAAATTATCAAAGTTCTTGAATTAATTATGAACATGAATAAGAAAGCTAAGCTCTCTGGAGCCAGGGATCTCATTACCCATTCAGTCTCATCATATCCTCTCTTGGAGCAGTATGCAGGGTCTTGTGCTTCAGCTCACATAGACTTGGCTTTGGACTTCATTTAAACTTTCAGAACTTACTGGCAGCATCCATCTGCTTTTATTTTGGTGGTTGTTGTTGCTGTTGTTTTGTTTTTAATTTGACAAGACTGAAGGTCTTTGGTGGTTAATTATTTTTTTGACTTTGTACCGCCATTTGACCGGCATGCTACATCTTACAGAATGCAGTGGTCTGCAAACACAAGGGCACTCCTTTGCATTTATTTTTCATTTGTGACTGGACTTCATTCAAGATTTGACTCGCAGATCTCCTGAACCTTTTTATACCCACTCCAAGAATGCGCTGGAATTGAGTTATGTGCAGAATATTAAAAAAAAAACATCAAGGGGTCTCTTTAGGTAAGCAAAGGCCATTACTGTTAACATTTGAAACAGTGTAAGTCTTTATGGTCTCTGATATTCTGATAGTATGTCTTAGATCTCAGATATTTTAAGCTCATTGTTGTGATTGTTCTTAAAAGTACACTGTAATCATGTTTTGCTTTGGGCACATAAATCTTTAAAGAAACCTGGAGAGATCTTATTTGTTTCAATTTTTTTTCTCTATTTGTAATCTGTTCTGTTTGTCTGTGCATGTATTTTTTTTATCTGTAAATTACTTTCTACAGGGAAAAAAAACCCAACAACTTTGCCTTATAAAATGAATTCAATCTTTGTTCAAGCATAGTTTTATTACTCGATCGATTCAAAAGTTGAAATTACTTTAAACTTGATTGTAGGGGGAACATTTTTTCAGCCCCAAACAGAATGACATCCTTCTTCAGAGGGCATACTGTTACATGTTAGTGGTAATTCTCCCTATTGATGAACGTGATATAAAAATGCTAACTTTTATTTGTTTTTCTTCACAGGCAGCTGCTATATTTAATTCTGCCTTTGGAAGTTTTCTGGTGAGTGACTTTATTAAACACGTTCAGGTCTTAATGAGTTATTTATTAAGGATCAGACGCACACGCACATTTTACAACATAAAGGGTGGAAATCAAATTTTGTTCACTGGGGAATTAACATGACCTTTGTAACAAATCATTAACAAAGCATAGTGAAAAAGCAATGTAGATTGATTTAATAATTGTGATGAGTTACAGTGATTTTTTTTAAGATGTATTTCTATTTTGTATACCTATATTTGTTTGTAGAAAAAAAGTATGAATAAAGTGAAAAGATTTGTTACAAATATATAGGGAATGCACTAATGATAACAATACCACAGATCTCTATTATTTCTGGTTTAGTGCAACATTTTAAACACATGTATGTACACTACAGTATCAATAAGCATAACAGGTAGTTACTCCAAAAGATTTTGGATATAATTGTATCGTTTGCAATGGTCTGTATAAAGCTGATACATCTTCTTGTTACTTTGACTTCTATGAATTGACAGAATTGATTGCTCTACAAATTAGTCTTAAAAGAGGCCCGATCAGTATATTGATTTGTTTTATGAGGTCCATCAAATAGCCATTAGTTGTATCAAGGGGCCTTGGCTTTTGAAAGGATGCCTGAACTGAGTGATGGCACAAGAGAGACCGATGGTCTGAGGCAGTGTTCCTGTTGGCCCTAGCAGTAATGCATTCAAAATCCACCATCAATTAAGAAATATACATATACCAATTGACTTTGATATTAATATATACTTACCCTAAGCTTGAGTTTTTTCTGTTTAATTTAGCCATTTTTAATAAGGGTTTTAAATCAACTATCAGTTTGCCATGTTCATTCTACTCATGTGTTGTTGTTTTAAGACATTTGGGATAAATAAAATATTATTAATATCACACCAGGTGCAAATTAAATTAAGTGTGAGGTTAGTTGTTTCTGAAGTGTAATCAATGTTATTAGATCTTTATATTAAAAAAATAGAACATTTCATTTATGGTTATAATTTACATGAGGATAATTATGTTTCTCCTTTACTTGATTATTCAGATTTACACTGGATATTTTGTGACACCAGAACAGTTATTTCACTAATTCTGAGAAATTATAATGTTGCTGTATTCAGTCACATCACCTAATTCTGTGCAGTATAATTTTTAATTTTCTCTTGGAATTGCATAAATAGCAAAATAAACGTAGCCCCTTTTTCTTGTTAAAACTTTCCTGTGTTAAATGTCAAAAGTTCAATGTTTAGAATTAGAGATCTTACATATTCATGTTGGGCCTATTAGTGTCCCTTGCCTAATTAATAAGCAACATTTTAAGATCTAATTGTTAAAGAAAACTGTGTTTTTTATGTAGCAGCAATGGTAATAACTAATGATAGATGAATAAAATTTACATAAATTTCAGACCAAGAGAATATCTGATCATTGTGCCACAGAGAATTGCTCTAAGTTAGGAAGTTAATTTCATTATCTCCTCCCCTCATTTAAGCCTGCTGCTTTACAATAATTGGAAAACAGAATAAATGATTAGATTTTACTACATGATGGGCTTTAATATAATCTGATAGCATGTTAGCATTACAGAAAGGGTGCCAATTACAGAAGGCAAGCATTGACATCCCAGGCAAGGACATTTAATTGAAGAATTATCTTCCCTTTCGTTGTACTGAGTGCAGAAGTTATCTACCTTATTTTAATACAGAACCTTGTGTTCTTTGTTTTCATGCCAAGAAAACAATATTCATATGTGGAAAAGCAATCATTATATATGGAATATGATATATGCCTACACATTTCAGACCTATCATTGCTATTATAGGCATACGTTTTTAATCCACATTATATCTATATAGTTGTTATTATGCACTAGAACTTAAATATAAGGGTACATTTTCTAGGATTTTGTTCATAATCAAACCTTATAGCAGGATTTGTGGTCTCTGGTTTTCAGTGGTTTCTGTTCAGTTTGAGCTCACAAAAAAACAAACAAAAAAACAGGTGAATTAACTTTGCTCAAGTGTAGAGGTACATCAAATCAAATGGACCTTGTGGACCAACATGGATTTACATACTATAAAGGCATAGTTTCACCAAATATTACAATTCAATCTTTTTAACAACAGATGACCTAATAATTTCACTGCATTTTATGTTCTGGAACTTTGACAGCAAGGCTACTTGGCAAACCAACACATTTTAACTGTTTATGTTAACTATGCAAGATAAAGGAAGGAATGCACATTGTGTGTAATACATGGATAATCATGCAAGTTTGAGAGCTGTCTGTCATCACAGGAAAAATGGTTATTTCACACAGGTGATTACCTCTCTTTCTGCATTCACCACCTGTTCTTCTAACTATGATTTACATCCCACTTTATGACAAATCAAGCATATTGACTTGTGTTGAACTTTAAATATCTAAATATCATTTGATTTTGGATGCAAATTCCCCAGACTTCATCTTCTTAAAACATCCATACCATTTGGTTTTATTTGCATATGCCTTACATTTTAGGCCTATGCTTACATGATGACATGGTCAAATCCCATTATCATAAAACAAAGTTTATCATTGGGTCTACTTTGTACATAAGGATTTTCACTACTCCTGTTCTAGCAGACCAAAAAAAAACAAAAAACAGAATAACAATCCAGATAACACACTTCGTCACTCATTCTGCCACAACTGTGTAGAAAGTAACTGCATTAGTCAGGGTGGCCATTTCTCTTCAAAACGTGTGACAGGAATTTAATTACGGGAATGACCAGCAACTAACAAATTCAATTTTCTTAGCATTGACCGACTTAAGAGATATGTATTTATATTTATGTATTTGCTTATTTTAATGATTGATTTCTTCATTCACCCCCCCCCCCACACACTTGTTTAGGAAATGCAGATAACATTTTGAAAGCGAATGTTTCTCTTCATATTTTTGTTATTCTTCCACAAGTATACTGGCATCTTCAAAACACATCTTTGTTGTTGAGAGCTTTTCACAAAAATTGCATATTCATTGGGTACATTTATGGTTTTTCTGCTACCGTAAGCAAGTGTTATTGTTTCATACCTAGGGTATCAAGCCATCTTTGTCATTATCTCTTCTTTATTCTAATGTGTGAGAATGAGCTGTGGTTTTTATGCATTTCTTAGTGATTTTTTTTCTCTTGTGCTCTTGTACCATCTGAAGATCCTCTTTTAATAATGGCTAGGAGGTTTGTAGCAAGACAGACTACTTCCTGTAGTAGACATGTGTGATCCAATTTGACATAATTCAGTGGCAGCCAAACACAATTGTCCTGAATTACCAGTTCGTATGGTCTCTATTGTAAATGGAAGCCCTGCATTGTCAAGGTTAGATAAAGCAACACTTTATTTAATAAACAGAATATTCCCTTCACCTGGGGCAATGGATAATCTCCATTTCATAAACTCCTCAGTACTGCTCTGCCTTTGTTTACAAAGAACTCTTTTAATATTAAAAAATCTATACCAGCAGAGATTATATCCCCTTCTGAATCCTGCTTGTTCTCTTGGTTGTTAGCCTTAACTCACCATTTTCTCTCCATTCATATTCAGGAGTTTTCAAGCATGGTTAAACAGGTTAAACATTTTAGAATGGGAGGCTGCTGCTACAGAATATTTTAAAGAAGGTCAGGAACACAGATTTACATAGCCAGTATTTGTCCTAAGATGTCCTAAGATGTCCTAAATCAAACCTTTTGCCCATTTACTAATACTGAACTGAAAGTTGAATCTGAGTTTCAGTTTTATCCAGGCCCTGTGTCATAGTATTATTACTATAATTTATTTCTTAGTAGACACCCTTACCCAGGGCAACAGGACATTTTCAAACCCTTATAAAATATAATCAGTTCAATAAACAATGATCATACATCCTAGTACAAATAAGCTAACAGGTGCAGAAGTAACACAGTTAAATCCTAGGTATGTGCTAGGGGGTGGGGTAGGTATAGGAGAAGCTATAGTAAAATGATAGAAGTACTAAAAATACATACATAATCAGGAGCATGATACTTTCCTAGTTCATTCATAGTTTAATAAGAAAGTGCATAAGAACAAGAGTGTTGCACTGCTCAGGAGATTAGGCTGCAATAATACAGGTAGTCTGAACAGATGTGTCTTAGTGAAATGTGTTCCTACTGCTTTTATTTAACAAATCCCTGATACTGTGGGGCTACATTCACCAGTAAACAGAACTGTATTGATGTTGCAGCATTATGTGGCATTAAGTATTAAAAATAAAACAAACCCTCAAGTAGGCAGACCAATTCGGGCATCTTAAAAAGAACAGGATCATCACACATTATTCAGTCTTGGCTTCGTAATCAGTGAACTTATGATAGTAGAAATGGTCAAATGTATTTAAGGAGTTTTACTTACAGTGTAAAGCACATTGTTTTTCCAAATACATCGCCAAATAGTCTTTGGAATCAATTGTGCTCATTACTGGTAGTGCCTGATATGTTATTGACATGATTTATATATTGATGATTTATTGACTAGAGGCTATATTTCTGCATACGTTGCTCACATTTAAAGTTCATAACATGTAATCATGTACACCAAGTTGGAATAGATCGCTTTCATCCTTTAACTTTACTTTACATTATCAACAGGAGCTGCTATAAGAGGGTCATTTAGCTCAACAGGCATTTTCCTGGACTGGTTTTGGGAGTCCCATACATTTTTACTTGGCTAATCGTATTTGCATTTAACTGTGAGGAGAGAAAAGTTGTTAAAATGCATTCCATATAGGTAATTTCTTAATACCTTTTGGAGTTAATTACATCCTCGCTGTCCAGATGCAGAGATTTATTTTCATAGAATAATGATGAAACTAATTTACATTTACAAAGTTTTACAGTATAAAAGTCACCAAAGCTATTCTGGCCCCTGATGATGTGTTTTGCATATAGGAAGCATGTGTCTTGAGGTGTTTCCCATTACAGGGCAGAGCCATAACTGAGAAATGCAAGCTTCACTACATATGACTGTTCCTTCAGTTTGGTTATTTATAGATCTCTATTGGCATTCCCATTGTTTTTGTTTATGGTGCAGTGAAGCTGGGTATTTTTTATTTTTTTTATTTTTCACTTTTAAAATGTGGTTGTGTTATTTTTTTAAAAACATCAGTTTGCCGTTTATTTCCTTCTTTGTTTAGATTTGTGTAACAGCAGCATTTTGAAAGCCCAGTATTGGATACCATTGCTCTTTTTTTATACATTTTTTATACCATTTTTGCCGAATTACTTCATCTCATCATGTACTGACTTGGGATCATTAAGATAGAAACTAGTTTCTTGGTTGACGTGAAAGAAGCCGAGAGACGGTGAACTGCAGGTAGAGAGGGGTGGAGACCCATCTGTCAACCCTGATGGAGGAGAATCGGCTTTGATCGTTCTACAGGTTGGAACTAAGCGGGATTTTCCATAGACCTTCTGACTGAGTGGTTGTTCATGGTTTTGCCAGAACTAATCATTTATAGTTTGCATGTTTTCTATTTTGCCTTGGGGGAGCATTCGCCAGATAGATTCTGTTGTGTGACTTTCCCTCCAACCTTATATCATTGTGATTGGTGTGCAATCCTTCCTGTATCACCAGGATTTAATGACTATGTTTCTTTTTCTTGGATGTGTGTATCAGGGACAGTGACGATACTGAATATACCAGAACTATGGTATAGAGGTTAAAATGGAAATGTAATGCAGTATTTTTTTATGTGTGTGTGTATGTTTTATTTAATTCAATAATAATGAGATGGGTTCTCTAAAACCATAAGCAGAATAACTGCCTGTAAACAGTTTGCAAGTTAAATACTGGGCTAACATTATACCTGGGGTTTGTTAAGATATTGCTGTTCCTGTTGCAGGTAGGCTTAAATAGACCTTTTATTGCCTTGCTGGTGCCCAAACATATAAACATACCACCACAATATCATCACAGGAAATGAAACACACCATCATTGACAATTCAATATTAAAACTCCCATATTGATTTTAGTTTATTTCTTAATATTCAATATTTGCTACATTTAAGGAAAAAATATAAACATAATATTCAACATATTCAGCATCCCTGTGAGCATTACTTCACCCACAGTGTAAATTTAATTAATCTATGGTATGTGCTCTGAGTTTGCCTGTCAGTGTGTTTTGAGACAACCAAATTAAAGTAACAGGTCTGCATTGTAGGGATGATTCTAGAAGCTCTGTATATTCCAGGCTTTCGTTACGTCACATCTAATTGTGTTTTTGTAGGACATGCCAATAAATAGCCAGATGTTTAAAGATGTCAGAGACCCTTGGGAGTGGGATGCTAACCTCAGACAATGTCCAGTGGAAACCTTTCACTACCCTGTCAATCTGACAGATGTATATCTAATGGGATCCACGATAGGTTAAATACTGGACTCATTAAATCCCCCTGCCCTGTGTAGCAATTAAAAGTGATGTGGAAGAATGAACAGTGTCTTCTAAATTGTTCCTCAACAGGATTACTGCGTGGCAATGAGTGAGGAGATTTGTTGTAAGTTTCATTGTAAGTCCTCAGTTTGACTAGAAAAGGCCTTTGGCTAAAGCTTCCTCTCCAGTTTAATATGAGTCTTCAGTCATGTGGAAAGCTGTTCTTCAAAACGAGCCGGGAGAACGCTGTAATTTTGTTATCCCTTCTAACTGGTACCAGAAGTGATTTTTTGACTCTCACTTTGATGAACCTCTTTTGTGATGGAAGGACCACTGAAGGAAGATTTAAAACTGTGTGTAGATGTAGAGATTAGACAGAATGACTGGGTGGAATCTCAGCTGCATGAGATAAGGACAGGGATATCTCTTTTGATCTGTTCATGTGTTTTATAGGTGCGCTGTTGTATGTTATGTATTTGTTTTTACCGTCACTGTCATTCGCTTTTGTTTTTATGATTTATTTGAGTTATAGACTATAGTTCCATTATGAGGGAGGATAACGAGAAGCGGGGTAAAATTGGGTCAAAGTTTTGATTCAATCCAGCCCTTAATGGGATTTACGAAGGGATTATTATTATTTTTGAATAATAATAGTAAAATATCTGTTTAATGTTCCATCTCGATTTATTCAGCAAATAGTGATCTTCATTAGTGTATTCACAAAGTGACAGCAGTACCATTTTCTCCATTTTGTATAATTGAAGAATACTAGAGTTTTTAGTGATATTGTTATTGTGGTTATATAGTGGTATGATTGGCTGAATGTACACCCATTTGCTGACATAAATTGTGTGCATTTTACAGAGTGATACTGGGTGTTTTGCTTTAGAAAGAGAAAAGCATGAAGACTCCAGTGTTTAAATAGTTTGGTTTGGTTGGATCATTATTACCTGAAACAGAAAGTTAACATTAAAGTCCCTAGAATGTACAGAACACTACTAAACATGGGCTTTTTAGAACTCAGCATTCTTCCTTACAGTACTTCACAGACCACTTCACAGGGGTGGCCAATCACGATGGTGATGTGGTAGTCCGATGAACTACCAAAGGTTAACGATGGCAGTCCACCACGAATTACCCATGTTTTGCATTGCATAAATATTTTACAGTATATCAACATTACAGAAATGTAGACAAAATACAATTGCAATGTGGTACAAAGGGCTGGATTAAATCAAAACTTTGACCCACCCCCTAATAGCAAACTAAAAATCCTCTAGTCATAGCGGTTACATTTCTAACTAAAAATGAAGCCGCAACTGAGTACAGTTCTGCCATTTTCTATTAGATGGTGGGTCAACGTTTTGATTTGATCCCAGCCAAAGTCTAGAAAATAATTAGAAAAACAAGTAAATAGTAATAGTTATGTAATTTATCATTTTGTAATTCTACTAAATAATTTGAATTTAATTGTAATGTCATGTAAAATAATGTTTCCCACTTGCAGGACTACTGTCTGTCCCTCATTTAAAGCCATAGCGCAATGTTTGGTTGTTTATTTCTTCTCGTCTCTCTGTTGGTCATGATTTATGGAGATATGATTTAATTAATTAATTAATTTCTTTGTTTGTTTATTTATATTTCAGTAGTCCTTCTGTATGTCCCTTCTTTCCTTCCACTTTAATGCATGTGATCAGTGCCTGATTGTTAGTAGTTTGCGCATTTGTTGCTGTGATATGGGTTCTAAAGAGCTCGCTGACAAATAGACTAACAGAATATCTGGTAAGATTAAACACAGATGCACTTTTCAGGTACAATGGAAAAAGTAAAAAAAAAAAATACACATGCGATATAAACAATTGTTTTCATGTACTAACTTTTATCAGTTACAATCTAAGGTGTGGATCCCTGTGCATTCAACCAGTATCCCATGTGATTTTTGTAACTATCTCCATGTCCTTATTGCAAATTTCAGCTTCATTGTGAAATAAGACACAATCTTGCCACCTTGTTAATTACACACACAGGGCTTTATTTAAATAACAATATCACCTAAAATCAGCTATTATTTCCTAATAAATGTGTCTTTTTTAATGCAATATTTTGTTCTTAGGCAGCTAAGACATTTGCAAGAACAGACAGAGATTAATTCCAGTCTGCAATCCAAGCACAGTGGAACAACAAATCTTGGTGTTCAGCTTGGTGTTCAGCATAGCCCACTGTCCCGCACAAGCTGTAGTAAATAGTTAATCTGAACCCAGTATATACAATGTATACAGTCTGTCTCTGCTAACTGCATAAGCAAATGAAAAACACAATGAAAATTAATTTGAATTTGTCGGTTGTCCCTCGGCATTTTGAACATTACAGTTCTGTAGTCCAGACCAAAATGTCTTCGGAGTCCTGGGCATCTGGACTACTGATTTCATTGAAATTGCAGCACTATTACTATTAGACAAACTCCATCTTCAATGTTTCATTGTCTGTCAGTGTGTGATTCCCAAAGACCACAGAATGCACCCACAAAATAAGGCAACAATTGTCTTTAAGTTGTTAATCACACTAACTGTGTAATTGAGGGGCATTTTTCTATATGGATGTATTTTATTGAATAATGTGTCTTGTCTCTGAGGAGAATCTGGTTCACAAATTGACTAAATAAATAAGTTAATTTAGAAATCGCACCCCGGGTGCTATTTTAATAATCAAAACAGCAATAAATCTGAATAACGTATTCATTTAAACAAACGAAAAGCAACCTTGCTGGCGTATTCTTCACTTCTGTCTCACAATAATTCAACAACAGGAGACTTTTTCTTTTATGTTTTTTTTTTTTGTCCTCAATAACTACAGTATGTTGTATGTTTTTTTCATATTGCTTTTGATGTCTGTCTGAGTTGTAACTTTTCATCTGCTGCCAACAGGCCATCATTTTTGAAAATATGTTTTTTGTGGGTTTACTTGTAAAAATATTTTCTAGTGATTAGCACAATGAAGTTAAGACCAACAAATATTATATCCACATCTTTGGTACACATCTTGAGGGCCCTGTAGTGTAATAGTAATAGTAAATAGTAAATGTAATAGTAAAATCAATTCCACCTCCTAACCCTCACCCCCAAAACAGTCCTTTAATTCTCCTAAAATGGAACACATTATATACAAATAGTCAAACCTTCTATTCATGCAGGAGGCTGGTGTCTTAAAAAATGCTTAATGTCTCAGTTTTTCAACTGCGTCTTGAATCACACTTATTACCCACCTCCAACCCAAACTACCATCACAGTACTTTATGGGCTGTTTTGTTTACCAGAGGCGTCCTAATAAAAACCTGCAGTTTTGTATCATCCAGGCCTATATATGGTCAAAGTACAACACACCTAGAGGAGGTGTGCCTGGCTTAGAAGACAATTTCACAATTTAATTATAATGTGCTAACATGCTAAGGTGTGGTCTTTACAGAACCTGATCCTGAAATTTCAATTTACATAGCAAGGATGGTCCTTTGTCATGCTGTACTGCATTTTATCTTCTGTAAAGTATTACCACCCATTCAAAGTGTGTGTTTGTGTGTGTCTACTGTGACGGATCAGCTTCCCTATATTGTCGAAACCCAGAAACACACACACATATATGTGGGAATGCCGTAGCGTGTATTTATTAAAAAAAAAAAGAAACACAAACAAACAAAAACCTAACTCTTCTTTGGGTCCTCACAATGCTCCTCAAGTGCATTCAATTATCCTATTTGAACCCATCAACCAACAAGCAATTACAGTCTGAAGAGGTTCTACCAAGATGGCCACCTTGTCTTCAGCAATATACAGTATGTAGAGGGCTGCTACTGGTTGATTTACCCGGCATACATTAAAAAAAGGAAAGAAAAAAAAAATTGGTTTATGTGCTTCATGTGTAGACGGGAATTCTACTCACAAACTTTATAAAACAAAAGATCGTTCAGCTTCAGAACATCTTGCAATAGAGGTATCCCAAACTAACAATGTGTGAATGTATTAATTTATTTTGAATACACATCTTTTATGAAAGAGGAAATGTTTCATTATGAATTAAAGAAGTTTCCACTCAAAAGCTCAATCACTATTTTATAAATAAACCAATATCCATACTTTTAATTCATTATATTTAATTAAAATTATATACATTTAATGTAGCTGCCATCCAAATGGAATAAAACGTGATTTCCTAGTGACTTTTATACAACATGGTTGTTATTCGTATATTTTACATGACAGTATTGTAAGATACAAGCGACACTTAAGTCATGTTTATTTTCTTTTTACATGCGTTTTTTTCACTAATCAGTAACTGCATACACGTGGATGCTAATTTAACAAGCTTACCCAGTACTATTAGAAATATTGATAGAAATATCTTAATTCACATAAATGGATCTTTATAAACACAGTATATACAAAATAAAATTGTATTAAACAATAAACTTTTGGGGGCTCCTGATTGGTGCATCCAGTAAAAGCAGAGCACTGGAGATCACTGTGTGTCCAGTATGCTGGAGGAGATGGTTTTGGTTAGGAGTTCCCTGAAGGTGTTGCATAATTCCCCCATCACAGCTGGGTAAGGGTGGGTAGAAGAAGCTGGAAACTCCTGTGGCTTCCCAGGTGCTGTGAGTTCAGGGTGGTATAGCTGTTCCACCCATGTCAAATCTTATGATTTGTAAAGCACAGATTTAGCATTGAGTCGTGTTCAGTAATTAGAGATTGCAAATAGGGGTAAAAAACGATGATAAATAAGTGATGATTTTTAGAACAGATTTAAAAATACAGTATTAAAAAGGGGGGTTAGCTGTCGGAGTTGCTGTATGCTATTACTAATCTTCATACTTTTTTTTTTTTTTTTTTTCTGGAATAATATACATTATTTTATATTTCGATTTTATATATTTTTTTAACTGTAAAAGTATTGGAATTATTTTCCTGATTTGAAACTGCTTCAGCTGAGTGCACTCTTTGTTCTATAAAAGGGAGTTTAGTACCAAACGAATCTAAAATGGTTAAAATAGATTTACTGTCTGTAGTCACCTGAAGAGCCTTCATCCTCTTATTTTGTGTACGTGCTACATGCTACATTTAGGAAAGCATTCAGGTGGCATGTATATGTTCAGTTTGATCATTTATTAGAGCAATTACAAGTGTTTTTAGTTCTTGTTTGATCATATTTTTAAGATTCAAAAGTTTGATTATAAAATGTAAGTCACGGGAGGGTCAAATCATCCAATCTTCTGGTGCTGTGCAGACCTTCCCAATACCAACGGAACTGTAACTGGTTATCCCCCAGCCTATTAACATAAACCCTTCTATGTATCATCTTGTGTTACATCTTTACAATTAGCTTTCAACTACATAATGATGAAATTAATACAAAAAATAAAAAAATAATAAAGTTTTTATCAAATTTACAAATAAATACAATAGCACAATCCACCCTCAAGAGATGATGATAGTCAGTTTTTAAAGACATTAAAAGTATTTAGTTATCATTTTCAATCTTTTATTGTGTCCTGGACATCATTGACATAGCATGGACTGACTAATACAAAATGTCAGTTGGAGAGAAGTAGGTTTATGTTTTCTTGGAATATCTAGGGTTCAATTTCCGACAATTTCAGAAGTTGTTCACAAATTGTTTTCTGCTGCACCTTAGAATTTATGGTGATGTCCATCAGACAGATTTTCATTCTTAAACATTATTTTGATTCTGTTGTGTTCACTGTTAAACATGACAATATGCATTATAAACCTGAGTCTATATATTTTTAAAATTTACACCAGCAGAAAACTTTTTATCATACAGACCCAACGATGGAATGTTTATCCTGTTCAACAGGAAAAGGTTTTAAGCAGTTCCTTAAACAACAGGACCTGCGGTCTGGGTTTAAAATAGCTAAGATTTAGACTTTTTAATTGCTTAATGTATAATGCATATGAATACAAATCACGATGGTGACTTATTGCTTATTCAGGAATTTACATTAAGTGGTAAGGGTAAAATGCAGAAGTAAAAAGTAGAAAGCAGCAGCTTGTCTTGTTGATTTACCTTTTTTAACTCACTTTTTTAGAAGACTGTCTTGAACGATTTTGTTTTTGAAAGATATTTTAGATGTTGAAATGATCCAACAAAGGTTAACGGTAGGTAGCAAGAAAATAATAAAAAAAAAAAAAGAAGACAGCATTGAGCTATCGAACGTGTGTCCTGGATTCTTGGTAGATAATGATCTCTTGGAACAGTGTGTTTTTGTTCGAGTAACAGTGTAAAGATGAAAGATTTTTTTCAGGATAGCACTGTACTTCACATCTGACTGAAGCAGGTGTTAGAAATGCAGATGAATCAGGAAGACTAAAGACAATACAAATTTGAAGTGAAAATGCTACTGGCGCGCCTTCTCTGTTCTTAACACGTGAAGCCTAGGGAAGATTAATTATTCATTTTATTGTGTGTGCGTGTGCGCGTTATTTCTGTAGTTAGAGAAAAGATGTCTGTTACATTTAAACAGTAACCCTCAGTTTGTTTTGTGCAGGTTTGGCAGCTTGCATGTACACTGCTGCTTGTGCCATTTTAATGATCAGATCACGAGGAGATTTGGTGGCTAAAGTGCAGCTTCAGTTATTAAAAAAAAAAAAGAGGGAGGAAAAAACGCTTCGTACACTGGGGGTGTTTATCAAAGAAGTGCAGACTTGAAGCCATTGGGAGAGTCCTTTGACTTTAATCTTGTGCTCCTTTGAAAATTATGGCCGAGGACTGCGGTGCTTCATTAAAAGAAGTGTTTTTTTATGTACTTTAAGACAGACAGTGATACATGCTGATTTCAGCTTTCTTTTTCAGTCATTCCCATAGACTATAAGAACAACTAATATGAAGGGATGTTTGTATTTGGATTGATTTTGACCCCCCCATCTTAGTTGCAGTAATATAACATTAATTTTGTTCTGGTTCCTGCAAATTATTCTTTGTTAAAGTTTTTGTTTCATAATGAAGTGTATGACTGTTACGTGAATAATACAATCTCCTTTTCATGGATTCCCATAAGATAAAATTTAGAAGCCCACATTTCCTGCCTTCAGTGAATTTGCCTGAATAATGAAAATTGTTACTGAAAGTTCAAAGGTCCTTCAGGAAGACTTTCTGAAGTTTCACATCCTTTGTCTTAGAAACTTAAAAAATACAAAATACATAATCTATGTATTTTCCAGTCAGAAAGTACTTTCCTGTTCCTTTTCAAGCTAGCCTTGAAATATGAAAACATGACTACAAATGCTGTCTTTTTGTTTAATATTATTATTATTTTATTATTTTAAAAAATGCTAATCTTTCCTCAGGAGAATGTGTCCTCCTTCAGTACACCAGTCAAATGTGAAATAAATGGTCTGTGCTGCTTCATTGATACAATAAAGGTCAAAAATGCTTTTTCTTTTTCCCCAGTATTCTACGGATTGGATGATTGAGTGTTTGAAATTCTGACTGAGGAGCTTCAGTGAAATGTCACATGGATATAAATCAATTCCTCACTGTGTCCACACATTGTAAACGCACAAATCAGGTCACTGCTAGCCTTCTTTATGAACTGGTGCTTCTTTGCAATGGAAGATGCTATATTCAATAGCCTAGAAGTTTGAAAACCACGAATGACACACTGTGTGGTCAGCCATGGGGACAATAATAATTCTTTCTAATTTTCTAACTTTACCAATATACTGGCATCACATCACTGTTAAGAAGCTCTCCTTTAAATATGTACAAAAACAATCGTTATTTTAGTTTTTTCTTTACAATACTTTTTCAAATGAGGGTGAGTAGGGGGCATACTATGTATATAAATTAACTAAGGCCCTGTGTTTTACATGAATTATTTTCTTCAATTGTAATTCGACTGCTATCCCCTAGATGCTGTCCCTGCAGCCACTCCAGATATAGTAATCAAATTAAGAAATCAACACATTACGCTTTGACTAATTAGAAAAATAAAACGAATTATATAAATGGTAATTGAATATAATTTGATGCCTTAAAAGAGAAATGGAGAAACCTAAACATGGAGTCAAAGACAAGCAATTAAAAAGCATTTAATTGTGTGAATGCTCACAACAATATCCACCCGGTGTCCTGTACACAGAGAAAAAACAACACAGAAAACAAAAGGCTGAGATTGACAGCTACAAGACTGTGTCCTCCAGTACAACACTTAAGGGTAACAGAAAATTATGAACACCGACAAGATGTTATTTTCCATTTGACAGAGGCATTTGTTTGCGCTAATATTCCTCTGGAAATGATAATCCCAAACTATTTGCATTTCTGATCAAACATGCACAATTTTGGGATATTCTTAGGAATTGTTGCAGCAACAGGTTAAGATGTCTGACAGTGTGTCTGTAGTTACTGATGCTAAAGATCAGTATGTTTTGCACATTGTGTTTGATCTCAAAAACTATCGAATACCTCCAAACCGAATGTAATATTAGCTGTTAAAGTGTTACAGTTAAAGTGCACTCTGTGAATTTCTCATCTGTGGCACAGGGCATTGTGAAAAGTTTAAATGCATTAGAAGTAAATTTTAATAATGTGACTGAATTTGTCTCTGATAATGCCAGTTACATAATCAAGGCATACAATGACATTCTTCAAGGTTTACTGCCCAATTCTGTACATTTGACTTATATACATAATAGCCCTTGGCTGCAATATCTGGGCAAATAATTTTCTGAAAGCAGGCAAGCTGGTTGCAACCATTAACCATTGGTATTCTGATGCTGAATATAATTTCAAATGTGTTATATTTATGCAGGCTTTGTGGAAAAGGAAATGCATATTTCACAAAACAGTGTTAAAGAACCTCCAGAAATTGCTTAAAGATGTGGAATTTTAAATTCTCTCCTTAATGGTAACATATGGCAAGGGACTCGTGGATCTTATTCAGAGGTTTGAAATCCAAGAATAATAAAGTTGCAGAATGAATAAATACATTCCGAGCAATGGCACAAGAAGTACACAGCACCGACACCACGATAAACACACTATGTGTAAAAACCTTCCATGAACAGCAGTAGAATGACATTGAATGAATTTCATATTAAAGCTGAAGAATTATTTCCAATTGAACTCAAATGGCTAAAATATATTTGTCAGTTCTGTTTACCAATTCTGTAGATGCTGAAAGAAGTGTTTCTTCTCATGGCCAGGTTTTTACAAAACAACCTCAATTCAAGAAATCGGGAGATTACTAATCAAGACATGCTTTAATTAAGCAGACATGTAGACCACTTTGCTATGAGAGGAATGAAGTGCAGCCTTAGATGATAATTTGAGGATACATTTTAAGTATCACATAAGTGGCAAAAACTTGTACTTAACTTAGTGCTGACCTCCTCCGTACCTGTCCATGCTTACTTGCTTACTCCTGATTATAGACCCAACTAATAGTTAAAGGTCTGCTCCTTCTACAAAATTCTTGTAAATCAATTATTCAATTAATTAAAAAAATGTTCATGCAAATGGATTGTCATTTAAAATGCAGCCCATGTTTCAACAGATAAGCCTTCATCAGTAATAAAATCATTCCTAAAAAGCAATGCACTTGTTACACTTCATGCATCTTAAAATTGATACTTGTAAACTTTAACTCATCAATCATAATTAGTTTCAAAGCCATTCAAATTATAGACACTCCTGTTAGTTAGTAATATACTATATTGTGTGACACCGTGTGGGGTTGCACAAGGTGTCTGGGGATCTATAGGTGGGGTCTCTTGTGGAGAGATGGACAGAGAGGCAGGGGAATAGGGTGACATAAGTGCAGTTTTTTTATACAGTGTGGAGGTAAAACAAAAACTAAAAGACATACAAAACCAAAATAAAACCCTAGCTCCTTGTCAAGCCTAAATTATACTTGGTCACAGGTCCTTCTCTAAACAAATAACTAATAAAGACAAACACATCAAGCTACCAGTCCAAATCCACAGTCCACGATCAGGGTTAAGTCCAAATGCCACAGTTCATAACCAGTTCATGTGCTTTCCCTGCATGATAAATCTCCCAGGGCATAGTGCTGGGCAGGCTGCAGTCTCTTTCCCAGCCCAGCACTGTTCCACAATTGTAAAATCGATTGTTCTGATATACTAGTCATATTCTGAAAATAAAGTTTTTGGACGAAAAAACAAAATGTACACATGTTTGTTAGAAGGTGCCCTTGGACAGAAATACATTTAAAATTGAGACCTACCTGTTAATCACAAATGACTCACCTGTAGTTGAAGATTTGTTTTGTTGGAGGCTTCTTTCTTCTTCTAAGTGCTGGGTTGTTATTTGCAATTAGTGGGTGGGTCAAAGTTCTGATTTAATCCAGTCCCATGAATCAAACCACTCAATTATCTGTCAGCTGGTGAACAGTCATATTCTCACCTTTGTGTTAAATGTATGCGGCAGCTTTCAGATAGAGCTGTACAGCTGTCTGCTTACAGGTATTGTCTGAAAAAGAGATGTCACACCTCAATGGGATTTTAACTGGTAAAAACAAAATGAATGATGACAATTGTAGTCAGGCTTGTTTGGTTTCTTTCTGAAGGTATTTCTTCTTCTGTTTTCACTTGTTATAAAATACACGCCTAGCCTTGTTCATCAAATTCCCAACACATACTCCCAAAAATACAAGTAGAGAAGCAACAGAATTATTCTTACAGATGTCTGTTCAAAAAAAGTGATTTAATATTGATAATATATATATATATATATATATATATATATAGTTTGTATTCGGTGAGATGTTCATAGGTACTAAGATAAACAGTTGTACTCTTACATTGCCTATGAGAATATTTAATCTTGAATTTAGACAGCATCGGTAAGCCTAAAATATAAATAGTGTAATTCAAGCTCCAATGATCAATCTGTGTCTTGTCTTAATGATATTGTACTGTCATCAGTTTATTATGTTTATTTCTGTATCTGTTTAGATTGTTTGTGATCTTTTCTCAAACCTTAAGGTATTGAGATATGACCTGTTACCAACTCTCAAGAGGGGCCTTAGCTTTTGGCTTTATTATTATTATGATTATTAAGATTTTTAATACTATTAATTGAAAGTGTTACACTCAATGTTGTGCACTGATTGTTTCAGTTTATTTTCATCGATTATTCCTTCTGGAGTTTTGATCACTTGAGTTTTACTGATGGAGGAGAATTTGACAGCTATATATTTTACTGCTAGGCTGAAAGAGGTCAATTTTGTAAGTGTAAGTGGTAAGTGTCTTACTTTAGAATAACAGTGTCAATTTCTAAGCAGCTGACATTTTTATATTAAGGTGGAGAGCTGGTATTCTTCTGTTAAAGGTATTTTATGCCAAGGTAACCATTAAAATTTGAAGCTGTGTAACAGAATACGTCTGTAAAACAGTATTCTGCTTACACATAAAACAGTATTGCTTTTGGTAATTGTTAATTTATTCACTGATCTCTTATGACACTTTACCAATAAGTAAGTATAAAGACTTCCAGTAAACGTACCACATTTATGGAAACTGTTGGTGAGAGACTTCATTGTGTATTGGCAAAGATGACAAAAACCTCCAATTTAAAAATCAGTGTTTATTTTTTATATATGGAGGCTGAGGTAAGCAGTAACACTGGAATTCATATCAATAAATGTAATGGAATAAGTTGCAGTGCTCATGCAAGCCAAAACATCCTGTATGGATATTGTTATTTTAATACAGCAGCACAGTATTGACATTTTCTGCACATTTCATCTCATTATCTTCAATTCCGACACAGGCGTGCCACTTAAAATTCTCTCTTTGCAAGAAGTCACAGCCAGCAATCTTAGCATTTTCTATGCAATAATTAGGTTTCCATTTTCAAAGTTGACATTCCAAATGACTCCTCTTATGGTCAGGAATATGTATGATCTGCGTGCATAGTATTCCATTTAATTATGTAAAGCAAACCCTTTTGTTTAGGCAGTTTTAGCGGTCCTACACTATGGCGATGTATCTGCTTGTAGCGACTTTCTCAATAATTTTAACATATATCACTTATTTTAATCATAACAACTGGATTACCAGTTCACTTTAGAATAATTGGTACTATTCACAGTGGTTCTGTTGTATATAATAATACTTTGTAATATCCTGAAGAAGTTGTTTTCCGATGACCATATCTGGCACTCGGCAGTCCTCTGTAAGTTTCGGAGTATGGAGTAAGATCGCTGTCAAAAACATTCGTATGTGTGTAAACAAAAACCGTATGCGTCGTGGGTATGATGCGCCAAAATTTTTACTTTCAAACTTATTTGTATACTCACATGACTACACAAACTCATTAAAAATGTTGGGAAGTGGATTTTTGTTCATGGTAGGTGCATATTCTTGTTAAAAATATATCACATTCTAATACAAATTAATTCCCATAGAAAGAAAACTGGGGAATTACTTTCTGGGTGTCCTGCTGCAGGTGAAGGCAACTTTTAAGAGATGTGGGTCTATAAAATTAGTTGTGAATGCAACTAAAATTGAAATATGTTTTTACATCATTACAATAATGTAGCTTTTTCTAAGGGGGCAAAGGAATTTAAATATTAATTAGTTTTCATATTCATTATATTGTTCCAATTCGGAGTGGCAGTCGTCTGTCCCCCCAAACCTGCCAGACCCCTCTTCTTTGCCATAAAAATATGTATTTGTAGCTCTATTAGCTCTAAATATGTATACGTGCTCTATTAGGTAAAGATGTGTAATTTCCTTCCCATAACATTTAATTCAAGTGCTTCATATACATTTAGGGAAAGCAGAACAGGTCTGGGTGATATTGAAGGGAAAATTGCTGAGGCTGATGCATTTCAATGAAACATTTCAATGTTTCATTTTTGTGTGTTGAATTTTTGTTTGTATTATATTTATTATTATTAGGCTATGTATAACATTTTGCTATCTCATTGAGTCAAAAACTAGACCATTATATGCATTCACATGTTCACGGTAAACAAAAGATTCCCTCCTGACAAAAAAATACTCATAAAAACAATACAACCACACGAAAACAAGATCACAACTGGGATTAAACCACCTGCAAATATAAAACTACAAACATGTACTCAGTGGCAGCTTTATTTTCAGTTAGATGCTGCTTTCTACATATAAATAAACCTGCTTTCAAGTTCAGGTTTGTAGTTTTTCTAATAGGTAAATGTTTTTATTTATGTCTGTGTATTCTCTCGTGCAAAGCTCGTGCAGCTTCCACCCTCTGTTTTAGTATAAATAACAACCAATGTGAAAGGCTTGCAGTTGCTTTCTTGCTGTCTGCCCATTTCTGAAGCCATGCCAGCAAGACTTATCCCCTCCATCTCAACTCTTTATATTTCAGATTTAATACAAAGCCAAAGTGCCGCTGCGATATTCATAGCTGCGACTCTCCCGCAACTTTTTGCGTTAGTGGCATACAAACACTTTTTATTTAATTGGGCCCATAGAACTTAAATTAAGCAGTCCTCACCTAATTTGGGAGAAAATGAGAGAAAACCAGCCTTTATTTCTATAAAAACAAACAAGGACTGAAGCTTTCCTTTGATCATTCTATCTATAAACACATTCCAATGGAAGAGCCTGTATTGTTAGCAGTGAAGGCTAGGAGATGGAGAGATATGTGCAAGGAGATCAAACTGTGTTAAATCATTCTCAGGAATAATAAACCAGATTTCTGTGGGGTAATAGCAGCAGGAATACCATAAATTAGATTTTTGACTGTAAGCAGATACAGATTTAATAATGCTGATTTGTACTGCTGAATCCACAGATTACACCTTGATATCAGAGTGCTTTTGAAATGCTACTGAAAGGATGGCCTCATTTGATGTGAATATAGCAAATATTCCATCATTATAATGTAGCTCAAAAGAAAGGAAAGGGAAATAACTCTGCCCTCCTTTTTTCAGTTACTGTACATAGGATGTCATAACATGCAGCAAGTCTCAGTGCCTTGCTGGATAAATGCTGAAATATTTTATACCCGTCCAAGGCATTACAGGGAGTTTAGCCATTACGGTTTCCGTAAAATAAATAAATAAATAAATAAATAAAAATTCTACATCGAATCTGTAATCTGGCAGATTGTATTTAGATCATTTTATTTATGCCAGCTATATTACATATGTGTATTCATATTTATTTTGTGCTCCATTGTAGTTTCTACTTCTGTTTGTATCTCGTTCTAATTTACAAACCAAGTAAAACCTTTTGTAAAGACGGAGCTGACGGAAGAACATAGTTAAACGTTAATGCTCTGAAGCTCATTGTTGCAAGCAGGTGCCTGTGCAGTACTGAAGCTAATGACATTAGAAAGCAGGGAAGGAAACAAACAGGAGTAGACTGTTCTCGTTTTGATCCATGTCTACTAGGCTATTGATCTAAAAATACAAACAAAACATTTTCTAATGATGCATGTTTCGACCTGTTAGTTTGTGTTATTTTGGTTATTTCTCTTTGTGTGATTGGTTTGACTGTGCACTGCATTGGAGGTACATCCACAACAGCATCCACAACAAACATTTACCTCCCCAAATATGTTTCCAGCTCATTCCTTCCCGTTCAGCCTCTAGCTACCATCATCTGAAGCATTTCCCCCCCCTTTAGTTAGTTTTCATGATTAATAATGTAAGCAGAAGTGAAACAAAAGAGTGCTACCTTGTGAATGTACCATACAAATAATGTCCCTCTATAAGTTTTAGTATGTCAACCTATAATAGATTCTACCTAGTCATTTTGCTAGGTGTGTTTCAGTCAGGTTCCCTACACATTTTCTGCATTTTCTAGACCCATCACCGTTTAAACAAACCTTGACTATCCAAGGACAATGAAACAAATACAGGGATCCAACCACTTTTTATACTTGGTAAGCCGAATAGTATCTGTGTAACAGTGTCAGTAAATGCCACAACCTGGGCTAGGCTTTTGTTTAGCAATTTCAACTTTATAAATGCAGTTTTCCTCACTTCAAGCACTGCCAGTCTGACACCCATGTGACAACAAGTGGCTTGCAACCAGGATCTCGGAACAACCCAGTCCCACACCCCACAGTCACTAATACACTAATATATCACTAATATATATGTACAGAGAGAGAGAGAGAATTTAAAAATATAAAAACAAAAAAAAGGTTTAATATGTTGTAAAGAGAATGGTTCTTTCTCATGCAACCTATGTAATACATTTACACCATATCATGTAGTGGCTGTTTGAAAGTGTATCTATATTTCTCATCTTCTGTTCAATACAAACCTTTGAAAACAAATATTTTTCTCAGAGCACAAGAAGCCTTTCATCTCATCACACATGCTTCGCTCTAAATGATTATTTCAGAGATTCATATTCTGCTACACATCAGTGGAAACTGTACTAAATATAAACCGAGACACTGCTTTAAACAAGGGGCAGTTTTTGTTATTTTATTTATTCATCTAACTTTGCTGAAAATCAGAGTCAAGGTTTTTGACAGCTCAAGGCCCTCGTTCCCGTTTTACTGTGGATAGAGCCAGGTTTATTAGCGCCGTCTTTTTATCTGTTACTCTCCCATTAAAGTGGGGCTCTAACACTTTGTACTACTGCTCAATCCTCAATCCTCTTCTTTGTGTTTCCCTCTGTAGGAATGTAAATAAAAAAGTGTTTTATGGTAGTGAACTAAGCAAGGTGAAAAAAGCATGAAATCTATAATGTTTTTTTCTTTAACATGATTTACATGGGGACTGCCACTTTAGAACATGTTGTTGCCCGTTAGCTCATGAAAGAAAATCTATGTACTCTTGCCCCGAAATGTATAGTTTTCATCTCTTTATCAATCATTTTAAACAAATGAACATTACAGTGAGGGGAAAAAAGTATTTGATCCCCTGCTGATTTTGTACGTTTGCCCACTGACAAAAAAATGATCAGTCTATAATTTTAATGGTAGGTGAGAGACAGAATAACAACAAAAAAATCCAGAAAAACGCATTTCAAAAAAGTTATACATTGATTTGCATGTTAATGAGGGAAGGTATAACTGTCAGTCTTCCTCGCTCTGGGGCTCCATGTAAGATCTCACCTCGTGGAGTTTCAATGACCATGAGAACGGTGAGGAATCAGCCCAGAACTACACGGGAGGATCTTGTTAATGATCTCAAGGCAGCTGGGACCATAGTCACCAAGAAAACAATTGGTAACACACTACGCCGTGAAGGACTGAAATCCTGCAGCGCCCGCAAGGTCCCCCTGCTCAAGAAAGCACATGTCCAGGCTCGTCTGAAGTTTGCCAACGAACATCTGAATGATTCAGAGGAGAACAGGGTGAAAGTGTTGTGGTCACATGAGACCAAAATCGAGCTCTTTGGCATCAACTCAACTCGCTGTGTTGTGAGGAGGAGGAATGACCCCAAGAACACCATCCCCAACGTCAAACATGGAGGTGGAAACATTATGCTTTGGGGGTGTTTTTCTGCTAAGGGGACAGGACAACTGCACCGCATCAAAGGGACGATGGACGGGGCCATGTACCATCAAATCTTGGGTGAGAACCTCCTTCCCTCAGCCAGGGCATTGAAAATGGGTCGTGGATGGTATTCCAGCATGACAATGACCCAAAACACACAGCCAAGGCAACAAAGGAGTGGCTCAAGAAGAAGCACATTAAGGTCCTGGAGTGGCCTAGCCAGTCTCCAGACCTTAATCCCATAGAAAATCTGTGGAGGGAGCTGAAGGTTCGAGTTGCCAAACGTCAGCCTCGAAACCTTAATGACTTGGAGAGGATCTGCAAAGAGGAGTGGGACAAAATCCCTCCTGAGATATGTGCAAACCTGGTGGCCAACTACAAGAAACGTCTGACCTCTGTGATTGCCAACAAGGGTTTTGCCACCAAGTACTAAGTCGAAGGGGTCAAATACTTATTTCCCTCATTAACATGCACATCAATTTATAACTTTTTTGAAATGTGTTTTTCTGGATTTTTTTGTTGTTATTCTGTCTCTCACTGTTAAAATACACCTACCATTAAAATTATAGACTGATCATTTCTTTGTCAGTGGGCAAACATACAAAATCAGCAGGGGATCAAATATTTTTTCCCTCACTGTATACACTCACCTAAAGGATTATTAGGAACACCTGTTCAATTTCTCATTAATGCAATTATCTAACCAACCAATCACATGGCAGTTGCTTCAATGCATTTAGGGGTGTGGTCCTGGTCAAGACAATCTCCTGAACTCCAAACTGAATGTCTGAATGGGAAAGAAAGGTGATTTAAGCAATTTTGAGCGTGGCATGGTTGTTGGTGCCAGACGGGCTGGTCTGAGTATTTTACAATCTGCTCAGTTACTGGGATTTTCACGCACAACCATTTCTAGGGTTTACAAAGAATGGTGTGAAAAGGGAAAAACATCCAGAATGCGGCAGTCCTGTGGGCGAAAATGCCTTGTTGATGCTAGAGGTCAGAGGAGAATGGGCCGACTGATTGAAGCTGATAGAAGAGCAACTTTGACTGAAATAACCACTCGTTACAACCGAGGTATGCAGCAAAGCATTTGTGAAGCCACAACACGTACAACCTTGAGGCGGATGGGCTACAACAGCAGAAGACCCCACCGGGTACCACTCATCTCCACTACAAATAGGAAAAAGCGGCTACAATTTGCACAAGCTCACCAAAATTGGACAGTTGAAGACTGGAAAAATGTTGCCTGGTCTGATGAGTCTCGATTTCTGTTGAGACATTCAGATGGTAGAGTCAGAATTTGGCGTAAACAGAATGAGAACATGGATCCATCATGCCTTGTTACCACTGTGCAGGCTGCTGGTGGTGGTGTAATGGTGTGGGGGACGTTTTCTTGGCACACTTTAGGCCCCTTAGTGCCAATTGGGCATCGTTTAAATGCCACGGCCTACCTGAGCATTGTTTCTGACCATGTCCATCCCTTTATGACCACCATGTACCCATCCTCTGATGGCTACTTCCAGCAGGATAATGCACCATGTCACAAAGGTCGAATCATTTCAAATTGGTTTCTTGAACATGACAATGAGTTCACTGTACTAAAATGGCCCCCACAGTCACCAGATCTCAACCCAATAGAGCATCTTTGGGATGTGGTGGAACGGGAGCTTCGTGCCCTGGATGTGCATCCCACAAATCTCCATCAACTGCAAGATGCTATCCTATCAATATGGGCCAACATTTCTAAAGAATGCTTTCAGCACCTTGTTGAATCAATGCCACGTAGAATTAAGGCAGTTCTGAAGGCGAAAGGGGGTCAAACACAGTATTAGTATGGTGTTCCTTATAATCCTTTAGGTGAGTGTATATTTAGTTTGTGCTGAAGCACTGCAGTTTAAACAAAAAAGTAACCAGCCTGTATGGCAATAATACAATGAAATAAGATGTTTCAGAAAGGCATGTCTTCTGTGATAAAATAAACGTAAATGTATTGCTCCCAAGAGGTATATATTTATGACACCTGATAGTCTAGCTCTCCTTTTGTCATTTATTTGTATGCAAACAAATCTCATAATTAGACCAGGTTTTGCAAATTGTACTTGATGCTCAGGAGCTTTTAAATTCTTTAAATGGATCTCTTATATTCCTTAACAGACCTTAATAAAACCTGAAGCAGGGTATATTTTTAGGGTCATGTTGAATGTTGCAGTTGTAGTCGTGCACAGAAATAGATCATATTAAACATTCCCCTAGCCATCATTGCACTCCAGCATTATTTCTAACACAACTATATTCCCTTAAGACTTTAAATTATTAATGCTCAGGAATCTGTGGGATTCAGCAGATATTTTCACTGTTATTGATGGTAAATTTCATGCCTTTTATTTACAAGACACATATACTGAAATAAGTCTCATATAACTGTGCACTTAGTCTTTAGGCTAATTTCTCAAAGGCCGGTGGGGCTCTGGTTTTAATAAGCATCCGCGTACTTTCTTCTATCATCTCACAATAAGTTTGCAAAGGTGATGAAACCAAAGTATTCAGTCACTGCTTTATTGACCCTTCCAGCGATCTGTGGCAGTCATCTCTGCTGCCTGGGCACCCTACCTCTCATTACCCTGCCACTGAATGGTGATACCTTTTAATTACAATGGCTGAGCCTGTGTTTGTGGAACTCGATTTGAAAGTGGAAAATAACAATGTCCTGGTTATCCACACACAACAGATTAAAAGTCAGACTTTGTTTTCCTCTCTTTATCATGACAGCTTAATGGGTTACATTTTCTCTCATTGTTGTATGGGGCTCTTTGATATGTGTATTTTTTGTTTGTTTTACATTGGTCTAAGATACTTTATTGTTTAAGGATGTAAATTTAATATTTTGGTCATTCCCTTACTAGCTTGGTGACAGTTATTTTCTATTCTCAGTTACAGCTCTGTTGTCCAAGTGCTTGGCTTTTGCTAATTGCAGTGGCTGGAGTTTCACTTTGCTCAGGAATGTATAAGGGCTATGACAAGATGAGCCATTTCTTAATTATGGGAGCTGAGATTTTGAGTTAACAAACCCCTGACAGCCCGTGTTTGTTTGATTACTTTTGTGTTATTTTTGTTTGCAATAAATAATAGGCAATATCTGCATGTCACTTTTCTGAGCAGAGCTCATTTGAGTCGACACCCCATGTTTAGCAGGAGGGAGAGCAAGGAGAGCCTTTGAATTGCCTTTAAACTCTCTCTAGAGAAAATAATGAATCCACCTAAGTTTATGACATCTGTAAATGATAACAAATATGACTAGTAAACGTACGCAATTTTTAAAACATCCTCCAAAGAATTATCTCTAAATCAGGTACAGCTCTTTTTTGAGCTCTAAAGCAATATTTCCAAACTATTGCCATTCTTAATCCATATTCTTTAATTCCATTGATCGGTTCCAACAAGCCTTGGGATGGAGTACTATATAGCAAATATAGAAGTTTACTGATGAAGCAGCTACAAAATTAGTCATGCTGCATTACCTTCATGACTTCCATTCCAGGCTTTTATCATAACATTTATGATTTTCAGAGGTTCTCTCAGTTGTGAAGGGATGCTTGATTGTGTAAAATCAAAAGTGATTAATCCCCTTTCTTTAATGTTGTGGGTGTTTACAGTATACAGTACATGGGCAATGCTTGGCACCTGAATGTTGTCATCATTACCCAGTGAATATTTGCTCTTTGTTCTCAGCAGTAAATTCATTTTTCATATATTTTCCCTGAATAGTTTTTTTGTACTGCTGTGGCCCTAACTAGCTCTGAATTTCCATAAGATACTGGTTCTTCATGAAAAATATGACAAAGCATAGTCTAGTAATTTGGAGAAGAAAGACAAATTTAACATAGATTAATAACAATCAAGGAGATGTTCATGTCATATGACAAAGCAAAAATATCCCTTGAAACAGTTTAAAGGATTTAGAGAAACAAAAACTTGTAATGTAATCAGTCATATTTAATCCTGAGATTGAATTGATCATGAAGAGCACAATAAAGCATAGCTACAAACAGCAGATGCAGCCTATAGCATAGGTAGATTAGTTGCATTTAATTTGTGCATGTTAAAAGTTCAAAGTCTAACTAAATTACAACAAAAAAAAACAGCATACATTGTTTTCTTAAATGTTTTTCTCAAATCTTCAACTTCTCACAAATGCTATATTTGTTACTTAATGGCAGTGTTCTGGTTTACAGGGGCTCTCTATCTATCTAGTGGAAAGATGCCATCAAATATTGCTTTGGGAATTTATGATTGGCAGGTTGGTCAAAGTTTTGATTTCTGGGCCTGAGGGAAGTCTTATAGAAACAGTAAAGAACTGTGATGCATTTTGTTACTTTTATCACTACTTTATTATTTCATCTTAAGACCAGGGATCGCTGAGGACTCTATGAAACATTCTATGAAAGTGTATAAGTCTTGACAGCACTTAGCTTTTACCGTCCAGGATGTAGGACCTCACTTACAGTACTTGCCTGTGTAAATTGTAAATTAGAAGTTGTAAAATGTATTATATTTTGAATTGCTATGTTTTATGTAAATTGAATTTGTAATGATTGATGCCTTTATTGAACTGTATTTTTGCTCTTTGTTTTACACTGATGTTGTAAGTCGCCCTGGATAAGGGCGTCTGCCAAGAAAATAATAATAATAATAATAATAATAATAATAATAATAATAATAATAATAATAAAGAGTCCTAGAGAATATACAGCTCTGGAAAAAATTGAGACCACTTAACATTGATTTCTGAACTTGGAGTTCTCTTAATTTTTTCCACAGCTATATATACTGAACTAAAATATAAACACAACATGCAATAATGTCAAAGATTTTACAGTTCATATAAGGAAATCAGTCAATTGAAATACATTATTTAGGACATAATTAATTTCAAGTCTCAAGTCTGAGCGAGCATGCGATTGGCCTGCTGATGGCAGGAATGTCCACAAGAGCTGCAGTCAGGTCAAGACCCCTGTAAGGACGACGAGATGCAGATGAGCTGTACATGGTCTGTGGTGTCGAGGCCGGTTGGAGGTACTTTCAAATTCTCTAAAATGACGTTGGAGGCGGCTTGTGGTAGAGAAATGAACATTCAATTATCTGGCAACAGCTCTGGTGGGCATTCCTGCAGTCAGCATGACAATTCCTCAAACCCAGACAAACTCCCTTAAAATGTGAGACATCTGTGGCATTGTGTTGTGTGTCAAAACGGCCTTTTATTGCCCCAGCACAAAGCGCACCTGTGTGATGATCATGCTGTTTAATCAGCTCCTTGATATGCCACTCCTGTCAGGTGGATGGATTATCTTGGCAAAGGAGAAGTGCTCACTAACAGGGATGTAAACACATTTGAGAGAAATCAGGTTTTTGTGCATATGGAAGATTTTTGGGATCTTTCCTTTGAGCTCATGAGACCAACCCTTTGCACTGCATTTGAATTATACTATACTATAATTCAACTGCCTTTAGTAGTATGTTTACAAACATCTCTTCTCTTTTTATGGGGTCATTCAAATTTCAGGACAAAATAATAGTGCTTGAATTCTTGAATTGTATTGTGTTTAATTTTATTTTATTTGTAAGTATTTATCTTTTGGATAAGCTATAATATGATGTACCTCTTGTACTTTCTGTGCCGATTTTGTGTAAAACGAATGAATCTGCATCTGCATGGGTGTACTTATTTACATGTTATTCCTGTATATATTAAGCATATACAAAAGCAGGTGCAAGATATTAAGGGTAACTCTTCTAATTGTTTGATAAAACAATGATATGATATGGGTTCAATACTTTATATTTGCACATCAGTGGAATTAGTGTTTCTGAGAATGTAATGTTATCATTAAACTTTTACGGTATGGTCATATTGTTTGCTATGAATATAAAAAAAATAGATACAAAATTGTAAATGCACCATGAAAGGAATTTGTAATTAGGATGAAATTTGCACAGCAGGGATAAATTACTGCCCATGGACAATATAATTTGGACATATTAGCAGTCTGTTCAGCTGATGCTCTTTAAGTGTTTTATGTTTATAATTTTTGCCTTATGATAATAATGTCATCAGTTCAGAAGGATGCTGTCTGGAACAAGAGCATAACCTTTGTAATGAAGCCTTTTATGGACTTTAATTTGCCCTCTTCCCCTGGGGCTGCTGATAGATGATGCACTTTGTGCTTTAAAAAAATAATAATAAAACATCTGCAGTCCAACACTTGTCACCTATTTATATATAGTTTTATCCCCCAATAAGTATTTTCCCATTAGGGTGAATAGCTTTAATGCTTGTTTTCTCTGGGATTTCCATATAAAACATATTTTTCCATGAATTTAAGGTGCAAGACACTGAGCTAATTAATTCTAATTTTCAGTTATGACAAGCACACACACACAGACATACACACGTGTGTGTTTGTCTGTATGTCTATCTATCTATGTATCTATCTATCTGTCTATCCACTGCATGATGAAGGCCTCACCAAGATGTTTTCACTTCAATCTACAGCTTCTCTTTTCCATGTCATGCCTGCAAAGTGTATTTCCTCTTCCCACCTTTTATATGGTCGTCTTCTAGGTATTTTTGTTATCTCTTGGGATCCATTTGATAGCTTTCTTTGTCCATGTTTGATCTGTTCTTCTTGCAATGTGTCCGGCCCATTGCCATTTTAACATTTTCACTCTGTCAATGATGTCAAACATTTTTGCTTGTTCTTAGATCCATATTTTTCTATCTACTTGTTATTCCTCACTGTTCCATCCATCAAGGCATCACCATATGTTTGTGATTATTTGTGTGTTTTCAAGAATTTATACATTACTTACAGGAAAAAAACGCAAGCTTCCATAATACACGGATACATTAAGCAGATGGAACATTAGTGGTGTTTCCAGAATCAGGAAAGATGTACGTTTTTAACATTGCTTGCAAGGCTATTGTTCCCTGAATGTCGGAAAGCCCTTTGGTAGTTTCTTCTATTGAAGTCCTGTTGTTGACAATTTAGTTTTGATCTAGTTTTCTGTTAAATGCCAGGCATGTGTAAGGTAAACTTGGGATGCATGCCAGCTGAGTTTGTCCATGGGGCTGTTCTTTATTTCAGGTATGGCACCTGGGACGTGATAAAAGATGCTTTATACCTGTCTTCTGCGTTCTCATTCTCATTCCCATCCATACCTGTAGCTACCTTCATAGACATTTCAAACGGTCTGGAGTATTACATGAACAAATAGAAAAGTATTGTTTTGTTTGCCTGCCCCAAGATATTTTTCATGCTTGTGTTTGAAAGCTCTGTGACTGTAGTACGTTCATTTTTTGATTGCAAAGCTAAATAATTCTCATTTTGCTTACATTGAAACTCCTCCACTTTACACAACCTTCATCACTGTTGCAGCTGAAAGGCTTGTTTAGATTCTGAAAAGGTGAAAAGCTTTAAACTAAGCAGAATGTGTTTCCTATTGAAATCCTATCGTAAAGGTGAATGCTGTTGGTGCAAAATCGCAACTAAAGCTTTTAAAGAGTATTTAAAACATCTGGAAAGAATGATGCTGGCTTTTGAATTATCATTTTTTCAGGAAGTGTAAGTCCCATAGTCTGTTTCAGATGCTTTTCAACTTTCCTACTAGTGCATCTCATAGGCATCCTTCTCATTACTGCATTTTAAAGGCAAATGGTATCCATATGTAAGGATGATTAATTGCACTATAACATTGAGACATTATTGTAAGAGTACTGTACTTTATATTTTGTATATCATTTTTTAAATAGTTTGAATTAGTTATACAGCTTTAATAAATAACCTTGAATCCATTTGGACAACATTGTACAATACAGTACAAATGTCTTGTCCAGGTTTCGTAACCAAAACCCCCCAATAAACTATACACCAGAATGAAATAGATATCATCCACATATCAGTAATGTGGATATTCATATTCGTCTACATTATAGAGACTCATCAGGTTAATTTAAATAATACAATTACTTTATTTAATAAAAGGTATTGGAATGGAATAATGAGAAACAATGCTTCCTACTTTCACATAAGTGCTTTATCTCAATGTCATTGTGGGTTGACTGTGTTCAAATGATTAGTAAACTGAACTCTCCAATGCAAATACTTTTTCCAAGTGGCGTTCTTAATTGTGTTTCATTGAAACGCTGTGAGGAGGGCACATCAGCATTTTCTTTTAGCTTGTCTGAGTCTTCGCAGGCATAAGATTTCCTAGATTTATTTCTGTAATTTAATTTGAATAGTTAAAGGGGTCAGAAGCTGGGTTTGGTCAGAAGCTTCCACAGCTCTGTGCAATTAAAGAATGAGCATTAATTGTAGCGGCCATGCCCTCTCATAGCCGACACGAGCAGCCCGGCAGTCCCTCTGGGTCAGGGTTTAGCTGTGTCAGCCAAGCATTGTGTCAGACAACACCCACAGAGGCTTCAGGGAACGTGCTGTCAGCCTGGCATGATGTAGATGTCTTGATTTGGATTGATAAGCAATTTCCTGCAATTAATAAATTAACTAATGATTTTTTGTGCATTGCTAGTCCATTCATTCATGAAAGGTATTGCCTATTGTGCTTAGGAGACTTTTGTTTGAGCAACAATTCTAAAAACATGTATTCAAGAACAAATACATTCAAAACTGTTGAAATGGATTTGAAAAACATTTCTGTAGAAATCTGGGGGAGGAGGCAGGGCTTGGCCTGAACCCCTTTACTGTTTCAGTATTGTGTCCAGAAAGACCATTCTGTCCATCAGCTATCACTATTTTTCTGTATGTATAATTGCCATCATTGATTTCACAATCGGTGCAGAAGCCATTCAGAAACCAGCTGAGCAGCTGAAAAGTATAAGGGATGTGTTTTGCCTTTTTATTTTTTCAAACTCCTATTTTCCCTATCAATTGAAGTGCATTGACAGTCTCCAGATGTGGAAAAGGAGGAACAATGTGCTTTGACCTTAAGCCCCTCCCCTTCCCTTTTGGCACATTCCCTTCCCAGCAGGCAGGAAAACTGAATATCCTCTCCCTGTGCATCCTGAAATCAATAGCGCAGTGACACAATACAAATTATCCTGAATCGCATATAATTAATTGCAATATCAAAAAGCCAACAGAGGAAAGGTTGAGAATAGACCCTGAACTGTTTACTATGACCAAGGTAGATTAGGAAGGATGAATGAAGTAATTGCAAATGAAGCAGCACTTTAATTATTTTTTATTTGATATAGATCCTTGGTCAGCCCTTGCTATTGTTTACTTAAAATACTTATTACTTTGACTCGCAGAACAAGTCCTCAGGGACTGTACATTGCCTTCCTGTAAATCTACAGTGGCAAAATTGTGTTAATTTACCCAGCTAGAAATATTAACCATATTATATCAAATAACTGCCAGAAACAATTCACTAGCCAGCCCTGTGACTTCATTTTAATTGATTTTCTTACTTGCGTTCAGCCTGTGTTGATTTGGTTTTCTCTGACAGAATGTTTATTAAAGACATTACAAAAAAATTGGTTTGTAAATTTACTGTTTGTTTGTTACTGCTAAAACACTTAACCCTTCTGCCCCCAAATTAATTTAGTAATGAACTCTGAGGTATTTTTCTTTTCAATTTTTTCAAAGCTCTGTATTCCTACCTAATGCCTTTTATTGTGTTAGCTTCTGTTTTTTGTTTAATTCACAGTTACAATTCTGGACCCTGTATTTTGATTCAGAACAAACATTATTTCCTAGGTTTCGCTTGCTAAAATATACTGCTTTCAAATCAGCATTCTGAAACCCATTTAAAGGCAACAAAATGTGTTGACCCGTCTCAGGATTTGGTTAGTAGATTGAGACAACTTGCTTTGTAATTTTTTATTTGTTTTGTTAGTTTTGTTATTAGTATTGTTGTTGTTGTTAGTTTTTTAAGTCTGTAGTAATTTGTCAGTGGCACTCATGTATCTCTGTCTCTGCATAGATCTACTGTGGCTATAAGAAATATTCACCCCCCATTGGACTATTGCACATTGTGTTGTGTTACAACCTGACATTTGTATGCATTTAAAGTGATGTTTGGTGTAAAGTCTTAGGTTTGTGCAGGTTCTGACATTTTTTAATTGTGGTTGCTCAGCATGGCAGGTGTCTTGAAATTGTACTCCCCCCCCCCCCCCCCCCCCTATTACCTGCTTGACTTTTCATGTGCCATATTAGGAAAATTGTTTTATTGATGTTTAATATTTAATAGAAAATATTGGTCAATTGGTCAACATAACTGGTATTTAAGGTAAAATGATCACTTGCCCCATCGGACCGAAGACGCCTGCCCCGGGCACCTACATCGGGCAGTTCTCCCATCTCATCCATTGAACACTATCGGTCTTTCAAAGCTGTCATTGACCTCTTGGTGGCTTCTCTGACCCATGCTGTTCTTACCCAGTTGCTAAGTTTGAGAGGATGGCCTGCATTAAATAGATTCTGGGTGGTGCTGTATACCTTCCACTTCTTAATGATTGACTTGACTGTGCTCCAAGGGATAGTAATACCTTTGAAATCTTTTCATTCCCTTCCCCTGATCGGTGGCTTTCTACAACCTTGTCCCAGTGTTGTTTTGGAAGCTCCTTGGTTTTCATGGGGGTAGCTTTGCCAGCAAAGAAATCTAATATTTATAAAAAGAAAATCTAATTATAAAAAGAAAAGTTTGGTAAGGATCCTTTAATTTGATCATTAATCATTTTTCGATTAGATAAAGTAAAGTTATTATAAGTTTATTTTATGTATTTGTTTTAATGGACTGCAATACACCACCCGAGTGCAACAAAATTAGAAAATATTTTAATGAATAGGCCGATTCGATTTCAGACACTGTAAGAAGGTGTATTTGAACATTTTTTAAACAAGGGATCTGTTTATGTATTTGTGTGCACACGTTTCGTTCTCACCATATATTGATTAAAATCCTTATAGTTTTCTGTCTATACCAGAAATGTACTGTTATCTTAAATACAACATTTTAAAAGAAAAGTAAGCTACAGTGTAGATCTGGATCAGTTTTGATGTTTTCTTTTACTTTCCTCTTAGCAGCTTTGGTTGGATAATGGTGTTTGCACTAACCAAAAATTGACTTTCAGCATGTTTTTATTTTTCCTTAGTTTTTTGAGTGATTTTAATGAATGTACTCTGATTTCCCTCTAGAAAACAAGTTAGAACTATCCAGGTTGTTGTTATTGTTTTGGTGTATTTGGGTGGGTGGGTGTTGGGGGAGAACTCCTTGTTGTAGGTTGATTATTGCATCAACCTCCACGTATTGTAATTAGGAGGTATGCATACAGGTTGGACCTAAAACGATTTAGACCCTTCTATGGTGTAAATGCAACACAAAATGCCAATTAGAATCATGCTTGCAGTCAGACCAAATCCGCTTTAGGTCCGACCTTGTAGTGTAAATGCAGTATAGGAGTAAGTTATAGTTTTCTTTATTAATATTGTAATTTATATAGTAGCAGATGCCCTTATCCAGAGCGACTTACAGTTTACACAAGAAACATTTTAGTTTGCACCTATATTATTACTGAAAACAGAAACGGGGGATGAGGTAACACTAAGCAGACAACAAGACCATGTTTACATTTTTTGGTGTATTCTTTAAAGTTAAACTTCTAATATTTAACATTTAACTAATTTTCTTGGCTTAGGGTAAGATTCTTTTTAAAAGTCAAATTTCAGGTTCTCCTGTGCTTAATGCAGTACAGTAACTAAATGTATGTGCATACTATAGTTGTGCGTCAACTAAGTCTAATACAAGCTCATTAAAAGTTCTTCATCTGAAGTCTCTGTTGATATACAGTAATAATAAGAGTTACAACACATTTTGCAACAGAAACAATTTGTCTAAGTGGAATTTCCCCACCCCCCTTTTTTTAATTGAATCGCTGCGAGGAGGCCACATCAACATTTTATTTTGAGCATCTTGTACCAGCTGTCCAAGTCTAACAGGCATGCTGTTTGCCCATAAGAAATACTACTAATCATCACTTTCTGTTTTAGGGCACAGAATACTGGAACACGCAGTACCACATACACACGGACACACACACACACACACACACATACACCCTGAACAGTTAGTGACAGCAGATCAGGGAGGGAACAGTCCAACAGCCTGCTGCTTTAAGGTTCCTTGACTCCAGGGAACGAGGAAGAGGAATAAGAAGCATAATTACTTGTTAGAGGTCTGGCCTGCTAGATGTCAAAAGACTGGTTTGAATCCCTCACAAGCTGCCATGTGAATTGCTGTATACATCTTTCTGAAGTGTTGGTGGGAGTAGGACACCACCTTCTGTACTGTATCAAAGCTATATTGCTGACTTTCCATCAATAGGCCAAACCAGCTTTTTTCTGTTATTTGTCTATAAAGAAGGGCAGTTATATCCTACTACAAGTTGACTTTAAGATGCTAAGAGAAGACACTCCACACATTAAAGCAAGTGCCCACCAATACTTTTCTGATAATCCCTCTAATTTTCAATGGTTTTCATCTAATGTTTTTTACAGTTTCAACATTCTCCGGTTGCAGACTTCATGTTTCTTAGAGTTAAAGACATGAAAGGCAAACTATTGAGTTGTGTTGTGTTACCTAATGAAAGTCTACGAGTTGGATTTTTCTTCTCTCTTCCCCCATTCATTGGTGTTTATTTGCACTGGTATTCATTCATGTCTTTATTTTCTTCACCAAAACAACAAAATAACATAAACAACAAAAAAATAATAACAGTGACATCATATTTATGAGTCTGCTGAAAGCTGTCTGCGATGTGCATTGAACAAAATAATAATTTTTTAAAACAGTAACCGTATAGGGGGAAAAACGGTGGGCACATCTCTTGCCATTAGATGTTCTTATTCAGCTGTCAACATAAGGCATACTCGCCTGCCAAATTCTCTCACACTGTGCACTGCCTGCAGCTCGCCTGGAGCTCCTCTTTGACTAAAAGTGTTGATTTCACTTCTTTTAGCCTCATTCGCATGTAGCGCTAAAACCTTGCTTGGAGTCTCCCTTTTATTCTGTAAAGCATACAAGCATGTGCCTGCTCTTCTACACTTCTGATGATGGTGTTAAGGGGTTCCAAAGCTGAGCCGAGTGATTTTAATAAATAATTGAGTAGCAGACAATGGCAAAATGGAGGGTAAAATGAAGAAAAACAAGATGCTCTTAATTGTGATTTGAATGCTCAAGCATAATTCTAAAACACTCATATGAAACAGCCTTTTCTTTGCTCTCTGTTGCAATTCATCTGTTTAGTCTCCCTGCATATATTTCCTTAAGAACCTTGCAGTGTCTTTGGCTGCAACCTGCAGGGTCAGGGCATTGAAGTGGAATTTAAAGAGGGCCTTTGAACGTAATGGGTTTTGACTGGCATGTGTTATGTGCCTCAATGCACCATTGATTGAGCACTTGTTTGTTAAATCACTGCTGGTTTCTCCTGTTTGGCAGCCCAGTGACACATGTGTGGTCACTTCAGCACAGGGATTTCAGGGCCACTTCTTTCTGCCCAGGGTAGGAAGAGCTTGCCTGGTTGCAGCCTCACCACCCTGCTGTGCTGATTAAAAAGAAAGGGAGAGCTTGTTTTTCATTTCAGAAGGGCTTTACTCAGGGGTGGGGGGCGGGGGGCTTTCAGCAATGGTTTCCAGTGGGTCCCCTGTGCAGACGTCTTTTTATAGCTCTGAAGCATGCAGGCACTGTGAGGTCAAGTCAATTGATGGAAGTCACATGATTAGTCAGCAGCTGACACCAGAACTGAGATTATTTTATTAATTTAATGATTTGTATTATTTATTTACTCACTTATCTTAATTATGAAAATTACACAAAAAGTAGTGGTTTTCCAATTTACATAGACATAGAGAGTTGCGGAACTGAAGCCTTACGTAAGTTGGGGAACGTCTTTACCCAGCTTTACCTCCGACTATGGTCAAGACTTTATCCTAAAATAATTGCCTATTATATGCCAGGTCTGTACGAGCTCAGTGTTCAGTTCAGTACTGTAAGTTAATACTTCAGTACTTAAGTGCAAAGTTATTAGATTTTTTTAAATGTGCTATTAAACAATATTTTGTATATACTTAACCCTTGCCATATAAGCAAAGTTTTTGTTTTAAACTGCTATGAATTAATCCAGGTGTTTAGAATACCACAACCACAAAGGCTATACCAGTTGTGTTGTATATTTGTGGTAATCTCCAATTACCCAGACTGTAAATAATGTCCCTTTCTTAAACTTTGTTAGCTGTGACATTTTGGAAAACATCTACCTTCTCTGTTATCACGGCCTTCTTATTAGCATATTTATGGTCCTTTCTGTATTTAATTTTCAGTTTCGTTTTCTTAGTTTTGTTATTTTTTAATCAATTTTCCAGGTTTTATGAGTCTAATAGTCTAATCTTGCTATTGAATTATGGGGATGTATTTGCAGCATAAAATAAAAGGCACAATGTTACAAATATAGATGCCAGTGTTGCATACAAATGTTTTCTCTATTGATCACCATTGACTTTCCTCACACAGTGGGCTAAGGCACATACATTTACACAACTGTACAATTTCTTCAATTAACTGAGGCTTTTTTTTTCCTTCTTTGCTCCACGAGGATAACTTGAGACCTCTTTCTTGGCATTGATCCTGATTTTCTGATTGGTGCATTGTTTGTTTGTAGTCCAAGACTCATTGAGCTTGAGAAAAGACAATGACCTGGGTAATTGAAAATCCACAAGGAACCAGTAAACAAGTAATTAGGAAAAAAGGAAATCTTTCCTTTGAGTCTGGCAGACAGAATAGTTTTTCATCTTTGAGCTGGAAATTTTGAATTCTGTTGGACAACATTCAAGGTAGATCTTGAGTAAACTGGTACTGAATACAGACAAGGTAGGATGCACGAAACATCATTGCTGTTTTTATTTTTTATTTCTATTCTCCATTCTGGAAGCTGATGTATGCCTATGAAGTTTCAACTGTGTTAGTTCTCCCATCCATTACCAGTCAGAGTGTGGAGATAAATCATAGTATCAGCAACAGTTTTCCCCAGCAGAGCCAGCAAACCAGAATACAGGGGAGAAATCAATCAAACTCACTAATGTCAAAGAGGTTTGGGATCAGTCAGAACACCCACAAGTTACATGAACATGGAAGTTAAACTTATAATGATGTGTGTGTGTCTTTGTGTGTGTATAATATTATATGTGAGGCACTGCCCTGCACGTGCCCGGACCCCGGGGGAGGGAATTTACCAGGGACACAGCTGACCCGCTGTTACCCCCGTGACTGGCTCCCCTCCTTGATAAAGCAGACAGTGCCTGACTTCCTTTGTGGTGAGGCAGGAGGAGAGCCTGGGAGTGGAGCATGGAGAGGAAAAAGTGAATGGAGAGAATGTGAGGAATTGGATTTAAAAAACTAAAGTTTGAATTACGGGTAGGATTGTGAATTGGACTTGCTGTTTGTTCTGTGCGAGTGGTTATTATTAATTACGTGTGTAGAGAGCGACTTGTTATATGTGCTTAGGTAGGTGAGATGGTAGAGAGAGAGTGTATATATGTATGTATGTATGTATGTGTGTATATATACACTCACCTAAAGGATTATTAGGAACACCTGTTCAATTTCTCATTAATGCAATTATCTAACCAACCAATCACATGGCAGTTGCTTCAATGCATTTAGGGGTGTGGTCCTGGTCAAGACAATCTCCTGAACTCCAAACTGAATGTCTGAATGGGAAAGAAAGGTGATTTAAGCAATTTTGAGCGTGGCATGGTTGTTGGTGCCAGACGGGCCGGTCTGAGTATTTCACAATCTGCTCAGTTACTGGGATTTTCACGCACAACCATTTCTAGGGTTTACAAAGAATGGTGTGAAAAGGGAAAAACATCCAGTATGCGGCAGTCCTGTGGGCGAAAATGCCTTGTTGATGCTAGAGGTCAGAGGAGAATGGGCCGACTGATTGAAGCTGATAGAAGAGCAACTTTGACTGAAATAACCACTCATTAAAACCGAGGTATGCAGCAAAGCATTTGTGAAGCCACAACATGTACAACCATGGGCTACAACAGCAGAAGACCCCACCGGGTACCACTCATCTCCACTACAAATAGGAAAAAGAGGCTACAATTTGCACAAGCTCACCAAAATTGGACAGTTGAAGTCTGGAAAAATGTTGCCTGGTCTGATGAGTCTCGATTTCTGTTGAGACATTCAGATAGTAGTGTCAGAATTTGGCATAAACAGAATGAGAACATGGATCCATCATGCCTTGTTACCACTGTGCAGGCTGGTGGTGGTGGTGTAATGGTGTGGGGGATGTTTTCTTGGCACACTTTAGGCCCCTTAGTGCCAATTGGGCATCGTTTAAATGCCACGGCCTACCTGAGCATTGTTTCTGACCATGTCCATCCCTTTATGACCACCATGTACCCATCCTCTGATGGCTACTTCCAGCAGGATAATGCACCATGTCACAAAGGTCGAATCATTTCAAATTGGTTTCTTGAACATGACAATGAGTTCACTGTACTAAACTGGCCCCCACAGTCACCAGATCTCAACACAATAGAGCATCTTTTGGATGTGGTGGAACGGGAGCTTCGTGCCCTGGATGTGCATCCCACAAATCTCCATCAACTGCAAGATGCTATCCTATCAATATGGGCCAACATTTCTAAAGAATGCTTTCAGCACCTTGTTGAATCAATGCCACGTAGAATTAAGGCAGTTCTGAAGGCGAAAGGGGGTCAAACACAGTATTAGTATGGTGTTCCTAATAATCCTTTAGATGAGTGTATATATATTTTCAGACTTTATAAATTATGAATTTGTTGGGGAAAGAATGCTTCTTTTTAAATATATATCTCATTTATAGAATATCTATATTATAATTGCTTTACCGGACCAATTTAAAATAATATATTGTACCTTTTACCCCCACTAAATTGAGCAATTGTTTTTCATAGACTTTTTTAAGATGAAAATAACAGTATCTTTTGACAGATTTGTCAAGTAGTAGATGTTAATAAAGATGCCGTCAGAAGTATAGTTCTGTATTTGTATGTAGCCTTAGTTATCATGTTATTTATTTTTACAGTGATATTTGCATTTTTCACTGTAATTACTATATATATATATATATATATATATATATATATATATATATATATATATAATCATGTTGAAAACTATTTCTCCAAACTAATGATGTTAACGTGGCTCCTTCAGAATATTCTGAATCCCAGTTATAATGTTGTGTGCAACACTAATCTATTTTGTTGTATTGTTCCCTCACAATCACCCTTGAGGAATCTCTCCGAAGCACTTTGTGCATGAGCAGGTAGAATAGCAAAAGAGTCAACGCACAGACAGAGTTTAGTAGAAAAACAGAATCTGTAAAAAGTTTGCCACTAAATGGTAGGATAAGACAAATAATCTCTTTTAACATGTATCCAAGAGAGAATCTAGCTATCCAAAACTGAAAACAAGATTATGTAGTTTTGTCAGTTTTATTTAAACTATGGATTCAGCTCAGATTAGTTTTAGTTATGTGTTTATCATCCAGTGCGTGTGTGTGTGTGTGTGTGTTTAATTTGATCACTTAACATTCAAGGAATACTTCAAATGTATCTACCAATCTAGGATTAAATGCTTCAGTGATTTAATATTAAATAATTCTGTACAATTTGTTACAAATATTTTCTTAAAAATTAAAAAAAACGGAGATCCCAGGGCTCCACCAGGGTGACTTGTTTTACAAGCACTTCACAGATGGATGACTATTGACCAGTAATGCCTTTTCTCTGTTTATTGACAGAAATGTATCGACACACTCAAGCGTGTCACATGAAAAGGGATGATCAGTTATCTTTCGTCTATAACAAGAAACAGATAATTTTAAGTTCTTTTTAAATACTTTGTTCTTACTGCCCAGTGAATCGAAGGGTCTTTTAAACTTTGAAACACACATGATACATTTTCTTTTTCTTTTTTTTAAGAAAGACCAAATATTTGTCTTGTTTCAGAGAAATATGCCACTTAAACTTTTATCTGAGGACAGGCCTTTTAGGAAACTTCTACACAAGAATTATTGTGTTAAAAAAAAAAAAAAAAAACTGGTAAAAATAAATAAAAGGAAAACATGTACTGGTTTCTGTTCTAATTAAATTAGTTGATATTCTCCCTAAATTATTTATTAATACTATGGAACGTTTTATATAATTTTGGCTTGTGGTGTGCAGCACCTCATGCTATAGATTTATAGAAGTGTCCATTAAGATTTTCAGAAATTAAAAAAATAATAATCTTTCTTACTTATTGTTTGTATGTTTGAAATCCTACTGAGCCTGACTTATTTTGTCAACTCCACAGTGGCACCGAGCACAGAGAGAGATTACATACAACACAACATGGAGGTGTACATGTCTGCCACACGTATAGTTGCTTAGCAACAATAATGATACTGACCTTTTAACCATATTTATGTACCAACCACTACACCAGTCCCCCTACCCTTTGCCTAAGGCTTTGCAAAACTGACAGGTGAATTTTAAGGACCTGAAAACCTCAAGTTGTCAATCAAACCACTCCAATGGAACAGATCTAAAGAATAATTAAGAAATCAACACATCAGCCACTGGCTAATAATGTAGTATCCCACACTTAAAGAGTTATGGCCATTCTGTAGGGTATTCATTTAGCTACAATAGGTAGATATTTAATCTAGCAAAGGAAAGAAATGAAAGTGAACGTGTGAAGCTTGTGGGATACTGCCTTCATTAATAAATAATAAATTACCAAGTGAAGGATGGTAAAGAAGCAACAAAAGCTCTGAATATAGTCCTTTTTAATTAAACCAAAGAAAAGCAATTTCTGACTGCAAATGTCTAACTCAGTTTTTTTAGCCATAGCTTAGCGCAAGTGTGTTTTGTGTTTTAGTTTTTTTTGTGTGTATGTGAGAGGGATCGTTTCTGCAAAGCCTTGGTGCTTAGATAAAATTGAGGTTAATTCTCTTAATGTATCCAGGTTCTTCAGATTAGATATTTTCAGCCAAACTACCTTTAACAAAAAAGCAGTCACATTATTGAAATCCACATCAAATTAGTTTGAAATACACCTAGTCAAATTACAAAATTACTACAGTCCGAGCTTGTTTTCTCTGTTCTGCATTTGCATTTTTGTTTGTGAAAGCAAAAACATATTGCACAACCTGCAGCCTTTTCTTTTTGTACGTCTGGTATGAAATATCTGCCAGTCACATGATTTAATGCTGGGGGATAGTTTAGAATTAGCTAGTATTGATGCTTTGATTACTATGCATTTGGAAGTGTAACCTATATCCGATTGATTGACAGTTTGTTTTTTGGACAGAAAAGTAGGATTTCAGGTTGATTTAATTCACATGTGAATTTTGCATGGCTTTGGCTATTTCTGTTTACACTTATGTTTTTATGTATGATCTCACTTTGCACAATTCATACTACTTCATACTGAAAAGTCTATTACCCATTGGCCATTTTAGACTGAGCTTATTCAGTTTTGGGACAGTCATTGCAAAACGTTCACAGCACAGTGTTATTATCTTCCAACATAAAAGAAAAAAAAAGAAAACCCTTACTGGCAAGGTCAGAAGTAACTGGAATATTTGTTTTCTACATTTTGTGCTAACTTCTCTCCCATGCCATCATAGTATCAAATCAGGATACATACTTTGTATTCAGCAGCAAAAGTATCTTCAGGTTGCAACTCCAGGAAACTTTCAGTCAGTCATATTGTCTCCAAAGGGAAATATTTGTTTGTAGAATGAAAAAAGAAAAAAAAATACACTAATTAGTCTAGAGGGTGTATTTAGGCTACACACAAGACTTTTCCACAATGCTTCTTAAAAAGGTGTTTGTTTTTCTACTTTGGATTATTAAGGGGTTTTATATATACCTATATATCTGTATTGCTTATTTCTAAGTAATGTTTGTGCTTGTGTCTTTGTATATTATTGATATATCTTTCCATTACAGAACATCAGATCACTAGTTATCTACTAAATCATTAACTAATATATATACACATCAGAGGTAAATTGTTTATTACTATCTTCCTCCCAGGGTATCCTTCTTTTTGGATGTTGAATGTTTAGACAAATATGTTTTCTTAACAGTAGTAACTTAAATTCATTCACTTTTCTTTTGGTGGCCCATAGCTGTATAGCATCCAAGGTATATCCAAAAGCTTTTCTAAGGCTTTAGGGGGTCTTTGAGAGGTCACTTTTTAAGAATGTGAATTACCTGGCATGAGATTTTCAGTAGTAGACAATGGATATTGTTCTGGCTTCTCATCTTCCTGTCCTAGGCTCCAGAGAGTTTCCAGAGGTTGGTTAGATGCTCTTTTCTGCTTGCAGTCGGTGAAGCAGCATCAGCTTTTTCGGCTCTCGTTTTCCCATTGCAAGAAGAGCTCCTTTGCTTCTGTGACTGGCTTTTGGCAACAGCTTTATTGACAAGTGCCATGCAGCGTTCTTAACATGACAAACTAAATCTCTGTTTTTCTTGATACCACGCTGTTTCCATGAATGTTGCAGCAGAACTGACATTTCTGTTTTTTTGGGAGATATTTTTGTGCCCTCTTCAACTTGCATCAGGAGATTTAGCACAATAATAATAATAATAATAATAATAAGAAGAAGAAGAAAAAAACATGCAAGGATATTTGTTTTTACCTCTACCAGTGAAAGTGTTAGACTATTCAGTCGCACTGTTTTAGATTGACTACACTCCATTTTTACTGTACTTTGAATAACTTTTAAGAACTAAAATTAACATTATCTACTACTACTGCATTTACAATTCAATTAAATTAGTAACTCACATTTTAATTGACAAAAGACAAAATGACTCCATGTCTCTCTCTCTGAGCCCACATAAGTAAAAGCTCTCCGTTTAGGTTATAGCATGAGATTTGCAGGTGAAATATGGGTTTATGCATGTTCCTCATGTTTTTTCCTATGTTTTTACGGATTTAGTATGTTTCTCGTGTTTTTGTGATTGACTCCTTTTCTGAGGCGTTCAATTCTTTTGATGCAAACGTGTTTCAATAACCTCAGAGATGTGAATGCCAGAGTTTGAATACAGTTGTGACAACCCTGTCAAAGAAACTAGATATCATAGACTGGGGTTATTTAGAAGTGAGCTGTGCCTTTAGTTCAGCACTTCACTCACCAGGCACGATGACCCTAACACAAGCATTTAGTTTAGCTATGTTTTTTTTTGGCTTCATCTATCTGAACTCGATCCCTGGGCAGTGGTGACTAAAATGATGTTGAGTCTGCAATTGAGTAACATTGCATTCAGAAAACACAAGGAAAGTTGTATGTTCTGAGTCTTGCCTTAATCTGTGCAGTGTGGCCTGAATATAATGTTTGTATCTAGTGAACGAGGACTCTAAAAACAACTTCAAGACAACTTTTTCCCTTTTTCTCCAATTGGACCATACATGCAAATACTGTCTAACAATGTGAAAAATCAATTGATAAGCTCCTTTAACACAATTCACCCTTTTCCAGCAGCAAAAATGCAGTTCAATTGCTGTCCTAGGAATGCATTCGAATGGCAAACCTGTGTTTTTGTTCCTTTTAAGAAACCTTTTACAAGCTTATGACACAGCCTACTTCTGTAGCTGTATACTTCTATTCATAATTGATGACCTGAGGCCAGACAGACAGCACAGTACACATGTAATATGGATTCACTTAGAGTTTCAGATCCATCACCCTGCCTGCCTTCTGAGCCTCCAAACATAAGCGTGTGCGCTGCTTTAAACTGTGGAAGGGTGTTCAAGGGTGTGATGTGTTGGAGGGTGGCCTGCACTAAGGTTAACTATCTGTCAGCTTCTCCGTTTTCTTCTTTTCTTGGAGTGTATGCATAGTTAAGTTAGACGGAAAGAGCCAGAGACTAATTTGCCTGTGCTTATTAGAAATATTGAAGCAAAAACACTTAATGGATTACTGGAAAGCATGAGTACTTGAGTGGTGACCCATTTCCAATGTCACTGAACTTTTATGTGTCTTTTCTATGCATCATATACAACTTAAGACACATTGATAGAGTCTACCAATTATACTCTTTTGACAGTGCATATAAATGTCTCAAGGAATTATCCGCTACTAACCCAATTAGTATTTCTACTCCAACTTGGGGCGGTGATAGATGTGGATGTGACAGGATGTGAAAGGTGAATTTTGTGTCATCTCTTTGAGCTTTAATAGCACTGTAACGACTAGAGGAGGGCTAGCACAGTTTCCCCACAACCACACTCGACAAGCCAACGTGTTCTTCTGTACTTTCCTCTGCTGCCATTGACTCATTCATTCACATTTCCCAGCATCCCATCCAGGGACGCTGTAGGAAAATGACCTTCAAACACCATGAATTGGGGTTCAGCATGAGCCCCCGTACCACTCATCATCGGGTTAATACCCTAAAAAATCCACGTCAGCTAAGAAACCAGCATACGCAGCATTAAAGCACCACACACTGCTGTAGGTTAAATTATATACCTAATTACTCTGTTGCTGTTTTACAATAAAGATAACAGCGCTCATTAATGCTGCACATTAAAGCCCTTACCTTCTCTCCCTCTCACAGTATATTTTAACTTACGTTTGCAAGCCACGACTAGTTTTGTTTTTCATAGTATAAAACAAGTATATTATTCATAATTACAGCTTGATCGAGCACACCTCACAGAATAAGCCGCCTTGTACATATCTCAACAACCCTAATTGTGTGCTCCCATGTGCGTTGTGCATTATTAAAAAGCACTAATCAGGAAATAAGCTCCTGCATGTTAACTACTGTACAGCTTTGTGTCCCAGCTTCCTGACCCATGTGCACCTTATGGTATGAAATGTGTTTAAGCTGTGCTGCTTTTTGTACTGCCAAATACATTACCTTTGGGGTTCGTGGATTGCCCACCTTGCAGTTCAGATGTTCATGTGCCTCACTAAATGGATTTGTTTTGTTGAGCACATAACTGGAGAGCAAACTGACACCGAGGAGAACCTGGTTGCCATCGAACCTATGGACAAGCTCACGGTTTTGCTTTTGTTTTATGTTTTTATGTATGCATTTATTTTGTTATGTATTTCAATCTCCTACTTCTCTTCACCTGAGTTTGAACCAGACAGTTTTTCTCTTGGCTTCTGGGAATTTGATATCACTTCAAAGAACATCTCATTGTGACTTTCAGACTGTGGGTCCTGCTGTACTGATCTTATTTCTATAACTGCACACTTGCATCCTTCACTCATCTGCCAATCCCTAGCCTTGGAAAGAGCTTCTTCTTCCTCTGTTAACCTATTCTGTTCATCCTGCAAATGTAGCTTGGTCAGTTTCTTTAAAAAAATAGTTTCTGTAGCTTAATTGGTGTTTGTAAAAAGGTGCAGAAGTCTTTTAAAAGTATTTCAATCAAGTGTGAGATTATGATGGCCTGGCACAGAAAACATTTGGCCTTTACATTAAACAGATCATATTTGTTTTGTATTATTCTTGATTGGCTCACAGGGAAGTGTAAGGGAGAGTAATTTAATTTAGATAAAATCCTGTTCAGTGGTATTTCATAGCAGCATCTTTTTTCATAATTGATGAGCAGAACGAAATGTATGCCAAAGCACAGAATTAAGTCTTGTAATAATAAAAAAAAAGATTTTAATCTAATGCTTAAATACTAATATCTAAGTAAGTCTGTTTTTTTTTTTCCAGATTTTTTTATTTTTTATTTTATTGAAGTGTAATGATAATTACGCCTAGAGGATAATACTATAGAGGAAATTAAACCGTAATTGAGATTATACCAGGGGCTGTCCAGTGAACAATCATTACTGGCAGTGGTTTAGGGGATTGTCTTTTGGGGTGTGTGTGAAGGGTCCGTAGGAAAAAAAAAATGGTAGAGAATTGCCAGTTCTACATTTATCTTGGTCTCCCTCTGGTCGACTGCTCACCTTGTGGAAAGTGAAAAACTCGCATCCAATAAATCGCTGGTGACAGACTCACCCCTGCATATAGGCCTAGTGGCTTTCTTTTGTTTTAGTATTTTAGTTTTTTTTTTTTTTTTTTTTTTTTTTTTAAATGTCTGTATTATAATTTGTAGTACATTTAAGCTACCAGGGGCCGTTCAATCAATGCAGTTATTCCCGGTGTGATTTTATTCCCCCACACACACTTTTTCCAGCCAGGATTCAGTCTGGCCATGGGTCGCCTTAAACTGACACTGAACTTGGCCCCCTGAGACCATGATTCACATTCAGCTGAGGGCAGAGCGACCACAGGCTCATTTCCATCAGGCCTCTGTCAGTAGTTGACGCAAAACGAGCACCGCTCATCTCAGCCCATTACGAGATGATGAGCAAGAAGGCCAGATTTCCAAAATCAGCAACCTATTTAGCAGTAATTGCCCCCTTAGGTGTGCAGTCTGGGAGTGAGGCAGCCTAGCGCAGGCAGAGCCAGGGGAGAGAAGGAGTAAGGCTGACCTGGTAAGGTTATTCGACTAGCAAAGGTCGAGGTCCTGTGAAGGACGATACAGTTGTTGTTGCTTTTCATTGTGCACGTGGGCGTAAAAAACAGTCTGGCCATGAGGGTTATCATGGCCCTGTCATGCACTACATGGATTTCTTTGCCTGCAATTCTTAATCATGCAACATTCTTACTCAAAACAGATTGAACGTATTGAATTAAATGTAGCATGGTGTCTTTTATTTATTATACTACCTTAACAGTGCACTCTAACAGGGATATGTATATATGAGTGTGTGTATTATGTTTGTCAATTGCTTTACTTGTTATTAATCAATTGAAATACCAGTGGTCCCAATTAACTCCAAAATTATAAAATGTGAAAAGGAGTTATTGACATACAGTACTCAAATTAATATAAATGATTCATGAATTAAATTATTGTTCCAACTATCAAAGCTTTGGTATCAGGAGGGAGGGGGTTTGGCTCATCAATGTCCGTCACAGTGAAACAACCTGTAAGACTTTCAGTTCATTTCTGGCTTTAATCCCTTCTTTTTTTTATCCGATAACAAAGAACTAATCCTTTGATTATCATGATAATGCTTTGACTATCCTCTAGTGGGGCAGCCATGGATCTTCACAGATAGGCTACAAAAAAATTCTGGATCACATACCGCTTCCCTTTTTCTCTATGAGGGAGGAAATTTATCACTTTTATCACACCGAATGGCTTAAGATAGACACCAGAACCTTCAATTGCATTTTCAGGGGTGTCTGCTGTCCTATAGGAGTTGATTTAGGTAGATTTTTGTTTTGCTTTTAGTAAATCCTTTAAGATCACATGTAACAGTGCAGTATGTTGCGGCCTTTAACCGTAATGGATCACAAAGAGAGCCGCGAGTGCCGGGTGATGCGCCGTGTGATGCGCTCCCCCTTGACCTCAGTCTTCCAATAACGGCAGCCTCTGGATTGTTTGTTGATGAAGATGAATCAGTTGCATCTGGTGGCATCTCCTTATTCCAGCAGTCAGGAATTAACCCCATCCTTGAATTAACTCCTTTTATTTGTAATTTATTTGGGCTTTTTTTTTCTCTCTTGCTAAATTAAATGTATTTGTTGCATCTATTTTCCTCCTAAATTTGAAGTGGCCAATTCCAATTTAATTCTTTAAATCAGTAAGGAAGGCTAATGATTAAGGAAAAGCATCTGATCTCAAACGTTTCACCTGATGAACCCATAAAGCGGCACTTGAATGCAGCCTGCATGGCCTGTAGCACTTATATTTGATCTTATTTATTTATGTATTTATAAAAACATTTTTACATTGGAGACTCTGTATTGCGAAGAGTTATCAAATTGACGAGACTGAGTGATCAGTAAAGCGCATCCACATCTTTCATGAAACACTTCCCATTTTATTCAGCATAACATATACTTTCATCATACACCTAACTCTGTCCCCAAACGCTGCCAGTTGTTTCCTCTCAGGTCTGCACTCACCCAGTATCTCTGTCTGCCCTTGTATTGTTTGCACAGAATACGTATATAATAAGCAGTTTATACAAATTTCAGTTCTCTCCTGCGTTGTGCAGAGTTAAGATGATCCCTCTGTAGGTGAAATACGTTATTTTCCCAGATGGAATAATAATATTTGTATTAATTACTTATAAAAAGCTCTGTTTCTTTTCTCCCGACTTAAATAAACTGCTGAATTATCCCAGTTAACATTGCGATCTGCATTAGTTACAGGCACTGAAGGAATATGAACTAAAGAATGCATCTTTGTTTCACAGCGCTTTACATTGACATCAATATGGCTAGCTTCACTCCGTTCTCTGCAGCTTGCATTGTATTCTTACTTTTTCAGACATGGGGAAAATATTCATTATTAATTCACAAATTCATTTCATTTCTTTGGTGCATTTTGTTTAATTTATGATATGCTGTTCCTTACCATTAAAACCAGACTTGGAGCAAATGGAAAATTGTTTATTTTATTTTTATTTTACAGCACAATAATTGTGTACACAAATCTGCAAAATGTGTGTGTGTGTGTATATACAATTGTATATATATTTGAAGAGAGACGTATCATTATTTGTCTTTCAAATGATTAAAATACTGATTCTGCTTTTGAGCTACAAACCTCTAAAAACCAGGTGTGTACATAAAATTCACATTGATATGATGTTAAAAGTCTGTGGTCAGATTATTCAGTTCATTTTGAAAAATGTCATTATAGTGCAAACTAAGACTCTGCAAATGCATTAAATGTCTGGAGAAGGGTCATCTTTAAGTAGTGCAATCACACTTCTGGAGGCGTTGCAGTGGTGTGAAATTACACTTGTCTGCCTGTTCCCAATATGAAACCCTGCATACTAACAAACATTAGTACACGTCTTCACAATTGTTGCTGGATTGAGCAATACTGAAGGCACATTTTATTGCATTTGGAAGCCTTTGTGACATTAAACCCTCCTGGTGTCTATAGCAGAATAACCAGTTTAGTTTTTACAGTCGGAACACACAGAGAATGTGTGACCCGAGTTTGTCATCATTTAAGCAGAGCGATTACTGTTAAGTAAGGGATGCTACTTTTGGTTTAGGCTATTACAATTTAGTTACCTAGTTTGACAGTCTTCTATTATGTCAGTGTCAGACTTGTGTTTTTGCTGCATTGCTGGACAAAAAGACATAAATAAACAGCATCGGTATTAATCTAGAACAAGGTAGCTTCTACTGTGTTTAGAGAAAACAGACTACTGATGTCTCATTTCTTTATTCCGTTTATTAAGTTACATTTGGTCATTATTTAGTTTTGTTTTTACACACCCTTTACCATTAACAATGTTTTTCAGTGATTCATTTTTTATTTAACTACAGTTTTATCAGTTTTATATTTTCAGAGTTTGTTAAACACTGTTTTAATCTACAGAAACAAATACAAATTTCAGTTAATTGAACAGAGTAAAGTAAGGATGTGTGTAACCTATTGACTGCCACACAGAGATTACACCCCCTCATCCTTAAAAATGAAGGATGTGTGAGTACCGTCCAATACAGCTGTACATGGAAGTAAGCACAATTTTGTCTTTACCCATGTACACGGTTTTATGTAAGTCATATGCAGGAATCTATGCAAACCATTTCAATCTGCAGCATTTCGATTAATTATATTATTTTATACGGCACCACAGATTGTAAGTGTATGCTGTGTATAGGAAAATAGTATTGGAATATTACACAATTTACCAGCTGACTGCTGTTAACAGCCCCCTTAAAAGTTGACACACTATCTTTTATTAAGGTGCCTTTAAAATAAAAAAGGTTGTTTCAAAAAAGTATTTCCTCAAAGTGATGTAATTAAAGATATTTCACAGCAGTAAACCATGCAATCCATACAATATTGCAAATACATTAGATGTATACAAACATACATAGTCAGATAAATAGGAACTGATTTTGAGCTGAAATTTCAAATTGAAATTGAAAAATCATAATTTTGTTAAATAAACCTTTTTATTAAATTAAATATCAATATAAATAATTATTTTCTTAACAATATTTCACTCTTGTAACCTGAAGAGACACTTAAAGGAAGAGGAAATGATACAATATAGTGATTAAGGACTAAGGACTAACTGATATTCACACTGATGAAGCTTCTTCTTCAATCATTGCTTCACAATGTGGAAGTTAGGGGTTGTTTTAATTGAAGGACTAAAGCGCCATCTAGTGGAAGAATAAAGTCTTACCAAAAAATAGGAAAGTGAAGAGAAAATATGCACTATTCTCTGATTTATTATTATTATTATTATTATTATTATTATTATTATTATTATTATTATTATTATCATGACGATGGTGGAATTGTAATTATTGTCATGTGTGTGTATATATGTAGATAAATGTGTGTTTGCATCTAATTATCTGACAAATTAATACTTTTTTATACATTTATCCTAGTGTTATGAGATTGAACATCAATAAGAATAAACACATTTTGAATGGTTTGTTTCCTCTTTTTGCACTTTTTGCAGTTTCTGATCTTTAATAAAAAGAAAAAGTGTGTGAATGAAAGGCAATGTTAGAATTATAACTAGACAGCATGCACATCTTTGGTAAAAAATATCAGAAAATTCGCCATCTGCTGGCTGAATAGCATATAAGATAGGTGAGCTTTTCATATCACAGCATTTCACAAAGTATCAGTGTATTCGATTTGATTTGAAGTGGTGCTTCATGGACTAGGACAAATAAATAATGCCACCCCCTTTAAAATGTACCTTAAAAGGTGTAATTTATTATCACAGTGTCACACATTTCTCATCAACAGAAATGTTATTGATACTTCACGACATAGAACACATATTTTGCACAGGTTTTAAATAAATAATAAAATGAGGCTGGTGGGGTTGAGCAGTTTTCAAATTGAGGCGTGCTGTTGCACTACACAAGGCGGTTTCTTTGGAGTTATCCTCACAGCTGCCTAGATATCCACAGGAAAGGGCTGGTAACATCTGCAGATATGCAGGCCGAATACAGACACAGCCGAAACCCTCTCTGTATCATCACAGCCCTTCTGTGGAAAAAGCTGCTTCTCTGAGGGAGGCCCCCAGGCTCTCGCTTGTGAGTTTTATACCAGAGTTCATTGCCCACTTGCTCACTGCTGAAGATATATATATAAGTGATATGAAAACACAGGGCGTTTAAATCCTGCACAATCTACCCATTGAACCAGAGACCCTCAGTATGTGGACAGGATGTACACCCCCATTTTGGGTCGCAATCATCTGCTAAAAACCACATCTTCCCCTGTACAACGAGGAAGGCTTTGGTAATCTTCAGTCATAAGCAGTCATAAGTTAGATATAAATGTATGTTTTAGTTTATGCTTAAAATCCAGGAATGTCTTTCGCATGGGACTCCTGATCCCACTTCCCTCCTGATCATTCCAGCTGGTGCCTAGACTTTGTGAATCATGCACGCTCCTGCATGACAGTTCTCACTCAAACAGAACTGGCAAGCAAGGGTTCAGTAAATAAAACCTCTTGTTCTTGACCTGATTGTCAACCACCCAGCTCTTCTCTTAGGAAAAGCAGAGGGTGGCTTTTTCAGTGCACTGAAAGCTCAGTTTTAGGTTGACCTCCATATGGGTGACTGTTCTTTAGTGGGTCAGAGCTGAAGGTGACACCCATGACTTCCTGGGGGTTTCGTTCTCCAGCCATGTGGAGCACAGTGGTACACAATGCTGTTGAATAGTAGGAGACTTAAATTGTTCGTTCTTGGAATGCATGTCTTCATTTTCATCAGATGTACCTTGCTGGAAGAAATCGTAAACTCCAGGGCTTGCATTTGGAAATACTTGATTCACCTGTATTTAAAATTATATATATAAATGCAGAAGAAAGTGCCAGTTCAGATTTTCTTGTAATTAGTATTGTAGCACTGTAGTTCAATACACATGCACCCATTTACTTGAAATGGATGGTGTGAATGCTTTTGTCTACAACTGTATGATAGGAAGGGAACTGAAACAAAGCCGTATCCTCTGGTTGACTGATTTCCAAAAATAAGAGCCTGACGTATATGGAGTTGGTGTTAAACCTCATATAAAGAGACATTATTTGTGGACTTAAATATTGGTGAGATATCACGGACTACTACTGTAATTTCTTTAACAATAGGTAGATTAATGATCTATACTGCTGGCTTCTTAAATATAAATGTAAGACAGAGGACAAGGTCAAACACAGAAATATTCCAAAGCTGTTAGCGGTTAACAATCAATTGTACACAACTGAGGTCTTTTTCAATAACGTTTTCAAAGGCAGTAAATGATCATTGAACTTGAAGGTGAAAGAGCAATTTGATCTCTACGCAATATGGAGCTGCAAGATTTTTCAGTTATATATTGATCAAACATGATATTAACAGAAGATTTAAGGTATCTGGACTTGTCTCAATATGTTATAAACAGTTTACTTTTAACCACTAATACATGAAACCAAGGTAAACACATCTTGATGAATTGTTTTTAAATATTTTGAAATGAGATTGAAAAGGTACAAATATCAGCTCTCAGAGTGAGAGTTTTCCTGATATAATAACGTACATTAACTTTACTTTTGTAATGTATTTATTTGAAATACTTACAATATTTTACCAGGAATGCATCTACTGGTAATATTGCAAGGTCTGCAAAAGCAACAACCTCAATTAAGCTGAGACTCTGGAAAGTTCAAAGATTCTTTGATGCTGAAGGACCTAGAAGAGGGAAGAATCTTCACCCTCCAGCTGCTGAACAGGTCTTGGTAGACTTCAGGGATGCAGCTGAAGGAGACTAAACCCCAAGGGAAACCTCAGTAGTAAATGGCATATCATAAGACCAGCATTTCAACCCTTGGCTACAGAAAGAGAGAACACAAAGAATGGTTGAGATTAGAAACATGAAAGTTCTTTGCAGAAGAGAAAGGAGTTGTAGGGTACAATCATGGAAGTGCAAGGATGCCAACCAGTAAGTTGTGACATTCGCAAGACCAGGAAAGAGGAAATATATAGAGCATTGAGCATCATCTAAAGTTGTAGTAGAAAGAATAAAACCATACATTTAAATTGTAAAATCCAATGCTACACTGTATCTCCAATCCATAACTAGGACCTAAACCATTGACATCAGAGGGCAAATAATAAATATGATGCCTTGAGGAAATCCTCAGCAAGAAAGATCCAGAGGAGCCGACAGAAGTGTAAGAGGCCTTGGATTGTTACCATCGATGCACTTCTTCCAACTAGGGAAGGGATTCTGGAAGCTCCTTTCCCTAACCAACCCCATACGGAGCTCTGCAACAGACATCTTCCTCTAACTCAATACGAAAAAGGATCTTCCTAACAAGACTTTCTACAGGGTGGGATTCAGAATGGGAAGAAGATGGACTGACCAGACATTGCCCTATGGAATATGATTGAGCATTGTACTGAAGATGGCCGATTGCTTAATATTTGGGTTGTAGATCTTCAGACAAGTTTTAGTAACTCTTAAAAAGCACAAAGAGGTGCCTGAGAGACAATTTTGTTGATTGTTTAAATGACACCTGATTTTTAGGGCTTAGAGTTTTGAGCATTAAAAAGAATAAATGTTGCATTCATGGAAACTTTGAAGTTGGTAACTTCTTATAAAACTTGATGAGTAATATTATATGCAATTTGTGGTTTCATTGTTGTGTGAAAAGATAGAATAACTGTATGTATTTTCCTGAAACTGCTGTCCCGGCTCCAAGATTTCACCTGTATCTCGGCACACTTTGCGAAGAACAACCAAATGAAGCAAAGCACACGGCAGCAACTGGGCTGAGATAAAGATTCTGTTTCACTCAGTATATATTTTATTGTATCGTACTGGGATTTGGTTTTTGAGAGCTATAGTACATGGAAGCTGTATTTGTTTTTAATGTGATACATGTAATATCAATCCCATATGTAAAATCTGCCTCAACTTCATTTATTTCTTTCATGAACATAATTCATAAAATATTGATTACACTTATGAGAACTAATGCTGTGTCCCTGTAAATTGGCTTTGTCAGACTTCCATCCCTGAGTTGGAGTAGTTTTTGCAGTCTTTTTAAATCCGTAAAAGTCTGCCCAGACGGAGAGAAAGCAGACCACGGAACTAGATAAGACAGCTTGATAAAAACTAAGATGAAATGTGTAGGGATAAGAGTAGGAGGTTCAGTACTTAGGAATTAACAGCTGGCAGGCTTTGTGAAAACATACCTTTCATATTTTAATAGTTGTCTTTCACTCCACATATAAGAAAACAATCTGTGATCTAGAAAAATAAATAAGTGAAAAGGAAATATTCTAATGCAACATGACAAAAGTGTTACTTTGATATGCGTTATTATTCTCGTTATCTGCTAAATGCAACTGATAAGATAGAATGGGAAAATAGATGCAGAAGGCTGTTTCCTTTCAAGTTGAGGGAAAATGTCACACTGAGATGAAACTGAGTTGCTAACCAAGTGTCTGTTTCTTCCCTTTGTTTTCATAAATTGGAGGTTGCACAATGTGAACTTGGCTGCTTTGTGAAAGGTTTTGAATGTGCTTCACACTAACTTTGCCTTATATGGGGCTATTTCTGAATACAAACCAATTACATTTACTGTAGAGGGTCTTATCATTGAGTTATAGTTTAACACAATTTATTGAACATAGCAGGTGTCTAGGTATTTGCTTTTTGTATTAGGGTGTTGTTAAGACAGGTAGGTTTTTGTTTCTCCCACTAAAGTGTCACCACTTTTGTACCCCCCCCCCATTAAAAGATCGATTGTACGATGTAAACAACATTGCCAGAGTTGTAGCAGCTGATTTCATTCCAATGTGTTATTTAATAATATAAATAATCATAATAATAATCCAGTTTGTTTAGCTGTGTATCTATATTCTGGATAAGAATGTGATAAACTCTCATTCAGATGCATTCTGGTCAAACACTGTTCACATTGAGGAATCGTACAACTTCAAGCATCAAGACAGTATAATTAGCCCTTGAAGAACAATGGTCTTATTTTGTGATCTTTGAGTCTGCATGTATTCCCTATTGATGGGGCTGCCTGTGTATAAGAAGCTGAATTGTGTGAGGTCTGTATTAATTGAATAAAAACACCCAAAGGGTTTACAGGACATTTCTTCTCAGTTTTCGCAGCCATGTACCTCTGCATGATTGATTAGCAGGACTGAGGTTCTTATTTTGATATTTAAGTAAAACCAGGAGAGCAGAGGTTGCAGTTAAGTCAGGGAGTAACTGTATGTCTCCAAGTGGACATGGTAAAAGCATTTTGGGCAGCGTCAGTTACCTTTGTCACCTGGGACAGAGTGTACAAATCAATTAAGTGTCGTGCCGTAGTTTTGCTTTATTTAGACCGTTTACTCGTCGGAGAAGCCGATTTCAGAAAGCGAAAGGGATCACAAGCATGCGTGTCATGTTGGTGCTATCAACTGTTTGACTTCTGGTTTTAGGAGCATTCAATTCAGCTGGAATACCCACCCTGACAGCTCAGCCCCTGTCTCGGTGTAGCCTGCAGCGGTTAGCTCTGTGTCAATGCACACCTTGTTTGCTTTGAGTGGAAGCCTCCTGAGACGCAAGCAAGTAAACCAGGCTTGATTAAATACTTAAACATTGTCCCAAGGTTTATAAAGAAGAAGAAGCACCAAAAAAAATAGAAAAGAAAAGAAAAGTTATGTTACCGGCAGCTATGTTTACATCCCCAAAGTAAACCAACATTGATTTTCTCTTGATTGTGTCATTTAATCTGCTAGAGTGTTATATAACCTGGTTATTCATATTATTGTTGAGTGGAAAATATTTGTTATTCTGTTATGTACTAAAGGGAGTTCTTGTTCTATGAATTAATTAATAGTACAGGTCATCATTACTGCCTCACCATAGTTATTAAAAAAAGAAATGCAGAATAAGTGTAAATGTGTTTAGATGCATTAATACTTACTAAATTAATGAGAATGTGGAGCTCTGAACTCATGTTATTGAAAATTGCCACACGATATTGCAATACTTCACAACTTTAAAAATAAACAAATAAATAATACATTATTTATTTTTTTATATATGTACATGTGCGTATTGTCTCTAATTTTCGCAGTTTTTTTCAAATTAATATTTTATCTCCATCAAAAGTAATAATTAGAAAACAATCATTATAAATATTTTTAAAAAAAACAATAACTAATGGAATCATAACACCAGTATTTTAATTAGTTGTTTGGAACCATAATTAAATGAAGGTAATGACAGATTTCTCAACAGTTCAAAGTAACATTTGCCTTATATTACTGTAGTGATGTTTAATGTATTGTCATGAGTTTTGTACACATGTAGAATGTGTGTATATAGAACATGTATTATTTGCTGCTTAAACCATCAATTGTGTATATACTACATAGTGGTGAAGGGGAGGTGAATTGGCTTTTTATTTCTCCCTTTGAAGAAGGCGTTTTTTGTTGTTGTTTTTTAAAGCACATTTCCATTCCTGGAAAATATCATAGTTTTTTCCTTCGGCCAGCCAGCCAGACTACTTGGCTACGTGCTTTTTCAGCTCTGGCAGTCAGGTTTATTTATATCATTGAAGACATACCAAACCCTTCATTGCATTTGCTTGTCACAAGATGACATGCATGCACTCTTTTCAGAGGTGCAAATGTATCAAAAAGGGAGACCTCAGAAAAGCAGTGATAGGTGGCCAGAGTTGTTGTGGCAGATGGAATAATAGATCACCCGAATGCTTTCTCGAATATTAGAGAGCAGGACATTGGGCTTTAAGTGGTCATTGTCTGCAGATCCAGACTTGCATAGATTACTTCACATCTGGAGAGCTGTGTGTGATAGTATTGCTGTTCACTGTTAAAAACCAATATAGCAAATTCTACTGAAAGGTATTCTATTGAAAGTGTTGTTGTTGTTGGTGTTTTTTTACACTGCATTTAGATTTTCTATATTTTTGTAACAGTCACACATAACCAACATGCATTTTCAACAGGAGCAAGATAGGAAGTATGTCCCACTGTGATATTTAAAGTCTGACTTTTGTAACCCAATCACTTAATTTATATTTTTGAAAATGCAGTATGTGGATACTTCATATATTTGAAACCCTTTGAAAGCTATTAATTCTGTGACCTGAAATCACTTGACAACCATCTTATTTTGCTGCCTTTTAAAATTATCATGATTGTATCCATTATATTGCATAATATATTAATTCTGATCTCAAAAGTTCAACATCACAGTGCAAAAACATGAAAAGATTAATAATTTCTGTTGTACAATATTATTTAGTAATACTAAATAAATCCCTTATAACAAAAGATTAAAGAGCATTGCTGTTCTGACAAGATACCAATCATTTTTTCTTATTCTGTTTTCCAGGGTATAATAGTAACACCAATGCTGCTGCTCCTGTTCGTAAGTACAATATTTCTGTTTCAATTATTTTACTTGATACTTGACACTTGACACTTGTGCCCTCTTTCTCAAAGGCCTTGCTGTGGTTAGAGATTGGGCCTACATGTTTTTTCTGCTTTGGGTATGCCCTTATTTAAATATTCTCTCATGGGAAACATTTCAACATACCTACAGTCCTTGTCTTTCTGGTTGTTTATTTGTCTTTCGGAAAGAAATACTGACGTACATTTCATCTTCTGAGTTTAATATCATATTTCCTCTTTGTAGAGTCTGCTAAGCTCTAAATCTAATTAATTATAACTTTTATTCATATTAACTTTACCTCTGAGCCATCAGGTTTTTTTTCTACGAATTCATCCTGCGTTCCTCTTCAATAAATTACAGATTATAATTTACTTTTAAATTTATGTTTACACATGGCCAACTAGATTTGATATCATGATAAATGGTTTTCAGAGTTTATGTTTCTGGTGGCAGCCGAGAGTAATTGAAATGTAATAGTGATCTGCATGCATGAAAGCCTGCCACAGCGGATTGCGCAGGGTTGTACGCTTCAGACCCCAAATTACCCTTTCTTGTGCCTTGTTTAAATTCCTGCATCACAACTCAGTTTACATGGGTCATGCTGCTTTAAACAATTCCCTTCTACTTCTAATTCCTTTGACTGAGTTTCATAAAGAAACTGTGTCAGAAAAACAGCTCACTGAAAACAAAATATTTCATGTAGAACGAAAAAAAAAAAGCCATAAACTGTCATAAAAGTATGCCAACCTCAGGAAGTTTTCCCAGCTTTTAAAGTCGTAAACCTGATTCATGAAACCAAGCTTTGGGGTACTTGGAACTTTTACTTATCAAGTTGCCATTTCATGTTAGATTTTTTATTTTTTTTCTCTCACTGTTTTGTTCCATTGTATTGCGTGTGGTTTGTGAACAACTTTTATTTTTTCTCATTTCATTCCATACACCATTTAATGTTCAGAGACCTGCCATATTAAAATGAGTAGCCTTGAGATATAGATAGAATACAAAAGCAACATATAACAAAGTACACAATGGATAAGTTGTGCTTGTGGATTAAGCAGGGCCTGATAGAGGGAGAGTCCTACAGAAAGCAGATATTCACACCAGGTTTGAAGAAGCATTCTGGGAAAAACTGGTGGGGTTCTGCTCCCATTTTAGTTTGTCGTGCTACAATATCAAGTATTTTTTCAGACGTCCGCTAACTATTTAGAGAAAGGCCATATACTACTACTAATAATAGTAATAATAATAGTAGTTGCTGAACCCCTCAGGTATGAATGGGCTCTTAACCCTGCAGTTGTCATTGTCACTGTAACTCAGTCTACACCACTGTGACAGCCTTCATATTCACACCATGAAGCCATTTACCTAATTGAGAAGCCCTTCCCTTGGCTTTAAGTGCCATATTAGTGCAAGGGAATCTTTTTGACATCGTATGTCTCTGTGCTGACATTAAGCCTATTTAGTTGAGAACTGTCAGCTCAAATCTCACAGCTTGTGCAAGCAGGGAGTTTCATCCCCATACCTGCAGCTATATTGTGTACACAGCGGCAATGCCTGTCTAATGTTCCATCACAGCTCATGAAAAATCTCTGGGAATTAGACACTCTGACAAATGTCTACTTTAAAAACAAAATAATTTGAACTGCATGCAGATGAGTGGTGGGGCACATCAGCTGAAGGGTGCATTGTTAAATATAGAAACGCCTTAAAAGCCACACGGAAGCAGGGGCGAAAACAAGGAAAAGGTCATGATAATGGATTGCTGCTGGGTTTGGTGTGAGTGGCTGATTATTCAGGGGGAGGGAGGGAGTGTGTGGTGCATTAAGAGCTCCCAGTTTTGTTTACAGGTCAGCAGATTCCTGTGATTACCTGAAAATGTGCCATCTGTTTCCAACAGGATTTTTTTGTGTGTTTCCATAAGCTAGCATAATGTACCCCCAATACACATGGTAGCCGTTAAGATCACTGGGGAATTCAGGGCTGACCTGTTATAGCGTTATTACTGTGTCCAAAAAGGTCAAGTGAGCACAGGTGATTTGTTTTTGTAATCTTTTTAGTCTCAATTTCAAAATGTTTCTCGATTATTCTTACAACATATGTGCATAGTTACTTAATCTATTATTCTCCACTATACTTAAACTCAAATCACCAATGGTGTTAAAAAAAAGGTGCAAACACTCTTCTGCTCATTTTCTTCTGGAACTTTTTTCAAAAAAGCCTTACAGTGAAATACAATGAATAGAGTAAATACAGTGAATACAGTTAATGCAGGACGAGCAGTGTCCATGACCCTCTTTTGTGTTTTAAGGCTATGCCACAGTCTCACATTTTCGATCTCATTATGAGCTTTGTTAGTTCGATAGTGTTCTGATATCAGTGGTATATCATAATACCAAAATCCAACTTTAATTTATATCAAGAGAAATGAAAACCAGTGAAGACCCCAAATTAAACATTTATTACATTGACCTGAATAAAACAGTAAGGAAACGTATTACTGAAGATGTAAGAAAGTTTAACTGCAACATAATTAGATAAACCATTGAAAATAATGCAAAAATGCAAAACAACGCAGAGGAATAGGAAAAAATCTAATCCTTGACCTGAAAAATGATGATGGCACAACAATCAGAAACAGATGTGATTATCAGAAGAGTGGAAGTATTCTACAAAACCCTGTACAGTAGTATATCAGTAAATAAAAGGAAGGCTCCATGAACACAAGTGAAATACCAGCTGTGATTCCAGTAGTAGGCTATACCATAAAATATATGAAAAATGAGAAAAACACCTGGAGATGATGGAATCACAGTGGAGATCCTAAAAGAAGCTGTAGAAGAAATAGATTATTCTTACAAATCTTTTCACAAAATGTCTCAACATTAAATCCATACCAGATAAGAGGAACAATGGAACCGCTATTCTTCACAAAAAGGGAAACAAAGAAGATCTGAAGAACTATTGGCCCATTATACAAGGATTTTAAAAGATATTAACACATCACCTTCAAGACACCCTGGACTTCACCCAACCAAGAGAACAAACAGAATTCAGTTTTTGATATAACACAAAGGATCATATAGGAATTGTCAGAAGTACTGGAAAGATGCAGGGAATATGAGCTTTCTCTGTGCCTGGGCTTTGTTGACTACGAGAAAGCATTTGATTCAATACAAACAGTCACCAGAGCTCTAAGAAATCACACCTATAGGAAACCTCTATAACTCTCAATGTGTACAACAATGCTTCATCAACAGTATGGCTCCACCTGACCTGATCAAGATTTGTATTCAAATGGAGCTTATTTGAACAACCTGACGTCATATTTGCAAAAACACCTTGGACCTGCAGCTCCAATTTCAAGAACTCTCAGATGCAAGCAAGAAAACTGGACTTAAAATGAACCTGAGTAATACAAAAGTCATGTTTAGTAGCTTTGTTCAATCTAAGAAAATTGAAGTAGATCAACGGATAATCATATTCTCATAATGAATCGTGAAAATGTTAAAATGGGACACTTTAGAGTGGCCTTTTATTGCCCCAGCACAAGGCGCACCTGTGTGATGATCATGCTGTTTAATCAGCTTCTTGATATGCCACTCCTTGTCAGGTGGATGGATTGATTATCTTAGCAAAGGAGAAGTGCTCACTAACAGGCATGTAAACACGTTTGCCAAAAAAGAAAAAGACAAATAAGCTTTTTGTGTGTATGGAACATTTCTGGGATCTTTCATTTCATTTACATGTTGCATTTATATTTTTGTTCAGTATAAATCAAAACATTAAGCTACCCACCAATTGCAAATTAAAAACATTTTCCTTATTCTGCTTTTATTTATAACTAGTAGAACAGAGCTTCTGATAATTAATTAAACTATGAATGGGTTTGTTTGGTCAAAGGTCGAAGTTCTGATTTCTTGTACACTGCAATGTCAGACCTTACTGGTTTTATTTGAATTTTTATAGTTTGTGGCAATATTTTTTAAATTGCATAGGACCATGCAGGAAATAAAAAATAAACAATAATTAAACAGCAAGCATTCCACTAGTTGTGTTATATATTCATGTATTAAGCCTTTGTAATTTTTTTTTTTATTATTATTTTTTAATAATTGGCAGGTATTTATTATAATATTGCACTAGGTATTGTATCAAGGCACCATAATGAGGTATCAGCAGAACATTTATAGCAGTTCATTTATATTGTGCACAGTAAGCTCCAATTACTCCGATATTCACTAACAGCAGTGCCTGTAGCGATAGGCAACTTATGGAACACAGTGTGTGTTACAATGATCAAGTCATAAAATGTATATTGTTAATCCGTAGGAATGCATTTAAATGAGGCACCCGCATACCATAAGTTAGGTGCACACAATATTAAGTAAAGGGTTGCTAATTTAGATATTTGTCTACAAACATAGTAAGCCAGAAGACCACTGTTGTGCAGATAGGAGTAAACTATTTGAAGGGTTATTATTATTAGACTAGGTCTGTGTGAGGAGGTTGTCGCCTGCTAACGAATGAGCACGGACATAATACTGGCTTGGGATTTCAAACCAGATAAAAAGCTACTTATTGCAAGACCTCGTGCAGTGTGTGGGCTATTACAATTTCTTGGCACATTAGAAGATTCAAACTCAGGGTACACAAACCTCTTCATTTCTGTAGACTATATCACACACCTCTGTAAATAGTTTGTATTGAACATCTGCACTTGGATGCATGTCTTCACACATCTGCAATACTGACAATTTGCTGGGTATATACTGTAAAGTCTATTTTAATAGGCAGTGCTTAGTCTAATTATAATACTACTTGTGCATCTGGGAATTAATGGTATTAGTGCACAGGGTAGGATAGTGTTTAATTCATCAGAAGGATACATTTAAAGTGAATGGCCTCTATGTAACCTGTTACATCATGATAAGGATTTCATATATTCAGTGTGTTCTTATCTAACTCTAAGTAGTTGTATCAGTGATATTTAAAGAAAATCAGCCAGTCGATTTAAAAGCCCATTTTACTGCTTCACTGCACAATCTAACGAGATTAAATCAGTCTATTATGAACACATTTCCTGGTTTTTACTGGGATTAAAACTGGCAATATGTTTGTATTAGGCAATATGTAGCCTATGATTGCATTGCCAGACACATGAACCATGAACATTTATAATTAGTTTATGCATTGTTGCACTGAAACTTACAATATCAGGTTCTGCATTTTATTAATTGTGTCACATAGTTAAAGCTGTGTAACCCTGACGGTCTTACTTATGTCTTAATATTTTGATTTTGATTTATTCTTTCAACATTTTCAGTCTCTGCTAATTAACAGATATCTGAGCACCTCTAGATACAACACTGTGTCTGTATTACACCTTGTATACAACTTATATTTTACAGTAATAGTAATAATAAAATTATTTAGCATATTCCTTTATTCTTAGACGAATGCTAACACAGTTTTTTTGCCTATACACAACAATAAAAGCCTAATAACATCATCATAACAATTCATACACACATCCAAGAACAACTAGAATTAAATAAAAACAAACCAACCCATACATATTCAGATTATAGTTTTATTATGTACACCGATCAGCCATAACATTATGACCACCTGCCTACTATTGTGTAGGTCCCAAAACAGCCCTGACCCGTCGAGGCATGGACTCCACTAGACCTCTGAAGGTGTGCTGTAGTATCTGGCACCAAGACGTTAGCAGCAGATCCTTTAAGTCCCGTAAGTTGCGAGGTGGGGCCTCCATGGATCGGACTTGTTTGTCCAGCACATCCCACAGATGCTCGATTGGATTGAGATCTGCGGAATTTGGAGGCCAAGTCAACACCTTGAACTCATGATTCATTCCCACCTTCTTCCATTGCTCCGTGGTCCAGTTCTGATGCTCACGTGCCCATTGTAGGTGCTTTCGGCAGTGGACAGGGGTCAGCATGGGCACCCTGACTGGTCTGCGGCTACGCAGCCCCATACGCAACAAACTGCGATGCACTGTGTGTTCTGACACCTTTCTATCAGAACCAGCATTCACTTTTTCAGCAATTTGAGCTACAGTAGCTCGTCTGTTGGATCGGACCACACGGGCCAGCCTTCGCTCCCCACGTGCATCAATGAGCCTTGGCCGCCCATGACCCTGTCGCCGGTTCACCGCTTTTCCTTCCTTGGACCACTTTTGATAGGTACTGACCACTGCAGACCGGGAACACCCCACAAGAGCTGCAGTTTTGGAGATGCTCTGACCCAGTCGTCTAGCCATCACAATTTGGCCCTTGTCAAAGTCACTCAGATCCTTACGCTGCACATTTTTCCTGCTTCTAACACATCAACTTTGAGGACAAAATGTTCACTTGCTGCCTAATATATCCCACCCACTGACAGGTGCCATGATAACGAGATTATCAGTGTATCACAAATGTGTGAGCCATTCCTACAGCAGATCAACTGAAAAGGGAATATGTTCCACAAACTGCTGATTGTCGACTGCTGAAGATGAAAATGTTATAAATAGTAAAGATGTTTGACACTGTCTCTGTAGTTACTGAAGAGTCTAAAGATCCAGGGACTATCGAACGGAATACCCCCGAACGGAGAGTAATATTAGCTGATAGTGAATGTATGTGAAATGTTTAAATATGACTGCCAAATTCAGTACATTTGACTTTTAATTCCCACATATTAGCCCTTGCCAGAAATATCTGGTCAAATAATGATTTTAATGCAATCAAGATGCTTGCAACTGTTTTAAAACATTGACTAAGCAAAAAACAACATTTTTAAGACCACCTGACAGAAGCATTACAAAATGAAGGCTGTACTGTGTTGCCACCTGAGCCATGCATAATACGGTATTCTGCTGCTGAATAGCACTCCAAATGTATCCTTTTTTACATAGTCTTCATGTACACTGTAATGTCAAAGGACCCTTGGAAAGTATAAAATCTCAACTTTCTCTGATTGCAACATGAGGCAAGGGACTGGTGGATCTGATGATGCAGTGGTTTGAAAGCTGTACAGTGAGAGTCCATTAAACATAAAACATAATTGAAGAATTATGACATTTACCAAAGCAATGGCATGAGGTATTCCGCATTGATGCCGCAATAAACAAACTGTGTAAAAACCTTCCATGATGTTTCTGAAAAATTTACTAATTACTACAACGCAGGTCAATGCAAAAGGAAAATGCAGTAAGGATATTCAACCCACAACAATGTGTAGTTTGGATCTGGAAGCCATCCCGTTATAGTCTATTCCAGGTTTTGATTCTGACTATAAATCAGATATACCTACCATATACAAAAGAAAACTGCAGTAGAGTGACTTTGAATATGTTTTTCATTAAAGTTCAATAATTATTTCTAAATTTAATTTAACTAAAAGCCTAAACAGTATTTGTCAGTTATTACCAATTATGTAGATGCCTAAAGAAGTGTTTCTTCGGATGGAATTTTTTTTAAAGAATAATGTCAATCTGTGAAAGAAGGCAGGGTTCATCAACTGACAAAATGTAATGCGAATGAAATGTTAATTACCATAGTTAATAGAGTATCAGCGTCAGTCAATGATATGGAAGCAGCAGCATCTTCTGAAAATGTTAACAGACTGTTTTGGCTGAGCAACTGTCTCAGTGAGAAGAAATATGTGACCTGCAGTTCAATAGGTTTAGTTCCTATACTGAGCCTATGCCTTTAAATGTCTATAATGTGCAGTGCAGATTTTCTTTGAACTTTATTCACTATTTAAGTTTAGATAAGTTAATTTGAAGATCTAACTGCATTCACAGGTGTCCTTTTTCAGTACAGGGAGCCATGCTGCTGACACAATGTAAAAGGAAACCCATGTCTCCTTAAAACGTTAGAAAAGAAGACACGTTCCAATGGAAGCCAGCGAGAGATAAATAATGGTAAATAAGTGTAGGGAATGACAAAACGAAACATATATATAATCTATATATGTAATCTATGCATTTAAAATAATATATAAGTTGTACGATTATTTACCTTATAAAAATAATTGATTGTGCTTAGTGAATTTGTTCTTTAATTATTTTACAGTGTTGTTTTGAAACCGTGTTAAGCGCGACCTCCATACACATGTATATTAAAGAAGCAGAAAATGCTTGAGACCCTCTTGTGAAAGTTTCTTCTTTTTGGGATTTTTTTTTTACAGAATTGATTAAAACATTATTATTAAAACAAGATTTGATTTGAAGCATTTCTGGGGGATTATTTTACACCCATTCTGCTAGAAATACACTCATATATATGAAAAAGTTTTATGTAATTTAAGTATGCGATTACATTTGCAATGAATCATGATTAATTTGTGAATTTGTGAAGACCTGTATTTAGAAATTGGAAAAGGTGCACCTGACCTTCCAGCTCCTCTAGATACCCTGTGCATCTCTTTTGTGGCAAAGTCGTCACAAAAGATAAACAAAATGCGTGCAGACTAACAGTACGTTTCAGGGTTTGTTGTGAGTTGTAAGACCAGTAGCTAAGCCAATGATAATCAATTGTTTTTGAAAGGATCCCCTTAATGAGAAAATGATGGGCTAGTATGTGTTGTACAAATATGTATTTCCTGCCTATGGCTCGAATTCTTGAATGAAAAAAAATAATATTTTATATCTTTATTTTCTCCAGATCGGTAGTGTTCTTCTGCTTGTAGAATAATATCACTGTAATCTGAATATGTACATGTTGCGATTGTTTTTTTTATTACATTTGAACTATCCCATTACACACACATTATGTCTATACCTATAGTGTAACTATTCTTCAATTCAGGCTGCGACTGAGGTATTCAGCACCTTGTTTCCGTTGGTCAATGCGGTTGAGTTTCATTCTTACTTTGATCTTTCTCTCCATCTTCAGAATGCATATTAATAGGCTTGATGGTGCATTTAACAAGGATAATAGAGAACATCTCCTTAATTGTGTATATTTAATTCTAAATTCACGGCAATCACTATTATTTTGTATAGGTACATTAGTTAAAAAAGGAGAATTGTTATGAAATGTGTGTGTTGTAATTGTTTGGAAATTGGTTTCCTTTTTTTTTTTTTCTATTACCCTGACTAATCACACTAATTGATTGAGTGCTCCATTTGTTCTTCCTTTTCCAGCTTGGCTCTTCCTCCTCAGTGCCTTTCTCCTCCATCTTCTCTCAGCTCTTCATGACTGTGGTGGTACCTCTTATTGTTGGGCAGGTGAGTCTGTATCTGAGGTTCACTTTCACAACTCTGAATAATCTTGCTGATGAAAATGACCATTTTTAGGTTACGTGCAGATTGAATAGCTATGCAGAGTCAAATTAAATTGAATGCACAGTCTTATACAAAGGTGGAGCTCTGTTTCCTGATTGTGTTTGTACAAGTGTCATTGCACAACAGAGATCTGAGAATTAATGAAAGTATTGTTTTTAAATGGGTCTGTTTGTTGTTTTTATTTTTTACATACAATTAGTTTTATGTTAATACACCATACTATATATTTTCAGTTATATTTTACAAATTAATGTAATCCTAGTAATTATCTACAATTTATTGAAAATACATTAAGTACTTATGATACCGTTATAAGCAGTTATATTCTGTATTTAGTTTGTTATATTCATTGATATTGTTTTTATTTCAAATGGCATGCATGCATTTGGTAAAGAGTTATTTTACATGGGTGTAACAAAAAGTACAGTGTGTCCTTGCAGTGTGTCCAGCCCATTGTCAGTTTAAATTTTTCACCCTTTCAATTATGTCAAATACTTTAGTTTGTCCTCCTATCCATTTATTTGTTTTTCAGTGTCTTAATGTGTGTTATTCCAAGCATACATCTTTCCATGCTTGTTTGTGTCGGCCGCAGTTTCTGTATCATTTTTGTGTAAAGTGACCAGATTTCAGACCCATAAGTGAACATTGGTAGTAATTATTGATCAAATGTTTTTTAGATTCCAGGCAAGTGGGTAGATTTCCTTTCCTTTCCAATTAAATGTTGACATGTAAAAATCCACTGTTGGACAGTGTTTTCTACTGTGACGTTTTCCATATCACTGCATTGAATAAAGAGGAAATCACTGGGACTTGCACACATGCACACCATGGAAATAATTAGCTAAAACTCCTGAAGTCTCTTTACCATAGACACACATGAGAACGAAATACTGAATAATCAGAAAATCACATGAACATTTCAAAGTATTGCTTGTAGTTTAAAATCTTCTTATTGTTGTGTCTAATCACCGGATACGTTTTCTTGGAATATAAACAATATGTTGATACTTGAGGGGTTCAAAACAATTTAGGTTTATTTTATGTACTGCATGTATAATACAGATAATTACCAGATAATGTATTAATATGGGTTACTGGCTTCAGTAATAATAAACAGTCATAATTTATTATAATAATAATAATAAAAATAATAATAATAATAATAATAATAATAATAATAATAATAATAACAACAATTATAATACATCCCACCAGAAATCTAACACATTCACAATTAGACAACCTTCAGCAGAATACTGTTCTTGGCCAGGTCAATAACCAAACCAAACCAAACTCAATAACAGTATTAAAACGTATGTACTACACCTTTAGGACACCTCAGTACTACTCAGTTTTCTAATTTAGCTGGCTGCATTGTGTGATACAATCAATTATGTTATTTTTACTTATTATTAAATGAAACTGAAAAACATTTCTGAAAGTTACATTATTAATTAGTAAATGAACAGGATATTCAATGTGGAGGGGCATCTTTATCTGTGTACTGTCTTGCTAAATCAGCATTATTAGAGCTATGAGTCATTAAAACAATTCTCTCTCTACTTCTATTATATCATGATACGTTTGATGATGAGTAACTCTAGTACTATTTTTCTAATCATGTGTCCTTAAATAAAATCAATTTCGTCCATCTCTAAATAGAATTAGCCTTTTTGATATGTACATGAGTATAAATAGAAACTATAATTGAAATTCTTAACAAATTCAATTAAGATTTAACACAAACAACACTGTTGAACAAAATCCAATGTTACTACCTGCCAGTAAATATAAATTCAATTATGTATCCTCTTGAATCTTTTAAAAGGCATTAATAATTTGCTATGGATAAGCTTAACTATCAGTAAATACATCTTACTATAACTACCAACAGTGTGATAGAAGAAGGTATTTACAATAAAACAATGTTGAGAATCACAAATATAAATCCAGTAACACAAAGTACCAGTGCAAAATAAATTCAACACATCATATTTGATATATTGTAAGCAGCATACTTGTATTGTTTAGTATTGATTTTAAAAGCTCTGTAGTGTGGACTGGAGCTAAGACAACTAATATGGTTTTAATGATTAGAAGAGAACTTTGATTGTTGCGTCTTCTCCTTAGTGGTGCACATCACTACCATCATAATGTTCTTCTACGTAGGTGTAATTTCAGCCATTTGTTTAATGTAAGATCTTAATTTCCCAAACTGCGTAGGTTTTTTAGCATGCTTTCTTCCACAGCCTTTGAGAAAGTTGCATGATACTCAAGTGTCACATTGAGCCAAAGCATATATATTTTCCAGTGATTTCCAGTCACTTCCAACCCCTTCACCTCATATGGTGAATACAAAAGATGCATATTAAGGATTTAGGGAAATGTAAAGAAAGGTTTAATCCAAATATCCCCAACATTTTCAGACCATGAAGACTGCCTTTTAGAGAGGTATTCCACTGTAATAGGTTAACTCAACCTACCTACTGACTGCTATCAGGCAGAGCCACATTGGCAGGAAGGCTTTTACCTCAACATCACTTTTCTGCTGAATTCTGGGTTGCAACATGACAGATAGAAGAAACAGCGACTGCCACAATTGACATATTCCCCATCCTTTTGGCATGTCTTCTCCTTTCTGGACACCTGATTGATTCTGACAGTCTATATTGGGTATTTCATATGAAAGAGAATTTTATGATTAAATGTTAATGAGCTAGAATTTTTCTCAGTGCTTTTATTACAGGCCGCCAGTTTTGAACATTTTTCAAAGTAACACACCCAAATCCACTGTTTGCAATGAATTAATAATACCATCTTGTCACTGAAGTATCATGCATTCTTTAATCAGCGTGGTTGAAACAGACGCTTCATGAAAGGTATTTTTCATGATCAGAACAATTCGAATTTATCTGCTATCAACAATGGATTTATGCATTAATTTGTGACCCCATGTTTTTTTGCTTGTTTTGTTTTTTTAGTTTGCATTTACAATAAAATTAAAAGAGTTTCAGTAGTTTGGGCATAAAGTAAAGCTTGTCCAAAGGCTTTGTGAATTATAAGAAAGAGCTTTGTTCCTTGTTCTGCATTGCATTTTGGTTGTTTAGAGAACTCTGTATAATTAGAATTACTTGAGCATTCATTTACTACTGGAATACTTTACATTTATACATTTTATCACTTGAATATAGTTCAATGTAATTTGAAATTATTCAGTCAAATGCATTTACAACCTTAACGTGTGAACCTTTTTAATTTATATAGATGTGGGTGGGTTTTAACCTTAGACGACAAGGCTTTAGTGATGGTGAGGCAAACCATTAGTACATTAAAGTACATCAAAATTCAGATTTGTCCCATGTCATGTCAGTAATATTTGTTAACCAAATGTAGCACAGTGTTGTGTGTCATTCATTTCGAGTACTTGATTTTTGTAACACTTAGTACTCAAGTACTAAATTCTCAAAATTGATTAAATGATTAAATTAAAACAAATAAAACCGGTGCAAATGCATTTATACTAATAGCACCTTGCCAATCCACAACCAGTCAAGGGCATAAAGCAAATCCCTCTAAGAGACTGAATTTTTGGACATCACCATGTGTCCATGTGATTTAAGGATGTACAGCCAGCAGCAGAGTACTCATTGAGAGACAATGTAAATCATACGTCATGGCACTGGAGATATGTATATTCATAATTTTTCTGCTCATCATAATATGTATGATTTTCTGTCACTGTTGTTGATAACTTAAACAAAAGTATTTAAAAAAATACTGTAATTCATGCGAGTAATACAGTTTACAAGAATTCATGCCATAGACATCAAATAGTCAAGTTATTTAAAAACAATGTAATTCGTTTTTTTTTTTTAATTTTTGTTATTACTAGGTGCAAAAACAGATAAATATCGTACAGAAATGGTACTCTCACTGTCTAAGTTGTAAGGGGCCAGCACAGCACCCTACAGTTGCACTACACCCCTGTCTCCAAAGAGGACATTTTATTACAGATGTTTTCCTTCATCGTTTACTTTTGCTCCATTAATAGCATCATTCTGTCAGTCAGTGTCGCCTTGCTAGAATCTTATAGTTTGTTCAATAAGCACGTTCCTTTTTAAATAAACCTGCTGGTCTTAACACAGTGTAATATTGTCTATTCGGGTCTCCACTTCACTGTCATCAGAATTAATTTGCCAAACATGTTAATGATGCCAAGCCCCTGAAATGTATGCTGCCACATCACAATGGGGAAGGTGCTCTATAACAGCACTGCACACGTCTTTACAATACCATCTGCTCTATTTATCAGGGGCAAGCGTGAATACAACCCTTGATCTGCCACCCTGATACACAATATTCTACATAAACACAATATGGCAAGTCTAACAACATCACTATTAAAATTAATCTATACATTACAGGGAATACAAATATATTACACATATATATACACACACATACATAGTGCAGTACTTTTCCCATTTTGTTTTCATATTACTTTAATGCCTACATTTATTTCTTCATGAAAGTCTTATTTGGAAATGAAAACACGATTTACACATGGTAATCCAAAGATAGAAACTCTTCTTTATTTACAACAACTAAATATTGTACGGTCTTCACACAGAAAAAAAATGATACCAATGTTATGCTGTTGAATGTTATTCTCTTTAGAAGTATGTGTTGTAGACGGGCTCCATGAGGCACTGACGAGTCTGTGATTCCTGTAAGTGTAGCTATCATCAATATGTAGGTAATACTAGTTACCGATACCTAGGGGTTCATGTGTTTAAAGAGGAGTAAAGATTCATTCACATTGCATGTCCCTCCCTTATTTTAAAGTTAAAGTGATTTGTGTCCCAGTTGCACAACACTGCGTTATACATTTAATTTTAGAGAAAAGCTTCTGTTTTTGAAGTAAAAAAAAAAAAAAAAAATGATTGGAACACTTAGTGTATATCGGGACACTTTTGTTTGAATTGAAATAAACTTGCAGCAACACCAGATATTCTAATATATATATATATATAATGTTATATGTATATATGTTATATATTTTAAATTTCCCCTTTAATTCCTCTGAAAAAACAAACACCACAGGGGTATTATTTGGTCAAAAGCTAACCTTCTTGAAAATTTATAAATGAATAAATAACTTGGAACTCTATCCCATTAATGTGCCTGATGTAATTCTGTTATAAATGTTAAATCATATTTTTTTCTTTTGCCATGGAAAACCACTGGATTCCTTCAGACTAAGAAGGGACAGCTTCAGTTTTTGTAATATATATGATGTTATCATTAATATGAGATTTTTTTCATCCTAAATATTTTACACTTCATTGAAATTGTGCACATATATCCTTCAGAATCCCAGTTACGAATTGACTAATAAGATAATTGAATTATTCAGTTTCTTGTCTTTTCCCACTCTTTTAATGGTGAATTTCTATTAAAAAATAAGTTACTCAGGATGTTAGGGTTACTGAAGGTATGATGTAGAAATACCATAGTCGTTCACAGCGAAGGCTGATGTAACCATTTTGCAATCTAATGACAAATGTCTTTTAGGATTAGTAACAAAATCCTTTTTTTCCCCCAAGTTTCTAAAGTTATCGCACAGTAACAGAGTCAGTTTGAATTTCAAGTTTGAAGGGTAAAGTCTATACAAGACCCTGTTGTTAATTTTTCTAGTAGTTCTCATCTAAAAGCTTGCAAATGCCATTTGTCTTCAGGTTAACAGAGACTAGATATGGGGCGGCTGAATTATTTAAGCTCCCACAACACATGCACTTTTGCTTTTCAAGCATGAGTTATAATTTAATTAGAAACTTCTGGTGCATTGCTGGCTATTTAAATATTAAAATGTTCCGCTGATCACTTTCGATTAGCCACCCCAGTGAAATTCCTTAAGATGTCAGAGGGATTTTTTTTTCTCTCCTTCATGTTCTCAAACTCGCGCTCAAAATTGTTTGTTGATACAAAGGGGACCCTGGTAATTACATTCATCCATTAGAATCAACAGAGGAGCGAAACTTAAGGGAGGTTTAATGGGCATGTCTCAGTGACAGCTAGCAAAGAGCATCTGGCATGATTAGTACCCAATTGGAAGGTAGTCGAAAATGTACTCTCATTATGGGTGCCCGCTGGAAGTTGCACTAAAAATGCTTACATTTCCAAGCAGTGAAGTGGTGGGACAGGAAAGCTTGAAACCTCAAGGGGCAGCTCTCAGTCATTGCATGCCACTCTGCTGTCACATTGATTTTGTGATGCCCTGCTTGTCTTTTGAATGCAACCTGTGGATTTGCGTATCTATATGCTGTACTGATCTCTCCTCAGATATTCCGACGCTGTAGTAAAGACTGGCTGGAGAGGCGAAAACCTCCTTTCGGAGCAATCAGCAGCTGTGTGCTTCTCATGATTATTTACACCACCTTCTGTGACACTTTCTCCAACCCCACCATAGACCTGGACAGGTTCAGTCTGGTTGTGGTCGTCTTCATCAGTAAGTGTCACCCTGCCTGGTTAATAATCTGCTCTTCTCTTTGTGGTAGGTTGCGGAATGGTTCCTGGGCCCTCCCTCGACATCTCTAGTTAATCACTAGTGGCAAAGATTTAATAGTGATCCCTAGCCATGGGCGCCTGCGCTAATTATAAGTCAGCATCTACTTTAATCTTGTTCAGACTTCTACTTATCCCTTTATGTATTAAAGCAATTTGTTAGCTTTGGAGTCCCATTTTGAAACCGCTGGGTTAAGAAGATCATTCATACGATATGAAGAAAGTTTGAATCAGAGTGTGAAAGCTCACCTTCCTTTGCTTCAGGAGGAAGTGCCAAGAACAGATGTCAAACCCTAGGCCTTCTCACTCAGGCTTTTGGAGGCACTTGAATGACTGTTTCAATCAGTACATGAAAAGCAAATAGCCCTAAGGGTGAATCCAAATGGTTAAAAGGAAGCTATTATTGTCTCTCTTTGAAAAATTGTAACATTATTGTTTTTTTTTCCTTCTGCAATAAAATTACATTAAAAATAATATATTATGTATTAGGGACGTTGCCTTACTCAGTTTATTTATACAGAATAACCAGGGGTGGGGGTTAGGGTTAGAAAAAAAATGGGCATATACAGCTGGTTATTGTATTGGATTAGTTTTAAAGTACATTTCTAGCGATTGAAAGTGTTTTATTTAACAGTCGAGTATATTGGTGAAAAGGCAAGAACTAAATTACTTGTCTACAGATGTATATTTTGATTATATACCCTGCTTTGTTGCCATAAAGGCAGTGGCAAAGGCAAAAACAAATATTCCTGAAATTGTCTTGGTGACTTGAAGAAGTGCAGTTGGCTTAGTAACCTGTTTTTCAGTCCTCCAGCATCAAGAGGGACGGTATAGGCTCCTGAAAGCTACCTATTGTGGTAGCTTAATCATCTCAATTGGTCGTTTTATTACTGCAAATGATGCACATTGATATGTAGGCTAACAGAGCAGTGTACATGGCTACTGACACCTGAATCTTGTTTGTTTTATTCAATGGTATTACAGGCAATGTGTCAATAAATTAAAATGTTCACTAGGAAAACTAATATAATTTGAAAATAGAAGCATTTTTGCTTTTAATCATTTTTTAAGAAATGAAAAATACTGTGATCAGGAAATCAGTGCAGTGATATATTTAAACTGTAAATACAGTGTATTGTGAAAGGGGCACAGAAGTGTCATTTACAGTTTCGTGAAATAAAACCTCCGTATTGTTTTTAGCTTTATTTCAAAATTAGTTCAAAATCATTACACTGCTGTTTTCTTGTTTTTTGTTGTTTTTGTCCATTCATAACTTTTAATCTAACCGGAGGGTTTCCAGATCCAAGATACACATTTGTTGTGGCCTGAATATCCTTATGGGAAAGTTGTGAGCTGGTTAAATAAAACATGTTTTCTTTTTGCATCGATCGAGATTTTAGTATACATTACATTTTTCAGAAAGAAGCACAACTGTCCACACAGATTATGTACACATATTTGTTCCCCCCTCTATAATTATAATTTTTAGTAGTAGTAGTAGTAGTAGTAGTGTTGTTGTTATTATTATTATTATTATTATTATTATTATTATTATTATTATTATTATTATTATTAAAACAAATTGTATATATGTTTTTTGTATAAACCACCTAAAAAGCTTTTCTTGCTTTACTCACTATACACTTCGCCGGTATCATAAATAAAGGAATAAATACTTGTAGCATAACAAATTAATCACAGTTCACGAAAACAAAAACAACCAATTGCTCTAGTAAACATTTCCCTACACCTTAGAAAGATTTAAAAGATTACAACATTAACTGAGAGGTATTGTATCTGCTCAACATAGAAAAAGAGCCTCGGTGAAGCTTACCTTTTCCTTTTCCAGACACCCATCCAAGATCACCTGGAAAATGTTTTTGGTACAATGGGTTATGGAGCAGGCAGGCAAACATGTACTCAATTTGCAACTCACTCTCAGGATTTTGTAAATAATTATTGACATATTCTCACTATGTAAAACACTGGTACAGGTGCAGTTCCATACCTGTTGAGAGGAAACTATGAATGCACAGACATAACAAAACAAAACAAAAAACTTTTAAAATAGTAATATCTGTTTTTTAAAAGAGAGAAATTGGATCTACAAAGCCAGACAGAACTACATCATATTAATTTCCTATAAGACAGAGTTGGTTGCTGGGAGGGAATGGGGACTTGCTGTGGCTGATCTGAAATAGTCCCCCATTACTCCTCTATCAAGATTAATTGAGTGTTGGAAGTTTTGGATGAATTCTTAAGAGACCGTCTTGTTTTGTTATAGTATCATGTGAACTGGTTACTACTGTCTGCAGACAGTTTCACAAACCCTCATTATAGGGGGCCTCATTCATTACGTGTCAGAGCTGATCTGGCAGAGAACCCTTTTCATCTCTCTTTGTATTAAAGTAATTTGTTCACATCAGAGGAATCAAAGGAGGGGACTGCCTTTGTATGAAGGAAGGAGATGAAGATATCTAAATGCTGGTGAAGCATTTCCATGCCATAGGTTTCCAATTCCAAACTATGAAGGAAAGTCAAAAGCTCATTTTGATATGAATATCTCTTTTGTTTATTTGCTTCATTACTGTATTTAGCACTTAATGCAAACTTTAAAATATCTTTCTTATGTCAAGCACAGTGGCTGCGACTCGAATGTTGCAATTGTTGATATTTAAAGTATCAATTATCACTATACTTACTAAACACTTTGGAATTGTTTTTCAGCAGGTGAACTGTAAAATCAGCCACTGTAAAATATTTGTCACATTTCAAATATTATACATTTAATTTCCTGAAGTAGGTTTGCATCTATAAAAATGATGCAGGAACAAAATGATTGCTTTTTTTTTGTCTGGTTAAATAAACAATTCCAGAATATCATGTTTGTATACTCAATCACTGATCAATGACTTTAAATAAGTTAGAAAGTTAGTTATAGGAAGTATATAACTAACACTAACTTTGTTATATGTTTTTATTTGTTGAATCTTGTAACAATTACATAAGAAAGATTATAATGGTACTGATTTGTTTCATGATGCTGCTTGTGCCTTTTAAAAGTCAATCCTGTTGATACTAATTTTAACCCATTTTATGTGTAGTATTCATATATTCTTATTTATTCTTAGTTAAATGTTTGGGAATTTCCACACTGATCTTTTTTATGATTTATTAAAAAGGTGTTTAAGAGTCATTTAACTAGAGGCTACATTTCAGCATGATATAATATCAACTAGCCAAATTAAGCCTTTTTGTTATTTTGTTTGAGTAATGACTGGGCTGCTAGAATATTAATCAAATTATATAAACAACAGTTGTGTTAGTCATTATGCCTTTAAAAACACATACCGCATGTTTATATTATTACTTGAATATGTGTTTGCAGTCTGCTGTCGCCTGTTGTCACTGATGCCCCACCACTGGGCTGGCAAGTCATCGACAATTAAAATCACCTGCTTATTTCAGACTAGGGTGTTAGATTTAGTTTCATTTAGTAAATGTTTAAACATTTAACCCCCTCCCCCCCAATATTTTAACATAATACACCCTGAACTTACCATGGATTCAGTATAAATAGTCTGAGTTTAAAATATTATTCTATTTGTATTTTTTTAAATGCATATTAACCTTTTTTTGTTTTATCCCTGCAATGTATTGTGAAAACTAAGCGAATGTGTAACCAATGAAATGTCAACACCAGTATGCTTTTAACCATGTCTCTAAAAATAGTGACAGTGAAAATCTACAGGCCCAGCTTCAGCCCAGACTCTTTCACTATGCACTGTGCGTTTCCTCTCAATATCAACCCCAATGGCATTTAAAACTCCATTGACAGAAAAAGCAAAAGTACCAAACCCCACCTAATTACAATACAACGTCAGAGGGGATCCTATTTAAGCTCTCCAAATGCTGTTACTAAGTTGAATATTTGCTCTGATTCTACTTCAAAGTCACTGTATTATACCCAAGTCGGTGTGGAGAAACTTTAGATTTAAAAAACAGATTGCCTGTTACAAATTCACATATCATTTGAATAATTAAAACAAATAAGAAGGCAGAAAAAGATCAGCATTATTGTGTATTCTACTGGTCAACATATTTTATTTATTTTATTACATACACTATTGCTATTAATGTCCTTGATTAGCAATATGTACCCAAACAATACCTGGTATGAATAGGTTGCTCGGTTGCGATAGCCACTCATTGGTAGACCCACCACTGTGTGGAAGACCTACAAGTATTTGAAACCAGCACAGCTAATAATACACTTCTGGTAGACAAGAGTTTGATTGTAAAATATCCTTGTGTAGAAACTTTGAAGTTTTCATTTTTTTCATTTTTTTTTGCCTCTGCTCTCTGTGGTCCTTAACAAGCCAATGTTTTTGTTTATTTGTCTTTTGCAGTATTCTCCATCCAGCTCAGCTTCATGGTTTTAACGTTTGTGTTTTCTACAGGGTGAGTATTGCTGTTACCTTTGAGCACATTGCATTCCACCATGCTGTGTTTAAAGCAGCCGGTTCCAAACCTTCATGTTCCACTCATCCCCTTGTTGCATTTTTGGAGGGCGAGATTGACAGCTTCCTTGCGGAATCAATTAATGTTTTGTTTTGTTTTACTTTTTTCTTTTTCCTCTCTCTTTTCCAGGAAGAAGTCAGGATTCACTCCAGCAGACACCGTAGCAATTATGTTTTGTGCTACACACAAATCCCTCACTTTAGGTAGGTGGATCTCAATTTCCCTACAAAAAGCTTTTTTTGCTTTATATTCCATTTGTTCCCAAGTGATTATAGCTGTAGCCTTTTCATTATCTTCATTCCCTATTTCCTCTTGTTCCCTGGCCCTCTTCTGCATCTAAACATTGTGTCAGTGGTCCAGAACTTGTGAAATTTCATACATGGTGAGTTTATAGCAGATATCCGAATGCCATAAACATTTAGCATAGAGAATCTCCTAGGAATCTGTTATTCACCGTATCTTATGCACTGCAACCGGCAGTTCAATTACTGGTAAACGTTCAATTACGAGCAGGTGAGCATGTTTAAGAGACTGCTTCTTGGTCATTAATCAGAACCTAGTATTGTCTCATGCTGGATATCATGGATAGAGATCAGTGTATTATTAATTTTGTTGTTTTTGATGAAATACGATAAAACCTAGTAAGTTAAGACAACAATTCCCTTATATTTAACATTTCTTTCTGATAGAGAAATGTAGTCTGGAATTGTTTCACTTTTATTTGTATTTATGTTCTGTTCCAACAAAAAAACTAATATACGTACGTAAGTTATGACAGATGTCGGATAGGGCAGAATTTGTTCCTTTGACTTTCCATTGGTTTTAAGTGGGTTGTGCATTTTTCATGGGACCATTGTACATGAGTAGTTTGCATCTGTATTAAGGGTATTTAAGTGGCAGAAAAGAGCGAATTGCTTCAGTGTATTCAGAAATATTAATTGCATATTGCAACACCCTGTACTTTTAATTAAGAAAGTGTTCATGTAGTGAAATGGCTGGTGTTTTCAGCAACCAATAAGAAAAACAGTGAAAAGCGTAAAAACATGGTGCTTGGGTTTTTGAGGATGACCCACAATAAGTCATTTCTGCCACTAACATCATTTCATATGCATCTGTGGTTTTTCTTTTCTGAGTTGTTGTGACACATGGGTTGAGCTTTTTAAAGGATAATTTCCGTTGAAAGTACGTAGCTTCCCATTTTAAAACTCAAAAAACAGAAATGGATTATGTCGGTTTAATTTTGTGCCTTTTGAATTGAACGCTATCAATACATTTCTTCCCCCTCCCCCCCCACGCACTACCGAAATAGACACTGATTATGCAGTCTTCTACGTCCTGTGCTGATTAACCTTTTTATTAAAATATTGGGGGCATAAAGAGTTCATTAAATATTTACATACGCACTAAGCATTATTAAAAATTTAAAAACCCTAAATTTTATTAACCTGTAGTAATATGCCATCTTCCTGTGAGTACAAAGTGCCTTTTCAGCACAATGAAGGTTTTTGGCTGCGGAGCAACTCATAAAAAAAAGTTTATTTTTTTATTTATTTTTTACCAGTTGTACTTAAAGATTGTAGCAGTTGAAACTTTCATACCAATGGAGTGTCTGTTTGTTGTTTTCTATATCACTTTAGTACCAAAAAGACCATGTATTGATAACCATTTTGCTATTTTAAGGTGGGACATTTGGAGTAGATGAGTTTCCATTATATTAGTTATATTTTCTATAATTTTGTTTATAGTTGAAGATGTATTATTATTATTATTTATAATCTTAATTATAACAATGAAATGTTTTATAAATCCAGTACAGTTATAAATTCAACCATACTTGTTTAGTTGGAGTCACCACTTGCTAATGGAGTATATAGCAGAATCAAATGGCATCGAAGAACAGAATTTCTGAAACCTTTACTCAGTTGTATAAAAGCTATTGGTAAAGTAGTTGCATGCAGGTTTGAAAGTGATTCATGACAGTTGCTTTCTTTATGTGTCAGTGAATCATATAAAGAACTGGGCTTATTAATGCATTATTGGTGGGCGGGGGGGATGCACAGGAGTACTGCAACTTCCATAATGTGGTCTAGCTTATTCCATGCAAGGACCATTTGATATGATGTTCATTTACAATCTACACATCTAAATATTGTATAATTGAACCTATGACCGTTCTAATGTTGTGTTTATCAGATTATTCTTAATATCCATTTTGCATTCTTACATTTAACTACATTTGCACAAACCCTGGCTAAGGCGATATGTTGTAGTGAAGCTGACAAGCTGGTGGAAAGCAGCGTTATAAAGCTGATTTTAACTTCATATTCTTAACTCTTGACAGTTCCATCTATACATGTTTTGTGTTTAATTAATGGAGAAAATTATTTGAAGTGTTACCTGGCATTCTTTTTTTTTCCATCAAGTGGATGGAAAGGAGCTATTTTTAAAAATGAGAGAAAAGGTTGGTGTGTTACGTCCACAAGATGCATTAACATCAAACTGTGTCATTTATCAAGTACCTTGGGATGCATGCATGTGAATCCAGAGGTATGAATGTTAATGGTGTGATGCTGTAATTTCAGTGTAATCGCCCTGTGCCTCCCATGCAAACTAGTCAGACATCTCCGAGCAGTTCAGCAAAAAAGTGTTTATTTGTCCTTAGGAAAATTGTCAATACTTGATGTATCCTCGAGAGATAAATTGCACACAGTCAGTACACAATAGTGCAGCAGATAGGCATGCAGGGCTGAAAAACAAATCTAGAATCCTAAACACTCCAATAATACACAGCTAATGTCCAGTTGTTGTTGGCTGTGTGAGTTGCCCATCAAAAACAGAGGTGCCATACTGGAATTTTCAGTTAAGGTAAGGCACTACCCAGCTTAAATAACTAAATAACATTCAGGTGTTCAGACAACCCCAATAAGAATGCAGGTTAATAGTTTATTTTGGCCTAGACATGCTTGTCTAAGGGAATGACGACCTGGACACAAGGACAAGGTCATTTGAAGCCCCCCACCCCCACCTAGGTGGAATGAGCTAAGTAGTTGCTGTAAAGGTAGTATTTGGGGTGGAGGAGGGATGTTAAGCAACAAATGCTGGGAAGTCCATTCAGTTAATCCAAACTTCAATTTTAAACTCCATTTGTGGCAACATTATAATAAAGTTAAGACAGAACAATATGACATGGCAACACACATTTGTAGACTCCAGGAGATGTTGTCAATATATTGTAAAAAATACATCTCAGAGAGCAAATATTGACAAACAACACAATACTGAGAAATAATTTGTGAAATGAAAAATATTTAATATTATACTGTATTTAAGCATGAAAATAATAGGATTGTGTTTGATATGTTTTAAAGTTCCAGAATTTACCTATCTGCAACAATCAGTGAACATTAACAAGACAGTGTGGTCAGGATAATACATTTCTACAACATATTTGTTAAAATCAGAATACATACAAAATATAACCTCACACACAAATATTGACCCAGCATAATAAACAGGGATTAGTATATGTGCTTCGCAGCTGCACAGTGTTTACATGCTGCATTGCTGCTGCTTATATGTGCCATATAAATAATTTGAAACAGTTTTTCTGTGATTTTATTTCACGCCTGCAAAGTTTATGATTTCATCTTCTCATCTTTTATGTGGTTGTCTTCTAGGTCTTTATTCATCTCTTGGTATCAGCTTCCTTTGTTTAGAGATATATAATGTGTGTATATATATTTATATATGTGTCTCTGTATTAAAATCTGATAAGTCTTCATTATACAGGGAAAGATTATTGTTTTGTTTATTTTCAAACTGGTATGGCACAGAGGCATAAAAACTATGCTTTGAGATATTCCCTCAGGCTTTCTTTGATATTTTGAATTTCAATTCTTGTTGGGTATGTACACATAACTGGATGGATAGTATGAAAAAGATGACTCTACATATAAGCAAATTGTGCCCAGCAAACTGATTTCTGCAGATTGTGCAACATTCTGCAACATTTGGACAAAATGTCCTTTGTCCATGAATTGTGCCTCGTAACATCTTCACAATCAAGCATGATTAATGTGATCCTTGTTGGGAATCTTTTGGACAGTTTTTTCAACTTTACAAACATACTTTGTCTTTTTCAACCGGAATATATTAAATAATATGATAACTGAGCAGGAGACTGAATTTCACAAATGGCACTTATTACATTCTTTCTTGAACATTTTTGACTGGTGATTTTGTTTTTCTTCAAGATGTCTCAGCTAAAAACAAAAAAAGTTGAAAATTGTTGGAAGAGTAACCTGATTGTAGTACACACATATATAAACTATACCTTCATTATAAAGTGAAGGTATATCAATAATTTCATACCCTGATTTTTTGGGAACTCCAAAGACAGACAGAGGAACTTCCCAGGACCAGTTAATAGGCTTAAGCACATGTTTGCAAAAGACCTGTAATTTCCACAAAGGCATGGCTTTTATAGTTAATGATGGAACTAATGTGTTCTTAACCAAAATGTGATTCATGGCTTTCATTAGTACTTGTGCCAGGGTGTCTTTTCTTTTCTTTATATTTTTTCTTCTTTTTTTTTTTTAATGATTGCCTGAAGATGAGGTGGCACAGTTGACCCTTAATCATGAGGCTGGGCATTGATCGTGACGTTGAGCTATGGGGGAACACAGCCCAGCTGGTTACTCTTCATAATCTAGCTCCCAGGAGTTTGTTAAGCAAGAGAGCAAAGGCCCTGGGGAGGTTTGTGCCTCCATCATGGATAATTTAATAGAGCCCCTCTTGTCTTTGTGTGCTCCCGCCCTCATAAATATCTATTCTTCAGAACAATATTAGTTCAAGAGAACCAGCTGGTTAGGGTGGAGGTCGCAGACTCCCACCTTTGAAATCAGCTCATCTGAGTAATAGGGTCACGCTTGTAGATCCGTCAACACTAAATAAATACAGGCCAGCTCGTGTAGGAAGACAACTTCTCAAGCAAAATTACATTTGTTTACAATGCAACACAACACTGAAGGTAGAGACGAGGCCTTGTTGTGTCTTAAGCAAGGTTCCTGGGATAATTTGAATAATTCACCAGCGATCAGATGATGTGAAGTGATTCTCATGTCCTGTTTAAAAATGCAGTGGCAAATTCACTGGTTCCTCTCTGTCTGTACAAGCCTCCGTAATAAATGGCAGATGTTTTCCCATCAAGAGGGCTGCTCCGGTGCATTTGTGCTTGGGTTCCATCCAAGTAAATCTCAGTGTGCCTAATAGAAAGAGGATTAATCCTAATCCCTGGCAATTGTAGCCTTCGCCTTTGTCCCCGCTTGCTATCGAATTGACCGTGCCTGCAGTTGGCTTTCGCTCCGAACAGATCAAAAGGTTAGGCTAACAATGATTGAAGGAGCCCGGCCTTCAGAAATGTAAGAAAAGTTGTTGTGATGGTCTTGAATACATACATCTTGTCAGACACAGGGATACTGTTTAGCAGGCCATCACTGCTACTCTCAACAACGCTTCAGAAAAGTTTGTTTAAGACATGAAAGGCTCTGTGGCCGTGCAGTTGTTAACAAGCTTTCCTTTCAAAACTGTAACCCAGAGCGGACCATTCTCACACCCGACACTCTGACACTTTACAGTTCCCAGCGATGCCTAGGCTGGGCTGTTGTTTTTCCAGCAGGGTTGCCCCATGTGGAAAGGAGATATGGCTCAGAAAGGGTTTGTTTGATTTCTCTTTTCCTTTTCACACACCACAGAAGGACATGAAATGCTGTCTTCGGTATTTATTGAAAATGTGAAGTTGATGACATCTTACATTTAAAGGCCAACCTACTGTTTTCGTGCTCCTTTTTACCACATCTGACTGCATGGATCAGTGTCATAATTTCAGAAAAAGCTCTAAAGGAGCCTCCTCCATGGACAGGAGCATTTGGTATCATAATGGAAACTGGAATCCTAAGCGATGATCTTAAATCCTGAGGTTATATTATATAATACGTCCTGAAATGAATACAAAATAGAAAATGGCAAGAAAGATAAGGAATGGTTTGTACTGAAATTGAATCCATCTACATAATTGTAATCTTTATTGTGAAGTGTAAATATTGCAACATGCTGCTCCCCACCTTTGGAAAAAGAAATGTGGCAGTTACTGTAAATCATGTGCAAAGATGTGGTTTTACAGCTCTAGCATTAATGAATTCCCTCTATACAAAAAGCATCTTATGCAAATGTTACATCTCCAGATGTTATTGCTAAAAGATACATTTCTTGGTGCCCTAAGCTCTGCAATTTAAATAACCATTTAGATAAACCTTTGTACCTTTTCTGGCTATAAGGGATGTCACACTTGGAAGCCAGTAAATCAGTACAGGCTGCTGTTCCCTATGTAAATGAAATACACTTACATTTGTTTTAAATGAAGCTCGATTTGCATTGCATTTTGCCATGTGTCTACATTTTGAAAAAGCATAGAGGGTATAACATAGTGTAATGCCTCACAAATTGCTGTGATGTAGTTGTGCATGTATTAAAAAATATAAATGCTCAGTGACGAGCGACAGGCCCTCCCATGATTGTAGTCTAAATATTATTTAAAAAAGTACAGGAACAAGGTAGAAAGCCGTTCCTAAAAGCTAAACGTACTAAAATATATGACAAAAGCTTTGTGGAAACCCATTTGAAGAGCATTTTTCCCCTCTGCCATTAACTGCTATGCTGCTTGGCAAACATGCAATAACTATACATGTAGGTATGACATAACAACAGACCTCTACCTTTGTTTCCCAGACATGTTCTGTATGAACTCTGACCTGTGGCAGGGTTGCCAGGTTTCCAGAGTTCATAGCCGAAGGTTATCTATAAACAAGCCCAAAACTTTAGTAAACACTTTAGATTAAAAAATGACACTTGGTCATATTTTCTGTGACTATTCATTCAAATCATTCTGTGGGTTGTGATCTTTAACACCAAAGACATAGACTTAAAGTCAGCCAAGATGATATTCAGAGAAATGTGAAATACGTCACTGTAATAAACATGCAATCTGCATTTGTCTTGTGCTATACTGATTCGACTGTCAGTACTGGCAACAAGAATTCACTTAAGGTTGTTTAAAGTGTTTTGTGTACCTTTTGACAACTGGGTACATTCTGAAGGCAACACACAGCTATTCTTCACAAGTTAAATGCTTTTTCTCAGGTCTATGGAGCCTTTAAATCTTTCAGTGTAGTAGAGATATATTGTATTAAACAATCAATCTTCAGTCCCTATAGCTTTGTTATTTCAGCTTGGAATCGAAAATAACTTTGGAAATATCTCTGTTCTTTTCATTTGTTTTAAATAAATAAATAAGGATGTAATAACTTTACCAAGTTGGCCGACAAGTTCTTTGCTTCAGCTGTAGGGTGAGAACATTGTGAGTTTTATTTGAATTTGTATAAATAGTCAGACCAACAACTGTCAGAACATTCACAAAGGTGTTTATCAGTTTACACTTTTCTTAGTCGAGACTTTGATGCTTTTCTTTTGTAACTGAATTGCTGGGGAATTTATATCCTCAGCCAGGTAAATAAATTCTTTAAACTATTATTCCAGATACCCTCACAATGTTTTGTCTTATTTTATTTTCTTTTACTGTCACATTAGAAAATGTACTTCATTCAAAACAAAAACGACAAACTATATGGGAATGTTGGTTAATTGTAACACAAATATTCATTTCCAATTACACAATTGAGCAAACACCTATCTTTGGGATTCTTTCACTATGCAAGAGAGGCAACCTTTTGTTACTAAATGTTCATCATCATATGGAAAATTCATGGTATTTGCAGATGCACATTCCATCTGCTGGTACACTGTACCCCCATGCATATCATTACATGAGAGCACCTGATAAAACATGTTGGCCAACCATGTTTTATCATTTAAGTGTAGTTAATTTAGAAGACGTACACTGCATGCCACATACGTCAACAGCAGAACAAGAAAGTGCTGCACAATTTTCACCATGAGAGCTTAGATGAGTTTGACAGTCTTCACACAACTTGTATAAGATTTTCTGAGTTGTATGGGTATACAGGCAGCATGAGGGGCAATCTCATTCTGGCCAGTTCAGAGTTGCTAGTAGAGAGTGTGATCCTACATCAGTACTCAATATCCTGGAGTCATCAGACATTTAGTGATATTTTCAAAGCATGCAGTCATCATGTCCTGCCTTCATGATTCGTCCTGGGCTGTGGAGCAATATTTTTAGATATCATGAAAGCTAAATGACTAGTATGTGCTTATAGCAAACTGCTATAGGAACATTCAAGTGCTTCCCTGACCAGTCGGGTTGGATGTTGTGCTCTGTGGAGTTAAGATTATGAACTAAAATGTTTTAATTTCATTTTTAATCATGTCTGTGATTATAACACAGAAGTTGGATATCTGCTCCTTTCCAGTTTCTCCAACATATTCTGAAAGATAGTAAAGCTGCCTCACAGCTCCTGAGACTCAATTCTGGCCTTGGGTGTCTGTCTATGTGGACTTTGCATGTTCTCCCTGTGATCATGTGGATTTACCTCCCAAAGACTACCTGCTTAGGTGAATTGAATGCTCTGTAGTTGTAGTGGATGGGTCGACAGATAGATGGATATTAAGTGAAAGATGAAGTAAATAAGAGGCAGAGCACCTTTGAAAATTAGCTTATAATGTTTGTACCAATGTTGTGGTTTTGGTTTCTCTTGTATGTGTGAAGTTGGATATTTTAATGATATATATAGTTTATTTTGATTTAATGTTTTTATATAGATGTAAAGCAATATCTGTAAAGATACTTCAGGCCTAATAGTTTGAAATGTGTTCCACTTGTGTTAATGTTCTTATGTCTTAATTATGTTTATCTTTATATTCCTGGATTCTCTTAAAAGTATTTAAAATTATCAGAATTTTAGGAAATTAAAAACTGGCATTTACCCTAGACTAGACTAATACAATTACTCTGAGGTGATTAAACTAACTGACTCATAAAATTACATTACAATTTGATTAAAATAGCTGACTACTTAACAAAGAAAGTTAGTTAGACTTTCATACACTAGAATTACACAATATTTTTCTCAACTCAAGGCACTTCTGACTTTCACACCACTGTAAGAGTATGCATCAAGCAAGTGTACAAATACTTTGTGTGAAACTGTAAGGGATACCTGAAATAAAACTCCTAGGGGGGATCTATAGAAAGCAAATTAAACAAATTGAAACAAATGTGCTTATTGAATGTCTGCTGTACAAAGCATATATGTGGTGCACGTTATTTGAAACTTATCTTCAACCAATATAATAAACTGTTATTTGGACCGCCTTATGAAATATTATTTATTTCTCTAGATAGGTTTGCATAGGTCTCCCTTGGATGAGCGGTGGGCATATTCAACAGTCTATCCTTGAAATCCCGCGATGCTGTAAGTTGTGCCACAGCAACAGCTGCAGAGGGATGGAAACTTTGCCTCCAGCAATACTAAAATGTGCATCAGAGAAAAACAGTTGTTTACTTTGTTTGAACTACAGAATCTCACCCCGGGGAGAGGGTTTACTTGAAGTTTTGCATCTTTCGTTCTCGACTCGTGACAAAGAGACGGATGAATAACAATGTCATTTTCTAGATTCACCTCTCAAATTATTTATTTGGTCTGTTCAATTTTCATCTTGCAGTAAATTGGACACGACACGCAAACTGCATTATGTTTTTTTATCGACAGCTAGCTCATCTCTCTTTAATTACAGCAGAGAACAGAATGTAAATATGCTGTAGTTGGAACACAAACTGAGAGTATGTTGTATAACCGAGTTAAAGTGAAGAAACACAAGTAAAATCCTTGTTGCCAGTACTATCCTTTCATTTTCCCTTCCCTACTTGTAATTTGTAATTTACTGAGATAGCCGTAGAGCTTGAAGAAGCTGTTTGTGAAATGCTGGGTGAGTTAGTATTCTAGTTTAGATTTAAAAGCCCCTTTCACTACAATTCAAACCAGATAGCCAGTGTTACTCATTGGTATGGATTTGTTACCTACACTTATTTCTGCTGAGTATGTGTTAACATTTCCACAGTTACAGTGAGGGAAAAAAGTATTTGATCCCCTGCTGATTTTGTACGTTTGCCCACTGACAAAGAAATGATCAGTCTATAATTTTAATGGTAGGTGTATTTTAACAGTGAGAGACAGAATAACAACAAAAAAATCCAGAAAAACGCATTTCAAAAAAGTTATAAATTGATTTGCATCAATTGGGAAAAACATCCAGTATGCGGCAGTCCTGTGGGCGAAAATGCCTTGTTGATGCTAGAGGTCAGAGGAGAATGGGCCGACTGATTCAAGCTGATAGAAGAGCAACTTTGACTGAAATAACCACTCGTTACAACCGAGGTATGCAGCAAAGCATTTGTGAAGCCACAACACGTACAACCTTGAGGCGGATGGGCTACAACAGCAGAAGACCCCACCGGGTACCACTCATCTCCACTACAGATAGGAAAAAGAGGCTACAATTTGCACAAGCTCACCAAAATTGGACAGTTGAAGACTGGAAAAATGTTGCCTGGTCTGATGAGTCTCGATTTCTGTTGAGACATTCAGATGGTAGAGTCAGAATTTGGCGTAAACAGAATGAGAACATGGATCCATCATGCCTTGTTACCACTGTGCAGGCTGGTGGTGGTGGTGTAATGGTGTGGGGGATGTTTTCTTGGCACACTTTAGGCCCCTTAGTGCCAATTGGGCATCGTTTAAATGCCACGGCCTACCTGAGCATTGTTTCTGACGATGTCCATCCCTTTATGACCACCATGTACCCATCCTCTGATGGCTACTTCCAGCAGGATAATGCACCATGTCACAAAGGTCGAATCATTTCAAATTGGTTTCTTGAACATGACAATGAGTTCACTGTACTAAACTGGCCCCCACAGTCACCAGATCTCAACCCAATAGAGCATTTTTGGGATGTGGTGGAACGGGAGCTTCGTACCCTGGATGTGCATCCCACAAATCTCCATCAACTGCAAGATGCTATCCTATCAATATGGGCCAACATTTCTAAAGAATGCTTTCAGCACCTTGTTGAATCAATGCCACGTAGAATTAAGGCAGTTCTGAAGGCGAAAGGGGGTCAAACACAGTATTAGTATGGTGTTCCTAATAATCCTTTAGATGAGTGTATATATATATATATATATATATATATATATATATATATATATATATATATATATATATATATATATATATATATATATATATATATGTATGTATTTGTATTATTATTTTGTGCCTTTAAATTATTTTTAAGATGTTTTTTCCAAACCCACTGAAATATAAATGCAGGCAGACCCTGTGGAGTTTCCCTTACACTTCTTGCATATGAGTTTATCAAGTTGGATGTCAAAGGCTCCAAGGAGTCTATGTATTCGACATATACGGACACTGTGTCAAGGCCTTTTCACATCACATTACATCAACACAAGGGACAATGCAGTCAGAGTGTTAAGAAAAGAGTCTGTATTCTCCAAAGGAAATCCAGTAAATGCCTGCATTTTAACATACATGTGTTTCCAATCATCTTGATATCATATTTTCCTTGATTTGCTATTGTATTTTTCATATTCTGTATCATCAACGTACTGTTCAGAAAGTTTTCTGCATGTGGCTGCTTAATTTTCCTCACTGTCTCTTTCCTTGTCCTGAAGGATCGTTGCATACCACTTCTTAGTCCCAGAAGGAATGTAGCCAAAAATAGTAGAAACATGGAGCAAAAAGCTAGCCTACACAGAGAGGATTGTGTGGCAATATATTCCTTAGGCATATGGTTCATGATTTTTCTATGGCTATATTTCTTTTTATTCCCCATCTGAGTGAAGTGTTTGCGATTCCCTTGACATCCTAGCATTGCTATTACAATGGGCCTGCTGTTTCTGTGGCAGATCTGTAGTATAGACTTGGATTGTTTGGTGAAACTTTCGTGTTATGTCAGATCATGAACACGAAGACGGGGCATTTAGGGTTTTGTAAGGACACGTTTGAGATGGAGAGATGGAGAAGGCCTGAAAAGCTTTGTAGATTCATGTTGTTTGTATCTTTGTTTTTGTGTTGTTTTGGCATATTGAAACGTCCAATTGCTGCTCCCTGCTGCTCTGAATGGGGAGGTCACATGTTGAACAGAAGAACCCTCACCCTCATTTGCTATTGGTTTTGTGGCAATGATGTAAATCTAATTCAAATTGTTTTATTTGTTTAAGATGAGAGTTTTCCATGACTTTCAGGAATCATAATCCTAAAAATAAGATTCAAGACTAGATTTGTTTCTTTAAATCCTCAACGTCAGGCTGCTTGAAGTGCCCTGCTAACAACTATCGATGCCATAAATACTGAAAATTGCACTAACAAACAGAAAACATTGTTTGAAAAGTACTTGTTTTATTGCACCGATCAGAGCACCCAGTGTCATTTGAGTTTCGGTTGTGTCAACTGCTCTGCTGTAAATTAAAGGTTTCAATCACAACAGTGGCGTAATGTAGACGAGTCCTTACCATTTTTGTTCAGGTTGGCTTGCTGTATTTGTATGGACTACATTTGCTATTCAAGCTCTATCATTTCCATGCAGGTGCCTCTGAATAACATAATGAATGTCTTCTACAAAACCACATAAAATACATTAGCACTAAATATGTTAACATATACACCAAAGAAAACTAGAGAAAAAAGTAATATATTAGTATCATTATGTTTTTATTCTATGATTTCAAATATACGTCTTGTGGAAGTAGCCCTGTTCAAAGCATGTCAAAGTTTGAGTCTGAATCTTAGTGATAGTATGGCAACCCATCTGCACAGAAGTGGTAAGGACTTGTCTATGTAACAACACTGTTGCAATTCAGCCTTACCAATTTAAGTTGTCACTTAAAGCACAACCTTTGGCTTAACTGAAACTGGCATGTAAACACAGCCATTGGGAGTGAATCCCATAGAAATGGGACAAGAAAAGATGCATCTTGTATCATACGTTATATTTTTTATTAGATTTTATTTATTTATTTACCTCTCTCATTAGACAGCTTACAACATAAAACAAAACAGTTCTCTCTGTAAGCATAAACCTAGCAGTCCATGTGCATGCTTGAGCCTTCATGCAGCTTTTGCCACTCTGGGCATATTATCTTTTACACAGTGATTTTGTCATGCAGAGTATACAGCACAACATGGTTCAGGCATACTTTGTGCATGGTCTTAAGATCCCTCTCTGCCATTATATGAAAGTTGTTGAAGGCAGGTGGTATCTTCAGTTAGTTCTTTGTCTTATTTAAACAGCTCAGGCCAAAACATCATCTTCTGCTTAGTCATAGCAGGATAGAATGACCTTGTCCTTTGACAGCACTATAACTATATTAGTATTTTGCATACCTGTAGAGTGATTATATGACCATATCTGAAGGGGTCTGTCACATTTTTCTAAAGTCTGTTGTTTTATTATTGTACCTAATTCCATCATGGATGAGATTTATTAAAAGTGGGTGGGGGGGGTGGATTGAATTCATCAATCTCAAAACTGAATGCTGTTGTTTTTTATCGAAGTTAAGACAGAAAAAACAATGTGTCAGATTCATTCATTGAAGTGAGAATGACTTGTTTACTACTTTGTTCCCATACTGTTATCTTCCCTGTGATAAAATAAAATTACAAATGCTTATGACTCAAAGACAAACAGAACTGAGATCAAAAGAACACAAAATGTCTGGATGTGAATTTCAAGTTAGTCAAATGGGTCCATTTCACCTCCCTGTCACAGAATGCACTTTAATCAAAGGGATTTATGAGAAAAAACTAAAAACAAAACAATAAATAAACAAATAAAATGCTGTCTAAAATTGGTGAAATACAGATTTCAGAAGTCAAGTTGTTGAAAATAGCGATTATTTGGCTCCGGTAGGAGGTAATTTTTCAAAGCCATCTCTTAAAGCACTAGAGGCTGGTAGTGTTTGTCTCTGTCGAGCTTGTAGCTAGAGATGAAACGCAGACGGAGCAGTCAGGTTCTCCAGCCCCCTACAGAAAGGTTTTTCTTTTCTTTTTTTTTTTATCCCTGACATTTAAGCCCAATCCCTGAAACACCATTATTTCTTTATAAGAGTGCAAAACTGCAGCTGAGCTTAGAGAGCTAATATTATAAAGAACTGAAGTCCTTATTGTTTTACCTCTTCCGCCTGGAGTATAGGATAAAAGAAAGTTGGCTCTTAAACATTGTTGGCAGATGTCGCTTGAAAGCACTCCTTATGGAGTGTGCAGCAATGTCAGATTCTGTTGGGTAATTTTTGACAAATGTGTCATGCTTGACATGGAAATGTGGCTTGCTGTACATTAGAGATTTCCCCAGTGTTCAGAACAGGTAGTAATGTGCCGAGAAAGTGCTCTTCATCTGCTCACACTGTGTACTTGTCTACTGGTGGAGAAAGGCTCTTGCAAGAAATTACTTTAGTCAGAAGGAGAATCCATTTACAATATGTGCTTTATAACATCTTTCAGACAATGCATCGCAGATTAGAGACATTTTTGATTAATCTTTCATAAACATTTTTCAGTGCGACGGCTCTGAGGCCTGGCAAATGCATGCACAATGCCTGTTCCATAAAGTCAGATGTCATCACAAAGACTTGTATTGGGTCCTTGCAAAGGAAGTGACACAGAATCAGTAGAGTGGCGCTGCCATGATAGCTCTATGAAACTTTTCTTTGAAATTTGCATCAGCTGTCCTCAACTGTTTTTCTTTCGAATTAAAAAAAAAAAAAAAAAACCTCTCCTGTCCTCATCAATATTGTGCTTCATATTTGATGTGTATTCAATCCATGTTAGCTTTTTGGTTTCTATAACTTTGGTTGTATTTTTTCTTTCTGAAGTTCTCTCTAAAATTCTGTTTAAGCATAAATATATGTACTGACAGTCAAAATTAAGTAGCCACATGGACAATCTTGTTTCAATAGAACTATGAAAGAATCAGTTTTATATAAATATATATTCAACTTTTGAAGAGAAGAATGTTTAGCAGACATTAAACTGCAAATTCATGCAATCAGAATATCCTATATTCTTAATTGGTAATCACAGCTGCACTTGCTCTATGCAATTTGTCACACATTTAACAGTGTATCGCTGTCTATTGTCCGTTCAGTCCTAACCATGTCCTGGAGCATATTTAAACAGGTTGTTGTCGTCTTTTGTCCAGCTGAACCCACAATATTGAAATTAGATAAAGGTCCTAGAAGTTAAACCAGCACATCAAAAACAGACATTATTACCAGTAGTACAATTACAGTTAGCATTTAGGTTATTCAAAATATTTCATCTTTGCAGGTGTACATGTGCCTTTTATTTTGATATGTTGTTTTCTTGTGCTTCTTGTTCAAAAGGGTAAAAATATAAAGTTTATGCAAAGTAATTTCTTAAACTTTATTCATATCATTTAATTTTATATTTTCAAAGGATTTATGTTAAATGTATAATGCATCCATTTACAATTAATAATAATGTACATTTACAATTATAACTGAAGTGATTCCACTGCCCAAGGGGGAGGGGTTTCTGCGCACTTCCATAGGAACCCGATCGATACGTCACTCTATCAAAGCTGCCATTGGCCCCTGCGCTCGTCACTCAGAACAGGTCCCTTCCCACTTCCTGTTCTATAAAATGTGACGTCAGCGCAGGTTCGTCCTCTTTTGCTGGGAGCCAGGACTCCCACGCGACCTTGCAACCCTTGGGCAGTGCTTCCTTTTTCAGATAACCGGGGTTGCATTCGCAACTAATCGTTATCTTTCAAGTCAGAAGCACCGCCCAAGGGGGAGGGGTTACTGTATAACAAAACCGTCGCAAGGGAGGAGGCAGTGAGCTGATAAGGGAGACTGCCCCGAGGTGACCGCTAGGGGCCTCGGCAACACAACTCCAGCAGGAATCTCAGGCCTGAGCCGCCCAGGAACGAGGACCGCAGTCACGCTCTTACCGGGAACTGTCTAGAATCAGCATATACAAGACGGAGCTACAGAGGTTAACTCTTACGCCCTCCGCGCAATATCATGGCAGTGGACCCATGATCCAATAAGAGACAGACCCTGGGAAGACATCGACGGGCTGTCAGCAAGTCCAGGAGCAGCTCGCGTGGGTGCTCGACTGGAAGGCATAGTCCGGTGGAAGGGAAGACACGGTTCAAATAGCTCCATCAGGATGCACTTAACAGGGGCAGACTGGGAGAGGAAATCAAGAGCCAGAGCCTGTGTGCTGCTGGGGCTCGACTGCAGCCAACACCGGGTTCCCAAAGGAAGGGACCAGTCCCGTCATGTCCAACCTGTAGAACCAGGCAAATGTAAGCGGCGAGGCCCAAGCTGCAGCCGCACAAATGTCTGCCAAGGGGGCACCTTGAAAAAGGGCCCAAGATGTGGCAACACCTTGAGTTGAGTGGGCCACCAGGTGTTCAGGCACCGGTGGACTCGTAGGCCATGGTAACAGTGTCCACAATCCAGTGTGGGAGGCGCTGCTTTGAAAGCACCTGGCCCTCTGTCTGTGCTCCTGTGAAGGAGCTGAAATCGCTTGACAGCAGTGTTTTGTGCCATTAAACAGCACCTCTCCTTCACTTTAAACAACCAAAAAAAATGATGCATTAAATGACTATTGCACTATGCACAAATCTTTTTCCCTGTAACCACATACCGCTAAGCCTGTTACAAATGCAAATGTATTATTTCTGTCATTTAACAAAATACAATACAGCCAACCAGCTGAAACAGTGGTAATAATAATAATATAATAAGGTCTAGTGCACAGACAAGACACAGAGAGCTCACATTCTCGAGTCCAGACGAAATGGCAAAAGAGGACGAACCTGCACTGATGTCACATTTTATAGAACAGGAAGTGGGAAGGGACCTGTTCTGAGTGACGAGCGCAGCGGCCAATGGCAGCTTTGATAGAGTGACGTTGCAGGATGCAATTTTTTTTTTTTTTTTTAACGAACATGAAACATTGCCTTTAGACATAAAGATAAAACAGATATTTTATTTTATGTTGAATATGTTCAGTACATCATATATTTAAAGTAATAATAGTAATACTGATAATATACACAATTGATTTTAATTAAAAGTGTCAATAAACACTGTTGACCATACCGATGGATCAGGACAACAACATAGTGAAAGCGATATGTCAATTTATAATTGAAGTAGTAATAAAGGGAATTATTGTGAAATTTGTTAGGAAATGCCTATTGTAACAAGGACAGCAGTGGTCCATACCTGCTATTCATCTAATTTGCTTTCCATGAAACAAAGTATCGAGTACTCCTATTTGAACCTCAGTAAAGCTAAGCTTCTATCAGAAAGATATCCTTAAGTATGTATTTAGGAAGGAATGAGATTCTACACTGTCCACAAATCATACAGAAGCATGTTGGTATTTGTGGAACTCATTTCATTTCTCAACCACAACATAAACAAAGACATCCTATTTTCCCTTGGAAAAACAAAGAGACAGGAAAAGTAATGTAGTTAATAGTTTTTTTTTTGTTTTTGTTTTTTTTCAAAGTATTTTAAAAATGTATTATGTCCCATTAAAATTCAAGGTGCGTTTCACTTCGGATAAGCATTGCTGTCTCTTTAAATAATAAGAACTGTCTGTTAAGTGGCTGTCTGTTTACAAAATGTGTGCCTGTAAATGAGACCTGGTCTCCATGGAACCCTCCTTGTATAAATATAAATATTAAATAAATATTAGATAAATAATTCCTGTTGATAAATAATTCACATTTTAAAATTTAAAAAAAAAAACATCATAACAATAATATTGTTTATTAATTTTATGTTTTTATGTCTTAAACTCATTAGACAAGAACGCTTGTTGTCCCTTTCACAGGACAGTGGGAATTGACCTGTGCTTTACCCAGAGCTGGTGAAAGGTCACTGCTGTGTATCAGCTTTGTAGCAAGCTTTGTGGCAGGATCACAACTTGGGTCCTAATAGAGAAATCCAGAGTTCAAACACAGTATCGCACCCTTCTCAGCTCTGTGGGTAACAGCAGGACAGTGAACTGTGAGAGATGGGTAAAGAGACTGCTTTGGCTAGGCCCACTCCACTGATGTTGGGATTCATATGCACAGAGATGCAATCCACCTATTTCAATTAGATAAAGCTCAAGGAAAACAGTGTCCTCTTGCTCTCTTCTCGTAATAACTTGATATTTAATTCACTAACATACAATGTACTGCATCCAAACAACATCACATGTATGAAATCATGGCATTAACATTAATAATAACATTTAAATAGAAGAGAAGAAATAATAAATACACTTTGACACCAGACTCATACACTATTATAGATCAATTGTACATTAAGTGACTATTTATAGTTTATAGTTTTTTTTCATTCATCCATTCATTTTATTTCTATATTTTTACTAAGAGGATTTTGTCTCCAGCTGCTATCACTGCGTTCCAAGTGCACGATTCTCAGGAATAACATTGCTTTTCTGCGCTGTCTTGAACAGTGTGTCTCACTTCCTGAGACGTGATATTCATGTGTGTAGCTGTATAGGAGTAGGAATATTTGATTTCATGTGACAGTAACAAAGTCAATTTTGTATTTGCCAGAAACTATTTATGTGTAGTTAATGCGTTTTTATTTCTCTATCAGTCTAGGCTTCAAAATAATTGTTAGTTTAAATATTCTTTTTTTTTTTTCCTTAACACTCCATTATAAAAAATACATCAGTTACTAAACACATTACTCCCCTCACTCTCAATCAGCCCCTCTAGAACAGGGCTTTTAAGTATAAGTACTTTCCTAGCTTTCCATACTAGAACATACTAGATGATTCTGGATACTATGCAACCTTAATCTACCCATAACAGAATGTTCTAGATGGTTCTTTAGTCCTCCAAGTGTTTTCTACTAATTTTGATAATAGACGTTTCCAGAGATCCATATTCAAGTGGTGTTAGCCTAGAGTACCTCTAGGGATTCAGCCCTGTGTAGAGAGCTGTTGAAGAGAATGTGACTGAGTACTGCAAAATTATGACTATTGTTTTGTTTTGTTTTGTGAACACCTTGACAGTGAATAATATGCTTTCAATACATAGGCAGAACATTGTCAAATCACAGATGACTGGTAAAAAATAGTACATTTCTAATTATTACTGATGGTAGTTAATTAAATTGACTATGTTCACAATGGAAATGGTTAGTTTGTTTCAGGTTATTTGGAGCCTCTGATGAAAACGTAGGAGAAATGTTGATCACTGGCAAATGTATGGTTTTGTGACACGTTTCATCATTCTTTTTTCAGGGATTCCAATGCTGAAGATCGTGTTCGAAGGCTATGAGCACCTTTCGCTAATCTCCGTGCCCTTGCTGGTCTACCACCCCACACAGATCCTCCTGGGCAGTCTGTTAGTCCCAACCATAAAATCCTGGATGGTCACTAGACAGAAGGTAAGAAGCAAACTGACCAACTTTGACGTTTAGGAAAGTAATTCAGAAAAAGGGCCAAGAACAAGACCATCAAATCTCAATGACTTCATTTGTTGAAGCATCAACAAAATTGTCCAATTCTGTCTGCTACCTGGCTACCTGCTTCATTGTCAAGTATCTATACATTTTCTCATCATGTCCACAGATGGTGAAAGAAGGGTTTATTTTTAAGGAATCATAAATGTGTATACTAGACATATGTGCTGAAAGCTTGGTCTATATTTTTTAATGTTTAGCCTCCAAAAAAGATACCAATGTCATGATTTCTGTGACTCATTTGTTTTATCTGTCCTTTTCCAGGCTGTGAAATTAACAAAGCTGCAGCCTGTATAACAGGAAATGTTAGTCTAAAGGAGGGTGTGAAACTTGAGGGTCCATATAAAGAAGTCAGTGTTGATCTCGACATCACTGAAGGCTGCTCCAGCAAAAAGGACATTGCCAAGCAAGTGCCTTATCAGAATCATCCAGGAACACAAGCTGGGGCTAAAACCAACAGGTTTGGTTGTCACAAAGGATCATTCTCTGACTTTTTCTTTTTCTTTTCTTTTCTTTTCTAGAAATATCTCTCTATTTTTTTTATATATATATATATATATATATATAAATGTGAAGATCAATATTGAACTACTGTAACAAAGCTTTCCTAAATCTTGATGGATTGATTGGGTTAGACTGGTTGAAGGTTTTTCTAGCTTTTCTTAAAAACAAAATGTTCATTTTATCTTCTTGAAATAAGGGTAGTTTCTGTGACTGGCAGTGAGACATTATTAACCGTTTTGGTCGGCTGATTCTTAGAAAGCTACAGTCCTGCAGGTTTTACAGGTAGCTTTAAATAATCAATGAGAAATGTCCTGGAAAGCATGATAACTTGAACTAATTAAGTCAATAATTTGTACATTTAAGTAATTTAGAGTTCAGCTGGAACACAAAAAGCTCTCCAGGACCAGGGATGCAGATGTCTGTGCTGTCCAATTAACACACGGGCCAAAAAGACTGGGCTGAAACATTAGCATTTCTGATAATAATAAAATGGCATGGACAGAACGAGGCAGTTACTACAGCTATATTTGTACAGCTTTATGTTTGAAGAGCATTAACCCTGGCTAGTTCCTACTGCAAGACATTTAATATAAGTCATGAAATCTATTCATCAATAAGACATCTCTGAAAATCTTCCAAACCACCCACCCCAAGTCTGTTTCTGAAATGTGCTGATCTCACCTGTACCAAAATAAATAGAACAACAATAAATAAATGCCTTCCTGGCATTTAGTACAGTACTGATATACAATACTGCTGTACATAAGGTTCAGTTTTACAACAGAAAGACTGGGGCTGGCTAGACAGTGTGTAATAATGTCATTTAGCATGTACTGCATCAAAATAGGTGAATGTGTTCTTGCCTAGAGGGCTTAAAAATACCTTAACAGTCTTTAGAAAGAGTTCCATTAAGCAAGAAAACTGAACCCTGTTGCCACCTCTCGTGGTGGTGCTGATTTGAAGAAAGAAAGAAAACGAAAAACAATGAGCTATGGCATAAAACTGCAGTCAGTTTTATTTTTGACTGTCTCTGTTTTGGACTCCATAAAGCCCCCTAAAATGACTGCGTGATTATCTGCTTTTGTCTGTGACTTTCTCCTGCCTGTGACACCTCCCTCCAGGCAGTAAAGCAGTAATCAGCTGTGTTATTTTATTTTACAACTATGCACTTTATTCTCCCTTGCAGTCCAGTGCAGAAAGTGAAAAAGACGCTAAGTTAAATTCTGCGTGCAACTTTTGCATACATTATTGAGAACCCCAGTGGATTTAAGCTGTCTGTCTAGGACTGTTTAATGGAGTGTTGTTGAAGGGGAAATTAGGACTGAGACGGAAGACAAATAACAGTGCAGCTTCAATTTGTACTGGTCCCCCTTTTTTGCCAAGTTCTCAGTAGTGGGACTAACAATATATATCTCCTGCATGGAAGCTGAGGAACTTAAAAGCTGCAAAACTCTTCAACTGGAAGATGGAGTGAAAAGGAACACTTCTTCGGCAGAAGCCACTGTTGCATTCAAGGCAAGCCAACAAAGAGCTCTGTGCTTTAATGAGATTTCACCGTTGCAGGTAACTCCGGCTGCCTTCTTTACCAGGCCTAGCAGCTGACTTGACTTTGTTTCAGTTTGGAGTGTGTCATACGGTACAGAATCCAAAGAGCAGCCCTGCTGTCTCCTGGCTGGCGCCTACCAAATCTCAACTGGTGTGAATAACATCTTTGTCTTCTTAGTATCAGTACCCTTGGAACTGTGTTCAGTTTTAGATTCAAACCTCATTCTGTTTCAAAGTAAAATAGTTCAGTACACTACAGTTCACTTGCCATTAATTTGGCCCATGGAACAATATCTAGAGATCCTTTTTAGACCATATCCGGCTGCCCATCTTTGATTTCTGTCACTTGGTTTAAAATTGTTTCTTTGATTTTAACTTTTTTTCCTTTGTGCATTTGCCTTACACAAAAATAAAATGTTAAATACTACCCAGACATTCCAATAAGAGCAAAATATGTGGACCTCTCCATATTTTTTTAATTTCTTGTTCCTTTACTTATTTTAATTTCTTATAATGTGTAATATATGTTTCCATAATATCCTAATATGTTATGGATATTTTAGGTATGACAGTGTATTGGTATGTCTGAGTCGGCCCCTTGGTGACCAGTAGAGGAAGGTCCAAAATAAAGATTCATGAAAATGACGAGGTTCAGAATTGAATCAAACTACCAGTGTGCTTTCAAACACTTTAAGCCAAACCATTGGAATAACAAGTGCAATGATTCAATATCGACTTGTGTACCACACAGCTCAAGATTTTGCAGTACCCATTTCCCCTGTTAAACAACATTGTAATTGTGTGATGTAGAGTTGTTCAACATATTTACACCCCTCATTGAAAACAATGTTATTCAACAATTCAGTTTTATTGCAAATGTTCTGGAATTTTCTCTGGGTGGAGTCAGTTTTCCACAAACTCAGAAGATATATATTTCAACAATGAGTATAGTTTAATTAACAATATGTATTTAACCAAATCACAGAATACCATTGTTTCAGCTGAGTGCTGTGAATGCATTTGACTGTGGCCGTATTCAAAGAGAGGGGCTTAGTGATGGTTTTTGATTAGTTCATTCCCGGAAAAAATAGAAATGCTGCCACATTCCTGCCAAATCTTTCATTACAATTAAATTAAAAATAGTTCCTAGTGCTTTATGCATATACCCTTAGAGCACATACAATTGCCTTTAAAAGCCTCATTCTTTGAACTCTGCAATCCATTGTGAGTACACGTCTGTCAATGAGTTTTGAGATACGAGCTGTTTATAGCTAAGCAAAGGAAGTTTTCCAGTAGAAGTCCAATGTGAGTACTGTACTGCACTGCATTTTGTTGTAACTCACACCTAGACCAACTGTTGTTAATGATTTTCAGAGCAGTCGAGTAAATGGGCTTTTGACAGCTGACCAGCCCTGTCTGGCGAGTGTTAAAAGCAGCCGCCGAGGTGCGTTCTGATGGACTGTGGGGCAGCAGTGAGCAGCTGCAGCTTCCACAGAGACTTTTATTCCTGGTGTGCGTGACAGGGTAATTCTGCCTTACAGAGAGAAAATCAAGGTGCACGTATATTTGAACTTTCTTTCTATTGACTGCTGTCTTTATTTGAATGTGGGTTAGAAGACCAGGGGCCTTTAACACTTTCATTTCAGTGTCAAGCGATGTCTATTTTTCAAATTAGTGCTTTCACAATTATTTTTCTATTTTGTTTTTTAGGCCTTTTTAAAAAAAATCCCAGCAAATAATAAATGGTTATTAAATCCACCCAAACATGTCCTGTTTATTAATAATGATAATACATTTAGATTTTAAAACTCATTGAACCTTATCATGCTTGAGAATTTAGAGCTGAGTGTTAACTCAGTCCTTTTTGTATTTTAGGTGCTGTGTCTATTAACTTCTAACCGTGCGATTAAAGATGGATTACTTTACTACTCATACACAGTGCTGTCAAGATCAATCAAACAAATAGGGCGATCAGGCTGTTTGAAACACGTGACTTTTGTATCTGGTCACATCTGGTCACCTTAATATCTATGTACGGTTGTAAACAAGTTAATTTACCCCTTAAAAAATGAATGCAACATAATACACAGTTCATATAAGCTACATTAATGAACTGATAACAATTTGACATAAGCACTGCAAGTAGAATGAAAGTCAACTGAATTATTAAAGATCCATAGCAATCGAATGCAACAAACCACACACTGTGAAGGTCTGTACAGAACTGAAACCGCTGCTCTCACTGAAGTAACGTGAGTCAATATCGGAATATCGCATCGCTTTAAACTGTGAGATTTCTAAACTTTGTGTATTTGAAGCTTCCTGACTGCACCCTATATAATGCCCTTCATTTGAAACCGTGTTATTGCATGATTCAATTCGTTTAATAAATATCGTACATTAAACCATTCTTATTCAACTGATTAGGCTAAACATCTTTATCAGTAAAGTTAAGAGGGGATGTGCCATTTTAAAGAACAATCTTAACTTCCTTCAGTCAATTGGAATCTTTCTCTAGGCTGTTCAACAAACTGTGAAAAAATATAATTAATAAATTAGTATAGTTTAATTAGAAATCTTTATTAAACTAAACTCTTCGCAGAATATCAGTTTCAAATGAAGAGTGAATGATTTCGACTACTGCTATATTTACCAAATCCAACAAAACAAATCGCGTATCATAGTACCCATAAAAACATATATGCAGACACCCAAGTTAGCATACGTAAACCACATAATTCATTGGGTTTTGTGACATTTTAGAAAGTACTCGAGTTGTGCTCTTGTGTTTATGATGTTCCTGAACACCTGGATGGAATGATTTGCTTAGAATTCACTGCAAACCCTTTCATCTTTACATGTAAGCATATGATACTTTAGCAAGGCTGTCTGGGTTAAGTAGAATTTGAAATAAACCTAAAGCATAATTTTCAACTAATGAAAATGAATGCAAAATGTTATGGTATCTCTTGTTTGTGCTGTCTTAAACTCTTTAACTGCCTCTGACAAAATTGTTATAGATGTGATAGCAAAAAAGATGGAGATGTAAATTTCTGATACTATATATAGCATAATAATAATAACAATAATAATAATTGTTATTATTGTTATTATTTTGTATATAGATTGTTAATTGCCACCTTAAATAGTGTTTTACTATCATATAAATCACATTTTGTTACCAGTGTCACCTCATACAGAACATTTCCTATAAGGACATACAGAGAAGTGCCATATTATTGGGTTGTCTTCTTGAGGAAGAAACAAAATTTAAAAACATTTTGGTTCAGTGTAATTGGAAGCACAAATGGTTGTGCTCTGATTTCTGTTGCGTTAATATAGGTTGTTCTGAACCTCTATTATAAGTAAATTGAAGTTAATGAAGTAGAGGATTATTTCCTCATTTGTTTGCTAACCATTGTCGGGTTTTGCTCCAGAGATGCTATTTGTAATATATTTTTACATGAATAAATTACATGTTACAAACCAAAACACTTGAGCAGCATATTGAGGCTTGTCACATTACATTGCAAAGTACAAAAGACAAAAGAAGTGTAAATGTCAATAGATATCAAACCCTTTCTATTTAATTACAATATTGTGACCATAGCTCTGTTTTTAAGGGAAGACCGTTGGCATTTTCTTGTAGGGGAAGTCTACAAATTAATGTAATAACTAATAGGTCATCAATTAAAAATGATTTTCCTCAAGAGGTTTTTGTTTACACTTCAAAACTCTGTCTCCCATTTTAGTTTCATTTTTGTCTTTGTGAGTACATGTTAAGCTTGTTTAAAGAGTAGACAATAGATTGGAACAGGTTTGATACACTTTATATTTGGGGGTCTTGCATTTAATGCACTTGTACACTTTTTTAATGAAGTTTGTTTATAGTTGTGGGATTTAAATGGGACAATTCTAAACATGAAGGCTTATAACTGTTTTCCTTCCTCAGTGCTCAGTTTATCTGGGACACTGCATGCAAATGGAATGTGTTGTTGGTCTGTTTTTCTTTGTTTTATGTTTGTTTTAGTTTTATTGTTGATTAATAGTGAATGTACAACCAAATGGACCATCAAACAGTGTCGATGAAATTGTGAGTGAGAATATTACAGGCCTGTTTGTTAGCCACGGGTTGAGTCACTCTGAAGTGTTGTAACACACAACAGGTTCAATTGTGGCAGCTATAGGGTTTTATTAAAAACAGATATATATATATATATATATATATATATATATATATATATATATATATATATATATATATATATTATACATACATACTTAGGGATTATAACACAAGTCTGACAGTTTATCACACAAAAAATACTATTATATTATAGTTCAAAATATGGATTCTATTATGACATAAAGTTACTTTAATTAAAAGAAAAAGTAAGTAATTTAAGCAGGCAATTCCAGGTTATTTCCTCACTAAGGATAATTATGGATATTAATATGAATATCTATCTAATGACTTACTATGGTTAAAATATGGAAGATACAATTGTAACCATTCCCTTACTGAGTGCCATCCAAAGTTACCATTGAAGCCAAATAATTTCAGGTATGCTGTTATTATTTTATGTTCATTGTTTCTCATTTGGGGGGTTTATTGTGATGCAGGTGTCTTCTCTTGGGGTTTTTTATCTTTCAATGACATGTATTTGTTAATGATGAGACTGTAAAATAAATAAGCTTCAAAATGAGCAGTGCTTGGTTACGTGTGTGAAATGTGTCTAAATTATCTGTAGAACAAAATGTTTAATCCTATCTTTCACAGGAGGACCTGACTTTGTTTAATGAGTATAGGGCAAGACATTATTCTCTCTTTCCCTCAGCATCACAATATAGATGAAAAAGTACTAATGACTAATTAATCCATTTCACGAAATAATATTAACCATACAAAACTGCAAAGGTCATCTTTTGCGGGCACTTTTGTCATCAAAATAACATTGTCAAGTTTCAATTAAATTAAGGCTAGAGGACAATTTCAGTTTCCTCTCTTGAGATTTAGATTTAAATCTGTGTGGGTTTTTTTTGGCTGTGTATAAAGTTATAATTATATGGAAATTCAACCTCTTCACCTATCATTTTCTTTACACAGTGAAATAATATAGTTTGTTTCTATGTCTCAACAAAAAGACAAGAAAACATTTCTAATGTTATATGTTCTTAAGCCTATAATTCAGCAATTTTATTTTGTTCATTTTATAATCTGGTTAAAAAAAAATGTATATTATATTTATTTTCCTTTGTATAGCCAGAGGGGGGTGTCTAATGAATTACTGATTAATATTAATTAATGTACGTCAACGGGAAATTTTAATTTACTTTTTTGGATGATATTAATTTACCCACCATAAAAATAAAGGCAGGTAAGGGGAAAAAAGGCCCAGGTGGGGAAATCAAACCCACAACCTTAAAATTATACATTAAACGTGTTACTGATAATGATACTGATAATAGTAGTACAATTGGCGATTCCAGATTTGGGGGTATATACATTTAAAGATGTATGTATTATGTATTCTTTATTAAAGCTGTTTATACAGCAGAAGTAACTTTCTGAAAAACAAAATAATCTTAACATCAGTGCATAAAACTGCCTGGAAAAAATTATCATTGCTGACAATTACTGGACCTTAACTTACATTAATATATAATCGATTATACTTTTATACTAAACTCTGTTCTATAATGAGGTGTATGATTTGAGATTTATGATGTTAAAAGGAAAGATCTGCCCAAAGCCTGAAGCGGTTAAAAGAAAAACAGTTTAATCCTGGAGATTTAGGCGCATCATCCATTGATTTTACTTCAATGGGTTGTACAAGCCTGACCTCTAGTGGAATAAATACCACAATCCAAGAGTCTGTGTGTATCTTCTGTCCCTGACAGTAGTTAATGCACTAGATGTTTGTTTCTTAATTGAAAAGTACAAATGGACACCCCAATATTCTTACGAAACAGACATATAACCAATTCTATATGATTGTTGTTTTTATGTAATATATAACATAACAATAAAATAATATTGAAATCATAATTGAATGAAAGATATAAATGTTTCATGCAATAAACATTCAAATACTGAACGCCAGGTGCAGAAAAATTCAGAATTATATTAAGACCGAGATGTATCCGTTTTTTCAGCACTAAGGCAAATTATCTTTGTTTAGTTCCCACCGAAACTTAAAAAATACACTCTCTGTATTGTGTATCGCACATGTAAACCACTCTTTCTGTCATTTTTCCTGCAAAAATAGCATGAGAGCTGTAACAGGGCTAATTTACATATTAATTGACTCCTTTGCCCTTAATTTGCATGACGTCAGGTAAACAGCAGCTCGTCCCAGGTGCAATAAACTAAAACCCATGTAAACCCAGAGAGGGAGAGGGTCATTTAATCTGTGACTCGAGCATATTGTCTTGTGTAAGGTTAAAACACACATGTAAACTCCACCATACGTAGTCATGCTAAAACGCAGGAATTGTATAGTTAACACTGTCAGCTTATTTGCCATTATGTTATAGCAGCTGAACTCCATTTGTTGTATCTGCAGGAATGCGGAAAAAATACATAACGACTCCTAAATGGATATGCAAGAAAATATGATAGGAATAACACAAATACCTGAAAACCAATCCATGCCTGCCCTTTTCACTCCACTGCCCATTATTATAAAAACAAAATACTGAATAAAAAAATGCTGTGTTTATATTTTATTCCATAAGGAAATACCTACCACAAAAATGAAAGCACTACAGCAACTAGAATAATACATTTTAACTAACATATACAATGTTCAAGTACAGTTCAGATATATAGAACTATTTAATATTTTCTTACCTTCTATAATAGAGTATATATTTTCAAATTATCTCAAATAAAGTGGGTTATATTTTGTATGTATATATGTATCTTTGACTAAAGCAGCCAAGTGGTCTTGTATATTCAATAAGAAGCAGCAGTATATATTAAATAAGAAAAATATGTTTGCAGTCTATTCAGTAGCTCTACAGTGTTATTATATTAAAGCCCTTCATAACACAAACTGATATGTCCATGAACACAGTAGTGGGGAATTGCAATGGAAAGATCCATTCAAAAGCACTCTATTTAACAGTTCAAGGTATGGTAGAAACAAAAATGCCTCTTAAACCATGACAGTGTTACCAAATACTAAACATTTGAGAATATTACATACACAAAAGACAATATATTATCTAATGCTTCATACACTGCACTACAGATGTATTTTAATAGCTGCTCGGGGGTTCTGCCTACACTAGTGCAGTTGTAGTCAAATGTATTCACACCCTTCTTGTAAATGACAATTTGGTGTTTGGTTTAATAAATATTGTTCATTAAGATGCACCTACCTCTATAGAAAATTATCTGTCTTAAGTCAGATCAATCAGCTGCAATGCTCAGTTTTCTTTGGTCGGAATCCGTGTCCAGCCCACTCTGAAAACACATCCTTGTTACATAAGTACCATTTCATGAACAATATTGATTTAAACCTCACAGATCGACGACTAACACTTTTCAAAGGAAGGGTGGAAATACTTTCCCGTACAACTGTATCTGTTCTTAGAGATGCCTTTTGTGGCCTGGCTCACTTAAAGCCTCTACTTCAGTGAGCTGCCAAGTGAAGTGAGATCCACTTGCGTGCCGCTGTGCTGACAGGAGCCTGCAGTGCCAGCCTGGAGGGGGTCGCGCCGGTCACTTCCCGGGGGGGGCGATGATGTTGTACTCTGCCTGCAGCAGCACAAAGCTGTTCTGGCGGATCTTGCGCACCTGCACCAGATCCCCACACTCCTGCACGTGGATGACGTTGCTGCCATGGTCGCTGAAGGACACTTCGGTGCGTTTGTGGCAGTATTGGGCGTGCAGGTACCTGAGGCCTGCAGCCAGCGCCATGCCCAGAGCCGCCGAGCAGCCCAGCAGGATACCCAACTCGGTGGCACCCAAGTGGGGACCCTTCCCTGGAGCCTTCTCTCCCTTTCCTGGGGTGCCAGCCTCTCTGGGGGGACTCATCACTCTCCCGCCTGATACATTTCGGGCGGCACTGCCCTTCTGCACCCGGGATTCTACCTCTTCTGTCTGCTGGAACTGGGTCACCTTGTCAGAGTCCGAACGCCTGGGTGCCGGGGAGGGCTTGAGGTGAGGAGAAGCAGGGAGAGGAGTTGTACTCTTGGGCTGCATTTCTTTCGGAGCGGGTGAGGGCTGGAGGAGCTGTGCCAGGATCTCTGGTGTCTCTCTCTCTGCCTCTGGCCTCCTCAGGGCCAGGGAAGGTTGGAAGGCATCAGTGGTTGGAGCTTGCGGGGCCTGGGACCCCTCCTGAGGGGTCTCCCGTGGGCTGGGTTGGGATGTGAAGGCTTTGAAAGTAGGAACTTCAAAACTTGGGCCAGTTTTGCTCAGCTGAAATGGCAACATATCACACGTTAGGGGTTTCCCATAATTGCTGGATAACCCTACAGTACTTACTTATATGCTGATGTCATTGATTCCAGTACAAAATAGAAGTTGAGAGAAAGACTGGAACTTTCTACATCAGCAGATTTTCAACAGAGGTCATACAGGGTAAAAAAAAGTACTGTACACAAAGAGACCGAATCGACCTGCAGCAGGTACAGAGAGATGCTCTGGCACTCAATACACTGATCATGTACAACAGGGGTCTTCGACTAGGTTGCTCCAGGACCAGGGCTGAAATATGAGAGAGTTGTAGCGGTTGACCATTAGAGGGAGCCTGACGCACACACTTCCATGTCTGTCAGGAAAAGATGTTCTGTGTCCGACTGCTTGGCCTCGACAACGCAGCGAGGGAGACATGATTTATTTGTGAAGCCTGTGAACTGTGTGGCAGCTGTAAGAAGGAAAGGTAGCCGTCTCCAGTGACACAAAAAGCATTGTACTGATTTAACAGCTTCAACTTTTACTTCAAATTCATGAGGCCCATTCCGTTTAATTGGGGCTACCTATCCTTGCAAATAAAGTAAGGATTTCTCAATTAAAACATGTCAGGAAGATGACTGGTTTCAGTGTGCAATTCTGCATTAAGGTATTAAGTCATGTTCTATACTGTGTCATGCAACAGTAGTAAAATTGTCATTCAATGTCATAGTCTAGATGCTAAATGTTAAGAGCCTAACCTGAGTCATTCAAACTAAAACCTGAAGGCTTCTTTCATTATTAATATTTCTTATTCTCACTCGATCAAAACCAAAGAGTCAAATTGAAATGAGTACTAAGTGCTTATTTTCTATATACAATAAATCAACGTTCAAATGAGAGACAATTGGATCAGCTTTTTAATGTTTTGATAGCTACCTTCACATCTTTCACTATGGCGAATGTTCACTTGGCAGTGTGTAAAGCGCTCGATCCTAAAGCAAATATTAAAGAGCTTACTTCTCCTCGACGGCTGCAGTTCTCGCACAGTTGAGATGCATTGTAGGCGCTGAGGCTTCTTGTCCTGAAAAACACCATTAGGGAACAATAAATGTGCAGCCTGCGAGGAAGGCAAGTAAAGTCTGAAGAACAGGTTATCTATTACATTACCTACTTTTACAGTTCATTGTGGCTGCTATTAACAATTCCTCCCAGAGGAGCCAGTGCTGTCCACGGTTCCATTAGGCTGAGGAATGCTGTGGGCAAGTCCTGGGCTACGGCACATTTACCAAACAGTACATTAGGAGGTCATAAGACTTTAAATTTAACAGAAAAACAAGGGAAGAAAAGGCCATCGGTAGGTAACTTTCCCTTTGGCAATTCCTTCTAATTTATACCCATTCTAAAGCTTTTAACCAAGGTGTGCATTGCTTCAGACTATACCCCTGTTTTAGCTCCTTACAATAAGGTGTGTAAGTAGCACAGTGTTGGAGTGGGTTGGGAATTCGCTTTCCCTGTGGCTTTCACATCAGCTCGTTTACAAGGTGATTTGGGGGTATAGGAGCCATGAACTCTGATTTATGTGCCAAGGTTGTGCCCACAGACGAGTGATTGGGGTCCCTTTCTGTACTTCACCCTGAGAATCCCACCAATATCAATCTGCTTTGAGCGAGGTGTCATTCTTTATCAAGCAAAGAGGAAATGAAATCTCATTTTAGTTTAAGGAAGCCTTTAGGTTGTCCATGTTTCTTGGTTGTTTTTCATAGAGGGAAACATTTCAGCGACTTTATTTGAATGTAATATGGAATAATATATTCAAAGAAGATAGAACTGTCTAAACTAAAAGCCATCTCTTTCTCTAATGAGGAACCACTTAAATCTGTCATCCGCTGTGAAGTTAATGTGGGTTATTAAGAATATAAACCAACAACTAAATCGTTTTTTTGTGGTTTTTTTAGCTCCATTAAGCTAAAACATCTATTTGAATTACTGGTTACATCAACGTGTTACTTCCAAAGGCACTTTCCCTGCACAGGATGTCATGAGGTAATGAGTGACTCATGGTTGCTAACGGGAGATGTACATACTGGTCCAGTGCTGGCTGTAGGGAGTGTGGTCCCAGTGGGAGTTGTTCAGGAGGTTGAAGGAGTCTCTCGATGCCCCTCTGAGCTGGTGAGACTGATGGGAGGGAGCTGCCTGGCTCAGTCAGAGACACAGGGGCCCCTCTGTGTCTGAGGTGTGCCGATGGCTGGACGGAGGGCAGTCTCTCCCCCTGGGTGCTCTGCTCTGCGGTCGTCTCCTGCTCCTCGCTGCTGGGGCGTCCCACTGCAATGTGATCTGCAAAAGTGGAGACTTAGGGGAGAAAACGCAGAGGAGCAGAGTCAATGTAAGCAAGGGCCCTGATGTTGGTATCTGTTGATTTAAATGATTTTAATGTTGGGGTTTATTTAGGTTTTATTGCTGCAAAGCACAGGTATCAAACGCCATTTCCTTCCCTGAAGCTGAACTCACTTCCTGGTTAAGCTCAAAGAATTGACCTGACTAACTTTATTTCTATTATATGTTCACTTTATGTATACTTTCAAATGCCAAACCCTAAACCATTACTACACAGCTGTATTACAAAGTAAACCTACAAACAGCTTTTTAATTATTAGCATTCTGAATGTATACTATTTGTATTAATTGGAGTAATAAACACTACTGTATGACTTATTTGAACAGTACTATACATTTGATAAAGAATAAATGTTACTATACAATTGTACGTCATTATTAGTGCTTCAAGTGATAGGGAATATGTGTTTCATTCATAATAATTAATTTAATGATATTGAAAATGATATATTGCCAAACGTTATTCATGGAGAACTGTACTATTCAGATACCTGTTTATGTTTTATAGCCACACTGCTATAGAATATAAATAAAAGCACAGCTACATAACTCGAATGTTAACTTAGTCTTTTCCTCCGTTTACGTGTATCTGCTAAGTGTGTGATCATTTAAGTGTTATGTCAGCTGAGACTGGGGAAAAACAGGCCAAGATGGAGCTGTTTCTGTCACCATTGAATGAGGGCATGGGTCAGACATAGTCAGGGGGTTACAAACAGAAATGTTTGTCCTACATCTGACAGCAAAAGCATGAAAGCCTTACTTCACAATCCCTGTGGACACTGTGGATGATCGAACCTTTTCAAACCTAGCATCTTCTGGAATGTCTCAAATACTGATTTTCTGTACCAGGTAAAACAGGTGATAGTGGATTCCATTTTGTAAGAGTGCAGTTATGCAAAATACAAAGCGTATAAATTGAAAATGCATTCATACAGCCCTTATGCAAGCTTACTGAAATGTACCATAACTTTTTTTCACGTTAACATGGTTTCAAAGTGTTTTTTGTTCTTCACTCTAGTTTTACAGTGGTCTCCTCTGCCTTCACTACACTTTATAAAACTGGACCACTGGGAATATCATGATACACCCAGCTCGATATTTCAAAGGCATGTTTACTGTGGTAGACCCTGGTTTATTCATGGTAGAGTGTAGTAAAGCACTCTGAAGGCATGTTCAAACCATAGAACAGCACTGTAAACCAATGGTACAACCCCAGTAAAACCATGTAAAAAGTGCAAAAATCCAATAGACCTGCAGAAAGATCTGTTTAACAAGCTTCTATGCCCTTTTTTCTTTCTTGTGCTTCCCTCTATTATAAATACTGCTGTAAGGTTCAGTCTAAACTGTAACAATAAAGCAATGCCTGCAGTCTGCTGTGGGGGTACATGTTTAGTTTTCAAAATTGCAGGCTTTGAATGTGTATATTTGTAGGCAGGCTCCATTTGTTTATGTAAAGATTTATTATAAAAAGGATCAATAGGGCTGGCCTGCCAACACATCACCTTCACTATTAATTCTAATCACTCTGCTGTACAACCTATAGACTGTAATCAGTCTGCCTGGAACGGACTACAGATCAGATCAGATCACAAGCATGTTTTCTTCTATTCTATTTTTGACATGCTTGGGCTTGGTGTATTATAATTCTGCATCACATTCTCTATTGCTGTTGTTTCTTATATATTTTATATAACTGTGTCAGTTACTGTGTTGTGTCTACATATTTGTAAAGCCAGTACAGTGATTACATAGGCTTAATAGTATATAGTGTATGAAGACAAAACAAAGCGTTTGATGAGAAAGTATCTAATAAGACGGCAGACAATTTCACAGAAGGGGTAAGTAGGTTAAGCAGAGGAAATTATTGTATTCTTATAACATGTAATGACAATGTTTTTCATGCTGGATTGCCACCCCATGCTACCATTTTGCTATCCACTGGCAGGCCCCACCTGAATACTAAATACTTACATATGTTTGCTCTTAAATTCTTATTTGGATAGCTAACAAGGAAAGGGAAAAGAAGGCATCTTATAATATTGTTATCATTGTTTCTATTTAGGTCAAGATTGCAAGGTAATTCGATTATTCCTTACACAACGTATTCATTTCAGCCTGTACAATGACAGTATATTAACAGTGAGACAAAGTGCAAGTTAATATGAACTAAAACCCTTTTCAAACAATTTTCCTGATATCTCACATTTTAAAAGAAAAAATACATTGAGAGTACAAGCAACTATATATAGCATATTATTTGTTAGAAAAGTACACTGAAGTTGCACATTAAAAGATGTTACCCTGCACTAAAAGTATTTGTACAAAGATGAGTATACAAATGGTTCTCTGAAATTATGTCGTTAAGATTAAATGCTTTGCAAAAATAGCATTAATATCAAGTGATACTTTTGTAAAGTTGCTTTTTCAGTATGGTATGAAATAAGCATTATGGAGAGAGTATTCAATGAAAACAGTTACTTTTGACGCTCTATCCCATTGTCATCCTGCTAAATATGATTTAATAAGTGTCAAGTTTCAGTCAACGTGGGGATATGGCCCGAACAATGTAAATTAAATTAGATAATGCATGGAATGTATTTTGAATATGTTCACCTTCTGAAGAGTTCAGTCGTTACCATAGGTTTTAATACAAAGTCGTCGCTTCTCTGTATGATGCACTTCACATAATATTTGAAAGTTTATATACTTATTTTTAACAACTTTAATGTTTTATTCTGGATGGAAAACTAACAATACAAGTTCACATTCAATTTACTGTTCTTCATTTATGATTGACACTCGCATCTTCCAAAGCACACTTTTCCCATGCTTGTAAGTTTCTCCTCAATCAAATTCGTTAAACTTTATGTGTAGCATGTCAGACTAAAATAAATTAATTGCAAAGGAACATACAATATCATATTTTAGCTATATATGTATTTAAATTCCATTTAAATTCCCATTCCAATTATTTTGTTTATCTGCATATTTCTTTCATTTTTTTTCATGATTTATTTATAAGAATTGTATCACTCTGGTCTTTTCAATTTTTAATTTAAATTGGGCTTCAAACGTAATTTTGTATAAGGGACGATGCTTTCTGAGTGTGGGAATTGCTGTCGAGCTCAACTGACAGAGCTTGATGTCTCCAGATAGTATGTGTTATTTATTGCAGCACAAAAAAAGAACATATCCAGGTCACTTAAAGTGAAGCAAACAGCCAAGCTCGATCTCAAAGTCCTAAGATCATTTAATTGTAATACCACAGTGCACCACCGAGGGGTGGGAGAACACTAACCATGGAGAAGTTTGTTTACTTCACTTCCTTAGCTTTTGTATCTCATGCATTCTTTGTATGTAAGTTCATGGGTGTGGGTGTTTCTTCCTGGATCAGTAGCAAAACATATTTAAATCAATATATTCCTTACATGAGAGAACTGTTTCTCTGTTCCAATATGTCATCATTTGAACTGAAACAAGACACATGATTCAGACGTTTCCTAATCCACAGTTGCTCGAGGACAGACAACAAACTGTCCCAAGTGTTAGCCTCGTTAATGTAAGCATAGAAATACATTAACAGTGTCTGTAAAACATTGCTTTTGACAATGAATTAAATACTTAGGTGTAAATGCATTAGACGCCAAAGCAAGTGGAAGTTGATGTGAAACAACAACCCCACATCTGTAGGACTGCGGTTTCTAGAATCCCACTGAATAAAGAGCCATAAAGGGCCATCTGTGTATGTAAACTCGTAGATATGGCCTTATTGGGGTGTGTTGCTGGAAGCATCATAAAGGAAAACTAAGGACTTTATCCAAAAAACAAATAATGGACCCAGTGTTAGTTCACTAAATTCCTGTTTTTCTAGTATAATGTATAGGTGCAACTGTGCTCATGATTTGTATCAGGTAATATCCGATTTCCTTCTGCCTGACAGTGTGAGGTCAATTAAACTTGCTCTCTTTATGTACTGACAGGGTTCTGCACAACCTGCGCAACAGCAGTTTACAACAAATCAACCCAGTAGCAATCTGCAATTATAAGAGCACTGAAACACTACTTTCCATTACAAAAATGCTCTGCAAGCAACATACAGCATTGAACACAAAAGTGCATCAAGGAGCTTCTTAGTTGCTCTTTAAGTCCAGAAGTATTACCATTCCACATCTGATACATCATAGAGTGTATGTTACCAGTCTAGAGTGTTGCATTTAATTTAATTTAATGGACTTTTTTTTTTATATAGAGATCTCATCTTTATTTCACAGGCACTCCATGTCTCCCCTAATGGCCCTGACATGCAGTTTAAATCCATCAGAGAATACATTGCAGGGTTTTGTAATTGTGTTTATGAATTTCCTGGCTTCTGGGATTGCATCCAGAGTATCCTATGTACAAGACATGCTTATGACCTTCTGGTCACTTCGGTCACTACTTAGTTTTACCCTTGAGCAGTGTTAGCAAACGGTTATCAGCGGTATTCTCTGTTTCAACTCACGTGTGGTTGGATCTGTACCTGTGCTTGCTGTGCTGTTGTCCACCTGAAGTCCAGATGGCGTGCGGTCCTGTCCACCAGAGGCATCCACTGACTTCAGGTTACTCTGATCAAGCACAACATTTGACTCAATCCGGGCCCAGTAAATGAAGTATGACTGCACTACGGTTATACTGGGGAAGACAATGAAAAGGAAAATAGTGAATTCTATAATATACGAACGTGAATGAGTTAAAAAGCAGGTTAACAACCAACTTCAATAAGACAGGATAACGAGTTAATGTTAAACCATTGTATTCATACTCACATTCATGTAAACTGAATAAAGCTGTATGAACACAGCTAAAATGACAAACTGAAACTGAAACTGATACATGTGAAGATTAGGATTGGAGCTCAGTTAAGTACACTTGAAGCATAAATAAATATGTGTGTACACTTAAAGTAAACACATGTATATTTTAAGTGTATTTAATGGTACTTCTTTGTTATGATTGTAGGTCAGTGTGGTGGGAAACTGGGAAATGTCAGTTCAGACACCTGGGTTACATCCACATGTGAGTTGTCCCATTTGCTGTGCTCCTTTCTAAATTCAATTCTCTCAGCTCGGCCCTTTTAACTTATCCAGCCTGCAACCCGTCCACCCCGCACACCTCCCTCCCCTCAAAAAGGTTACAGTCTTCTTGATTTACACATCCGGACTGGCAATATAAAAGAGTGGCAAGCCATTTCAGCAACATTTGAGTTTACAAGTTGCGGCATTAACATAGCCTTTTATTTAAATCAATAGTTCTTATGTTGCCTCCTATAATATAATTTCAGCTAAGGACTTTATTCCATAAACAGGAACTTGTAATGTTTTCTTTGAACCCTTGCCAGTACAGTAAAAATATGAAAGGACCTGTTTGGAACATTAGCCATCCGCAGGGTCCGTGCCTAAACATTAATAGCTCGGGAAGGTGAGCTGTAAATCAGGTGCTGGAGGAAATGATGTTCGTAGAAATGCATGCAAACATTTATAGGCTGGAAACATTTAACCCATGTTCTAGCAGATACCCTGGATGGCTGGATTGTACAAAATGATTGATATCAGAGTGTGGTGGCTTACTATCACACCCAGCTAATTTGGTGAATTTGGACAAATTTCCTGTTGACATTTTCCAAAGATGTCAACTGTAAATGTAAGTCTAGTTTGTTTGTGAGATTTAATAAGAGCTTCCAATGACTTCAAGTTACTTCTGAATGTGGAACTCTTACAAGAATCGAATGTCTCCAGAGGGCTGGTCAGGGGCCCTCCAGATGAAGGAGAGGTTTCTCTTGAGCAGTTTGTCCGAGTGGGTGACAGTGTCCCCCTTCTGCCCACAGTTGAGGTGCCGAGAGCCTGGCGGTATGAGGACGAAGGTGCCCGCGATCTGGTTGTCCGTCACTTGCCTCGCCTGCAGCAGAAAGCCCATGAAGTCTCGAGTGCTCCTGACCATCACTGCATGGGGAATGGGGGCTGTTAGTCATCTTACACAGACAGCAAAGACCAGTGATGATCGTGATAACACTTTCAACCCTGCATTTCCTTGTTTATTATGAATTTAATTGAGTGTTTGTATCTTTAAAAGCATTACTGTTGTTTGTTTCTTCATTTTGATTAATCAGTGATGGTCAAGATAATCTGGACAGTCTTTCATCAATACAAACTAAATAAAATACAATCACTGAAGAGCAGGATTTGAATGATTGTGCTAGTCTAGCCAAATTGTATGGTCTGTTTGACAGGAAAGGCTGCAACCATCTTAAATACTCTCTGTGAAATGTTTTACCCTGATTATTCCAGTGAGGGAAAGCATATTAACAATTATTTAAATTTAAATATATAAATTAACAACAAAATCTTCTAAGTACTGGTTTGGTCTATTTATTTCTGATGTAATGAGTGTTAAATCGGTAAGTTTTCAAATTAAAACTTTGAATTTAATACAAATTGTCTGCTTATGTTTATTATTCAGATAGAGTATGTATTTTACTTGAAACTATGATTTGTTTGTAGCTGAAAGGAATTAATACTTTGTGGTGTGATGAAGTAATTACCTGTTTGAGGGAAGGTATTCAGATCTCTTCTTTATTTGAGTTTGATAATCACTCCTGCTGTGTATCTGTTAATCATGTGTGATGTTTTAATGATAACAGACAAGATTCAGCTGTGTTTTGATTTCATTTTGTTAAGATTATTGTTCCATATTTAATCTATATTAGTGTTTTAAATAACCTCTGCACATTCACACCCGCATTGCTTTATGTAAATAAAATGTTAAATGATACATAAGAAACTGATAAGAAAATGTATGTAGTATCTACCACATTTTGTGTTAATAAAGTCTCATCAAGTTTATCCAGAAACAAACTGAATAGTATCCACCATTTTCCACCTTAATTTTAGCAGAAGGTGCCAATACTATTCCTATAAATTATCTTCTATGGAATGTGTTTTCTGAATAGCAAGTCGGAATATTTTAATTGTCAATTTCAAAAGCATTCAATGACTTTTCAACACACCTTAGAAGCAAAACGTCAATGTTTGGCACTTCTGTAATATTCAATGGCCTACACCTCACATAATTCTGTTTCTCCAAGCCTGGCATTTTGCAAAGGTCATGTTCCTGCACCAAGTAGTCTAATTGGGCCCAGAGGCCTTGTAAGTAACATAGACGACCTAAAATAACACCACCAAAGAAAGTGCACAACTGGTTAGTGCTTTGTTTTTTTCCTTTATAATATTTATTGAACAATCAATACCATATGTTGACCAAACAATACAGTTTCATATTTTTTTTCAAAACGACCATTAAAACCTTGAATAAGCACAATTTGTATAAGTGATCTTAATAAATCTCCTTGTCTCATATGACATTGTTTCAGGGATGGCTTTAAGACTGCCAGTGAATATTCTGATTAAATTGTTCACAATGTGTTGACCAATTCTTTCTCTGTACTTCAGCTCCTGGTTGCAAGATTGTTGGGTTGCTGATGATGTATTCCTGCCACAGGTTAGTATTTGTCCAGGCTTCCCTCCTTTGCTTAACCATTGAGATGGTCTTCATAACTGCATTTAACTACATCGACAGTATAAGTGTGCATGCTTTTAATTCAGACTGGGGAGCAATGTTCTGCTACAGAGAAAACAAGTGCTAGAATGGCCATCCAGAATGTAGTTGTGTTTGTTCTCCATGTTGTGCCATGTTGATGCACAAGGTCAGTGTGGGCGTGGCTGTCAGGTGTCAGATTTCCTTAGATTTGGGTGGAGCTTTGAGAGTGTAAAATATCAAGTTGCTTGAGGTCTTCATACAGATCTGTGTGGACCTCAGCTTCGGTCCTTCTTTGGGTGACAAACACTAGGTCTCTGGTGTAGCAAAATTTTCAGCTGATGGTGACTGGGAAGTCACTTATGTATATGTTAATAAGTGCCACTCAGCAGGGATGTAGGACTTTGTATTCATGATTGATCTTCTAGGTTTTGGAATAGCAATGACCTTCACTTGTTGCCATTTCTAGGCTACAATATATTGCAAATATATATTCAGAAGTAGACAACAGTATGTGATATAATGTATGTAATATATTTAATATAAGGTATAACATTGAATTTCTCAAGATCTAATTTTGCCTTACTCCAGACAGCAAAGGTTCATCTCTTTCCAGACTGTCAAGATAATATACACCGATCAGCCATAACATTATGACCACCTGCCTAATATTGTGTAGGTCCCCCTTTTGCCGCCAAAACAGCCCTGACCCGTCGAGGCATGGACTCCACTAGACCTCTGAAGGTGTGCTATGGTATCTGGCACCAAGATGTTAGCAGTAGATCCTTTAAGTCCTGTAAGTTGCGAGGTGGGGCCTCCATGGATCGGACTTGTTTGTCCAGCACATCCCACAGATGCTCGATTGAATTGAGATCTGGGGAATTTGGAGGCCAAGTCAACACCTTGAACTCGTGACTCATCAGACCAGGCCACCTTCTTCCATTGCTCCGTGGTCCAGTTCTGATGCTCACGTGCCCATTGTAGGCGCTTTCAGCAGGGTCAGTATGGGCACCCTGACTGGTCTGCGGCTACGCAGCCCCATACGCATCAAACTGCGATGCACTGTGTGTTCTGACACCTTTCTATCAGAACCAGCATTAACTTTTTCAGCAGTTTGAGCTACAGTAGCTCGTCTGTTGGATCGGACCACACGGGCCAGCCTTCGCTCCCCACGTGCATCAATGAGCCTTGGCCGCCCATGAGCCTGTCGCCGGTTCACCGCTTTTCCTTCCTTGGAGCTGCAGTTTTGGAGATGCTCTGACCCAGTCATCTAGCCATCACAATTTGGCCCTTGTCAAAGTTGCTCAGATCCTTACGCTTGCCCATTTTTCCTGCTTCTAACACATCAACTATGAGGACAAAATGTTCACTTGCTGCCTAATATATCCCACCCACTCACAGGTGCCATGATAACGAGATTATCAGTGTTATTCACTTCACCTGTCAGTGGTCATAATGTTATGGCTGATCGGTGTATATATAGTGAAAAAATGCTGTAAAGTAAGAGTGCTTTCAAAAATAGACATGTTCATAGATTATATTTATCAATTAACTAAATGCAAAGTGAGTGAACAGAAGAAAAATCTAAATCAAATCAATATTTGTTGTGACCACCCTTTGCCTTCAAAACAGCATCAATTCTTCTAGGTACACTTGCACAAAGTCAGGGGTTTTCTAGGCATATATTCAGGTGTATGATTAAACAATTATACCAAACAGGTGCTAATGATCATCAATTCAATATGTAGGTTGAAACACAAGCATTAACTGAAACAGAAACCACTGTGTAGGAGGAATAAAACTGGGTGAGGAACAGCCAAACTCAGCTAACAAGGTGAGGTTGCTGAAGACAGTTTACTGTCAAAAGTCATACACCATGGCAAGACCAAGCACAGCAACAAGACACAAGGTAGTTATACTGCATCAGCAAGGTCTCTCCCAGGCAGACATTTCAAGGCAGACAGGGGTTTCCAGATGTGCTGTTGAAGCTCTTTTGAAGAAGCACAAAGAAACGGGCAACATTGAGGACCGTAGACGCAGTGGTCGGCCAAGGAAACTTACAGCAGCAGATGAAAGACACATCATGCTGACTTCCCTTCACAATCGGAAGATGTCCAGCAGTGCCATCAGCTCAGAATTGGCAGAAAACAGTGGGATCCTGGTACACCCATCTACTGTCCAGAGAAGTCTGGTCAGAAGTGGCCTTCATGGAAGACTTGCGGACAAAAAGCCATACCTCGGACGTGGCAACAAGGCTAAGCGACTCAACTATGCACGAAAATTGCCCCCAAATGTATTCTTCAGGATGACAACGACCCCAAACATACAGTGAAAGACATTAAGAACTATCTTCAGTGTAAAGAAGAACAAGGAGTCCTGGAAGTGATGGTTTGGCCCCCACAGAGCCCTGATCTCAACATCATGGAGTCTGTCTGGGATTACATGGAGAGAGAAGCAACTGAGGCTGCCTAAATCCACAGAACTGTGGTTAGTTCTCCAAGATGTTTGTGCCCGAGTTCCTTCAAAAACTGTGTGCAAGTGTACATAGAAGAATTGATGTTGTTTTGAAGGCAAAGGGTGGTAACACAAAATATTGATTTGTAGATTTTTCTTCTGTTCACTATCTTTGCATTTAGTTAATTGATAAATATAATCTATTAACATGTCTATTTTCGAAAGCATTCTTACTTTACAGCATTTTTTCACAACTGCCTAAAACTTTTGCACAGTACTGTATATATTTAGAAATTCTTTAAAATACAAAGATTACATTACTTTTGAGTCCAGTCCTGAATTTAAATTATACACTGATCAGCCATAACATTATGACTACCTGCCTAATATTGTGTAGGTCCCCCTGTAGGATTGTCTAGAGATGCAGATTTTATTTCAAAAGCTGTAAAGAATTCTGTCAAGAATTATGATTATGAAAGGAGTCAGTTTTATTTTTAAAAATACTTATTTTTGATGAAGTAAAGAATTGAATACTTGATATAACTGTATGGCATAATCTGTGTAGCTAATTGTTTAATGTTGGAGTGTTAGTAAATGCACAGAACACATAGTCCTCGAGTGTCTGGTGTTTTATGTTTGTTTGTTTGTTCAATGTTTACATACAATTATTATATTGGAGGTAATATAAAATAACCCATGAAATGTGAATTAACATAGAAATAGTCTATAATTAACTTTTATGTTTACGTAGCTCAGTTATTAAAGAATGTCCCATTGAAGACTCAAATGCATAGTTTATTAGGGTTTCATATTAAGGTTAAAAGGAGGATGCATTGGTAGCAGTCCTCGAAATTGGGGCATCTAAAATCAGTTTGCAGTTCTGAATGCAAATAAAAGTCAAATTGACCATGTTTGTTCTATTGCAGGTGCTTGACCTTGCTTGAACACATCAGAGTGTTTGTAGAGAGTCATTTACTCTTTTAGAATCAAAAGAGAAAGTACCATCAGCACAGCTAAAGGCAGAAGCCACATGAATTATGTTGAATTAGCATGAACAAATATCACACAACTGTTTCCTAGCCATTAACAATAGTTTCCTCTTTTGTGGTGGGAGTGTCGTGGTGTATATTGAAACGTGTTTTCATTTCAGAGGTGAGGGCTCTTGATTGAAACTGAACTTGAAGAAATCCATTACAATTTTCTGGTTCAGGGTTTTCTTGAAGTATTGTTAGTTGGAAAACTGCAGAAAGAATGGAGCTTCATTAATAGTTTTGGGCAGCTGCCAGTTAATTTCTACATAATTTACTGTGGCAGACATACCGCCAGTTGAAACAAGATTTTAATGGTTACTAATTATTTGAGTGCTTCACACATTCCCATGTAGTATGACCCATAGTATTTTGTTTTGTCTTCTGTAAACCTCCTGACAACTGCCCGATTGAGTAAACTGATTACTTTTAACGCATATTTATATAGAAATATTAGTGTCTTCTCTGATCCAGTGGAAATGTATTCCACATAAAAAAACCACAGGAGTGTATGGGGACGTCAGAACTATCCATCACTAGCTCCTACTACCTGTCTGCGGACTGGTCACCTGTATAGGCAGTCCTGCCACACAGCGATCACGGATCACTCCCACTGTCGCCCCCCACCCTGTGAGAATTTGTCCCGTAAGTTAATTTACACACTATATCTCGGTTGAATGACCGGAAAATTCCCATGCAAGCAACCAGATCAAACCAGCAATCGCCACAAGCAGAAAAGACAAGGTTGTAGTTAAACTGTGATACACTATATAAAGATATTTTACACACCATCCTTTGCTAACAGTGCATGTGCAGTTGCCTGTTAAAGCTTTCAGGGGATATTTAACACCAACGTGCAAACAATGCCCCTTATCAGCCGGAGTCAGCGGAGTGCAGCAGTGTTCAGTGCCTCCCGCTCCACAAAGGTAATTTCACAAGTTCTCCACAGCTCATTAATTCAGCTTATTAGTTCAAACTAATGGCCTCTAACCAGACGTATCAAAGCTTTACACTCAGCCAGATCACATCAGACAGTCAGCTGGGTGATTGAGGGCTCTATAAAGCCCTGCAAGTGTGCTGGCAATATGTAGACATCTATGTTGTTGCCCCCCCCCAGCCCTGGAAGCCAGTCAATCTGAGGTGTACCTCATTCCATAAAGGTCAGCGTGTGCACTACCCAGCTTCTTGAAGGGCACTTCCTTTAAAATCATCTCTCTTAATACAACAAACCGCTTCACAATGCATTCCATAACCAAGATAAATCGCCACTCCTGTGCCCTGCACTTGGAATAGCTCCTCTCAGAAAGGAAGGTCACAGGTTACATTCCTGGCCAAGGTTGACTGTACACTGGTCTAAATCGAGTGCTTCGGGAAGGCTATATGGCTGTCCAGGACACAGACTCTTCTAACTTGATTAGCATCAAACGCACCGTGGAGACATACGATTTGTACTGTTTTGATAGGATATCCCTATTTTGCTACAATCTTTATTTATTTATAGCTCTTAGAAGGCTCCTTTTAGAATACCCACAGTTCAGATGGGAATATCAAGGTATGTGAAGGTCTGTCCAAACACGGCAGACTTGAAGCATAAATCAGTCCTGAAACAGGCCCCTTGGGGAGTTGGTTAGCCTCCTGATTAAGCTCTGCTAGCAAGACAGAGCAAAGACATCTCTTGCTGCAGAGGACGCAGTAGCATTAGTAGGAAACCGTGGTGCCTCTTAGCTATGAGGGTGAAAAGGATCTTTGGGGCAAATTATTTATGTTTTATTTCGGAATCGTCTACCCTCTCTCCTGATGTCCGTGTACTGTAGATATATTTCCCTCATCACATTCATAATAGTTATTTTACTATGAGCTGTGTAAAACCCGCATAAAACACACTTTGCAAATCGTTCCAAGATCTTTATCAGACCAGACCACATTTCCTCTTTCTATGTAATTTTGTACCACTCATGAGTAGCAGTTAAAAGATGAAAACAAGTATAAATCAGCAGTTGCAACATACCTGGCACAGTGTCTCCAGGCTTGTAGAAGAGCATGTCTGTCTGCAGGGTGATGTAGTTGCGAGAGTCCAGGGCCTGGGCACTGATGTGTTTGGGCTTCATGTCAGCGCAGGCAGACGGGTTTGCTCCGTGAGAGAAGCCACACACGTAGGACACCAGGCTGAGAGCAACCCCTACCCAGACGAGCTGCTCTGGGGTGATTTTCATCCACTGGAATGTCTTCGTAGATCATAGGAGGGACAGAGGTCACACACACGTGTAGGCAACAGGCTATCTTTTCCTCCTCCTTTTTTTAATACATTTCAGCCCATCATCTACCAAGTGGGAGACCTAGTTTGACTGCACCATTCACACCCTCCCTTTCCTAACTTTCTAAGGACGCAAATATATTGTATTGTAACAGCATATATGGAAATAAAAATAAGACTAATGTTTTAATCTACCTTACTATTAATGACATGCAGTAAAACAACATTTAAGGGTTTAAATATGTTGCTGTATTTTGTATTATTCCTTTTCTTATTTTTAAGCTTTTTTCTTCCTCAGTTCATCAGACAAAATATGATCCCAACAGATCCAATTCTTTGCAACGGCAGAGAGAGAAACAAAAAACAAATTCCACTTTGCTGTGGGGATGTTAGCGCTTAGAAACAGCCTCACTAGTCTTGAATAAAATCTTCAAATCAGTGCAGCCAGAATATTTCCATCGTCAAGGGTGTGAAGTGCTTGGAAAGGTAACACCGCAGGTCAGGGTCAAATTGTCAGAGCACTCTGTGATTCCACATTGTTTGATTGCATTTGTTTTTTAAATCATTCTGGTAGGCCAATGTCTTATGAACCCACTCTTAACATCCACCATCCACTCTCTTAACACTACTACAACAGTTATAATCCACAAACCTACAGTTTGAACCAAGGCCTTCGTTGGGTGCCACAGAAATCACAGGTCTGGCTATATTATAAAAAATGTAAATATTTTCCAGCCCTACCAATTTAATATCATACAAGCCATGTACGCTCTACACTAACTGAATCTCAAATAAAAAATAACCACAGGTATATTTCTAAGTGTAGGGACTACTTTGCAGTAAGCAAATTAAATCACATCTCAATTTTTGCCTTTTTCAATGTGAATAAAATCCACTTACCTTCATGTACATTTTATTTTAGTTTGACGTCTCAGGAAGCCATGTGTAAAGTATTTCCCAAATAATTCCAAATGATACATCCTGGAGAAGACTTAGCTCTGCTCTCCTTCTCTCTAATAGGAAGTGCGGCAGCTGTTACTAAACATCTCTAGGAACTTGCTGACATCTCATCCTCTTTCTTTAATCGCATTACTCCTCGGCCTCTCTTTCACCCCCACAACCCCCTGGCTCTCTCCCTCTCTCACCGCTGCCTTTGCCATGTAAATAATGGGGAAGTCTCTGTTTCTGTAAGGGATCATCTGGGGAACACTTTATCCTGCCTCAGCTGGAGTTCCTCATTGTTCTTTTCTCGAGACGTGAGAAGTTTCTTGAACAAAGCTGTTCTGCTACATTGAGCTCACACGACTAACCTCTAAACAGCATGGGAACCGTAAGCAGAAGTCTGTGGTTTGGGAGTATAGTCTTCTTGTGTCATTTGTGTGTGTGTGTGTGTGTGTGTGTGTTTCTTTTCCACTTTCTAAACACATGTGTTTGAATTCCAGTGCGGCCTTCTTGCATGCTCTATGACTTCATGCAGATGGAGAAGGGGACTGTAAATTGAAATGCACCACTGAACCACTGATCTTCCACTTGACACAAAATACAAGTTTTTTATTTTTTCAGAAGATAGTTTTTTGTTAACTGTCATTTTTTTGATGTTTTTATTTAAGCTTTGGTTCCTGCAAATAATTTGGAATATCTAATGTCACAGGAGGAAATATCAGAGGAAAGCTAACATGCATGTGACTGTGCAAAGAGAAACCACATGGTATTAATAGTTAAACACAAGTGATACAAGTTGTGTACTTTAATCTGTTTCAAGTAATGAGTGCCTTTGTAAAAGTGGAAAATACAGGTTCCTCATAATATGACTAAGAGACTTCTGCTCATTAACTAAGAACTGGCTTAAATAATATATTCCGTGGTCAAACTAAATGACAGCTTTTGCCCATATGAGATCCACCATTTACCCACAATATAAAGCATACATCAATAATGAAAAAGGCTTGAAGAGTTGTTGTATAATTGTAAATAATTATAAGCTAAATACATTCTCCAAAGAATGTTTAATGCATTTACACAAATGGATGTCACCCTGGGTAAGGGTGTCTTCAACTACAACTACTGCTAATAATAATTATAATAATAAACTACACACGAATGTTTTTTATTTTTATTTAATCATATTACCCTGAGTAAGGGAGCTGTCTACTACCACTACTACTAAAATAATAATGATAATAATAAACAAAAAGAGGAAATATACACATTTTAATTTGATAAATGTTTGCTTCAGTGCGTTCACGTAATCTCTTACACCTTTAAAAGGGTGTCAGACTCATTCTAAATTTCAAATGATCTGATTATCAATATTCATTAGTCAAGTATTCTAGAACCATTCATTACCTTATTGATATATTGTATGCTAGGATGTTATTAAACTGAGAAATGATGATTAAACAGAAAACTAAAATCGATCAATCAGTGTAGCAGTTTATTTCAAATGAAATTCAACAAATCCAAGAACATATTCTGTGACTATAAGTATTTTTGTTTGTTTTGTTTCTTAATGTACAACAAAGTGTTGTGTACAATAAGGGCATTTGAAATTTCAGAGCAAATTAATAGCCATATTCACCTGTGTTGTATTTCTTGCCCAAGGGTGTTTGAATAGATTTTTCTACCAATGTCAAAAGACCTGCTTTGATCAATACTACTCTCTTCTTGTCTTCAAAATTTGAACTAAATACATATATCAAGACCCACAGGTGCCTTCTTATGGCCTTTATAAACAGATTTTTTTGTGATCAGATCTTCTGCTGTTGTTTTGATGAATGTCTAATTGCTTTCCATTCATAGACACACAACACAGTGGAGGGCTTGCAATTTCTTTGGAGTTAACTGCTTTGCAAAAGCATTCTAATGAGACAATAAGGACAGCTCAGTAAGAGGGGAAAAAAGGAATTTACACAATCAATATGTGTTTAGAAGAGGGAATGAGAAAAAGCCTTAGTGCAGAGTGAATGAAATAATCTGCCTGATCAAACACTGCTCCTCAAAGCCATGAGACAGGGCGCTGTAGAGGTCTCTCCCTTAAGCTTCACCAACCATACAGCATTTATGTGTAGGGGCTTCTGGAAAATGGGATACTTTTTTGATCTTTCCACAAAATGGTAAACCATTGATAGCAAACACACCAACTACAAAACACAAATTATTCCAAACCTCTGTAAAGCAGCAAATTAAAGACTAACAAGAGCTAAGCATTAGTAACCAGAGCTCTCAAAGACATAATCCAAATATGGCCCACAAAATGCTATAAATTGGCGCTGGCAGGGGAATATCTATCTTTATGGACAGCAGACAGTTATGACTGGGCAAGCATGTACAGATATGATCATATTTGTTGGTACACCTCCACAAAAAAACAAAGAATGCACAATTTCCTCTGAAATAACTTTAAACTTATAAATGTAATTGGCATCCACCATTCTTTATTCCATATTTAATAGAAATCAGGCTTTGCTTTTGATTTTGTTTTTCAACATAATATTATAAATAATAAAACAAATGAAAATAGCATGGACAAAAATGATGGGACCCTCAACCTAATATTTTGTTGCACAACTGCAATGAAACGTTTTCTGTAGCTCTCAATGAGACTTCTGCACCTGTTAACAGGTAGTTTGGCCCACTCTTCCTGAGCAAACTGCTCCAGCTGTCTCAGGTTTGATGGGTGCCTTCTCCAGACTGCAAGTTTCAGCTCTTTCCAAAGATGATCGATAGGATTCAGATCAGGACTCATAGAAGGCAACTTCAGAACAGTCCAATGTTTTGTTCATATCCATTCTTGGGTGCTTTTAGCTGTGTGTTTAGGGTCATTATCCTGTTGGAGGACCCATGACCTGTGACTGAGACAGTGCTTTCTGACATTGGGCAGTACGTTTCACTCCAGAATGCCTTGATAGTCTTGAGATTTAATTGTGCCCTGCACAGATTCAAGGCACCCTGTGACAGGCGCAGCAAAGCCGCCCCCCAAAACATAACCGAGCCTCCTCCATGTTTCACTGTAGGTAAGGTGTTCTTTTCTTTGAAAGCTTCATTTTTTCATCTGCGAACATAGAGCTTTCTTGCCAAAAAGCTTGAGTTTTGACTCATCTGTCCAAAGGACATTCCCACAGAAGGATTGTGGCTTGTCAATAAGCATTTTAGCAAATTCCAGTCTGGCTTTTTTATATTTTTCTTTCAAAAGTGGAGTCCTCCTGGGTCTTCTTCCATCGAGGCCACTTTCGCTCAAAAAGCGACGGATGGAGCGATCAGAAACTGACGTACCTTCACCTTGGAGTTCAGCTTGTATCTCTTTGGCAGTTATCCTTGGTTCCTTTTCTGCCATTCACACTATCCTTCTGTTCAATCTGGGGATGATTTCGCTCTTGCAGACATTCCCAGGGAGGTTGGCTACAGTTCCATGGACCTTGAACTTCTTAATAATATTTGCAACTGTTGTCACAGGAACATCAAGCTGCTTGGAGATGGTCTTGTAGCCTTTACCTTTACCTTGCTTGTCTATTACTTTCTTTCTGATCTCCTCAGACAACTCTCTCCTTTGCTTTCTCTGGTCCATGTTCAGTGTGGTGCACACAATGATACCAAACGGCACAGTGACTACTTTCCTCCATTTAAATAGGCTGAATGACTGATTACAAGATTGGAGACATGTGTGATACTAATTAAAGAAACTAATTTGTTTGGAATATCACTATAATCCAATTATTTATTATCTTTTCTAAGGGCTACCAACAAGTGTGTCCAGGCCATTTTAGAATATCTTTGTAGAATGAGCAATAATTCATCTCTTTTCACAGCTTCTTTGCTTTATTCTATTGCATACCAAAGGCATGCAAGTATACATGCTTTTAATTTCATCACTTTTCAGGAGGAATGAAGCATTATTTCAATGAGCTGTAAGGGTACCAACAAATTTGAGCACGTCTGTATGTGTGTGTATATACAGTGAGGGAAAAAAAGTATTTGATCCCCTGCTGATTTTGTACGTTTGCCCACTGACAAAGAAATGATCAGTCTATAATTTTAATGGTAGGTGTATTTTAACAGTGAGAGACAGAATAACAACAAAAACATCCAGAAAAACGCATTTCAAAAAAGTTATAAATTGATTTGCATGTTAATGAGGGAAATAAGTATTTGATCCCCTATCAATCAGCAAGATTTCTGGCTCCCAGGTGTCTTTTATACAGGTAACGAGCTGAGATTAGGAGCACTCTCTTAAAGGGAGTGCTAATAATCTCAGCTCGTTACCTGTATAAAAGACACCTGTCCACAGAAGCAATCAATCAATCAGATTCCAAACTCTCCACCATGGCCAAGACCAAAGAGCTGTCCAAGGATGTCAGGGACAAGATTGTAGACCTACACAAGGCTGGAATGGGCTACAAGACCATCGCCAAGCAGCTTGGTGAGAAGGTGACAACAGTTGGTGCGATTATTCGCAAATGGAAGAAACCCTAAATAACTGTCAGTCTCCCTCGCTCTGGAGCTCCATGCAAGATCTCACCTCGTGGAGTTTCAATGATCATGAGAACGGTGAGGAATCAGCCCAGAACTACACGGGAGGATCTTGTTAATGATCTCAAGGCAGCTGGGACCATAGTCACCAAGAAAACAATTGGTAACACACTACGCCGTGAAGGACTGAAATCCTGCAGCACCCGCAAGGTCCCCCTGCTCAAGAAAGCACATGTACAGGCCCGTCTGAAGTTTGCCAATGAACATCTGAATGATTCAGAGGAGAACTGGGTGAAAGTGTTGTGGTCAGATGAGACCAAAATTGAGCTCTTTGGCATCAACTCAACTCGCCGTGTTTGGAGGAGGAGGAATGACCGCAAGAACACCATCCCCACCGTCAAACATGGAGGTGGAAACATTATGCTTTGGGGGTGTTTTTCTGCTAAGGGGACAGGACAACTGCACCGCATCAAAGGGACGATGGACGGGGCCATGTATCGTCAAATCTTGGGTGGGAACCTCCTTCCCTCAGCCAGGGCATTGAAAATGGGTCGTGGATGGGTATTCCAGCATGACAATGACCCAAAACACACAGCCAAGGCAACAAAGGAGTGGCTCAAGAAGAAGCACATTAAGGTCCTGGAGTGGCCTAGCCAGTCTCCAGACCTTAATCCCATAGAAAATCTGTGGAGGGAGCTGAAGGTTCGAGTTGCCAAATGTCAGCCTCGAAACCTTAATGACTTGGAGAGGATCTGCAAAGAGGAGTGGGACAAAATCCCTCCTGAGATGTGTGCAAACCTGGTGGCCAACTACAAGAAACGTCTGACCTCTGTGATTGCCAACAAGGCTTTTGCCACCAAGTACTAAGTCGAAGGGGTCAAACATCCAAATCAATTTATAAGTTTTTTGAAATGCGTTTTTCTGAATTTTGTTGTTGTTATTCTGTCTCTCACTGTTAAAATACACCTACCATTAAAATTATAGACTGATCATTTCTTTGTCAGTGGGCAAACGTACACAATCAGCAGGGGATCAAATACTTTTTTCCCTCACTATATATATATATATATATATATATATATATATATATATATATATATATATATATATATATATATACACTCACCTAAAGGATTATTAGGAACACCATACTAATACTTTGTTTGACCCCCTTTCACCTTCAGAACTGCCTTAATTCTACGTGGCATTGATTCAACAAGGTGCTGAAAGCATTCTTTAGAAATGTTGGCCCATATTGATAGGATAGCAGTTGCAGTTGATGAAGATTTGTGGGATGCACATCCAGGGCACGAAGCTCCCGTTCCACCACATCCCAAAGATGCTCTATTGGGTTGAGATCTGGTGACTGTGGGGGCCAGTTTAGTACAGTGAACTCATTGTCATGTTCAAGAAACCAATTTGAAATGATTCGACCTTTGTGACATGGTGCATTATCCTGCTGCAAGTAGCCATCAGAGGATGGGTACATGGTGGTCATAAAGGGATGGACATGGTCAGAAACAATGCTCAGGTAGGCCGTGGCATTTAAACGATGCCCAATTGGCACTAAGGGGCCTAAAGTGTGCCAAGAAAACATCCCCCACACCATTACACCACCACCACCAGCCTGCACAGTGGTAACAAGGCATGATGGATCCATGTTCTCATTCTGTTTACACCAAATTCTGACTCTACCATCTGAATGTCTCAACAGAAATCGAGACTCATCAGACCAGGCAACATTTTTCCAGTCTTCAACTGTCCAATTTTGGTGAGCTTGTGCAAATTGTAGCCTCTTTTTCCTATTTGTAGTGGAGATGAGTGGTACCCGGTGGGGTCTTCTGCTGTTGTAGCCCATCCCCCTCAAGGTTGTACGTGTTGTGGCTTCACAAATGCTTTGCTGCATACCTCGGTTGTAACGAGTGGTTATTTCAGTCAAAGTTGCTCTTCTATCAGCTTGAATCAGTCGGCCCATTCTCCTCTGACCTCTAGCATCAACAAGGCATTTTCGCCCACAGGACTGCCGCATACTGGATGTTTTTCCCTTTTCACACCATTCTTTGTAAACCCTAGAAATGGTTGTGCGTGAAAATCCCAGTAACTGAGCAGATTGTGAAATACTCAGACCGGCCCGTCTGGCACCAACAACCATGCCACGCTCAAAATTGCTTAAATCACCTTTCTTTCCCATTCAGACATTCAGTTTGGAGTTCAGGAGATTGTCTTGACCAGGACCACACCCCTAAATGCATTGAAGCAACTGCCATGTGATTGGTTGGTTAGATAATTGCATTAATGAGAAATTGAACAGGTGTTCCTAATAATCCTTCAGGTGAGTGTATATATGAGAGAGAGAGAGAGAGAGAGAGAGAGAGAGAGAGAGAGAGAGAATATTGAATATGTGCTAAATGTCCTAATATGTTTTTCACACATTAGAATGATTTCTTTTTTTTTTTAATAGTACTATACAGATATAGATGCAATAGTCTGAACAATAGGAATTCTATAACAGGTTCTATAACAGGATTAAGCATAAAACAATTAGGGAAGGGTGACCAATGCTTTAAAATGAGAATGAGTTTCACAAAACAGCAATTTGTCCTTACAAGATTGCCTTTCCCTTTAGAAACTCACTTACAATGAGCACAATACCTGTCAGTGAGTGAAAAAGTGAATACAACTAGAGGGTGGGGTGGGTGGGGGTTGTGCCGTCAATGATGTGCAACATAAACACTTCATCACTGACAAACCAATAATGTGGATCACATGACCAAAGCTTGGGAGTTCAAATTCATGACATTTGTAACCTCAGAGGATTTCACTTCCAGTTGTATTGACTACTGAACAAAACAAAGAATGGAAGGATGACACACCAGTCATTGATGAGTCTGTTTTGAATGCAGGATTCTTTCCTGTTGATAAATGGGGGTGTTGTGTTGAGCCCCAAAGTCTGCCATCACCTTCTACCCTTCACACCCATAGAAGGTGGGAATATATTTTAAACAGAGAGGTTGAAAAAGCAATGACCTGTATTTAATACCAAGTTGGTAAACAGTAAATACATATTTTTCATTAAATACCTATAGCTATATCCCAGATTGCATGTATAAATAAAGGTTAACTTCAGATTAATGACTTGCAATTCATGGCTAGCAAACCATCTCTCAAAAGGCACAAAACCTAATACAACACTTGAAAATAATTGTACAGAAAATAAGATACATTTTACAGTTCAGTGTTTTGTTCAAAGCAAGGTTGGTGCCAGAAAGCTAAGAACCAGCAGTTTCTCATTATTGATGTCAGTAATTTGGTAGGTTCTTGCAGAAGTGGCCAGCACTGTTTCTGAAAGTCCAAAGTGTTGCCATGTTTATATTCTGAATTACTTAAATGAATACAGTATCTGCTATGTCCTTAGAAACTGATACTTTCAGTATCAGGCAGTCAGGTAGGTGTTTGGTTCTGTGCATCTGCATTTAATGAATATCATTCAATTGCTGTCAGACTGCCTTGGGTAGGTGGGCAGTTGCTTTCTACTCTGACTTGCTTGAAGTATTTAACCTTACTATTATATAGAAGTGTTAATTATTGTATTTAGGTTTATGTAATGTCTATAAGCATAATGTCACCCCTAAGCTCATGTTTCCTGAGCCACGATGGATGTCTGGCCAGCCCGAGATTTCTGGTGTTCAAAACCTGTCTTTGTTTGTAGTTGGGGGTGAACAAGCGAGTTTAAATTAAAGTGTCCCCACTCCGGAAAAAGAGTCTGATTAAGAAATCCCTCGTTGATGTCTGTCTATCTGCACCAAATCACCTCCCACCTAGTAAATATTGTGCAGTATAATTATAATAGAATGTGTGTGATTTCATTTTAAATAATAGTAAACTAGTCCTTTGTTCTATATATGAAATTAACATATAATTGGGCTATTTGCTTCATTCAGATTTTGATTGTTCATTAAAACATTTTGCTCAAGGGTTTAAAAGTCAGAATCAAGTGCTAAAAGCTAAGAATGCTTATTATGGGATATTTCAATTAAGGGGCTAACCCAGTTGTGAAGAGAACCACATAATACTGCACTGGAGGTACTGAGCAGCAAAACTGTGAAAACCTTTCCTACTGCAGGTATATTATTTATTTTCATATCAATTTATTTAAATATCTTACTGTTTACATACTTTTACTTTTTTAATGTTTATTGTTGTATTAGGAAATACACGTCATGTTTTTTTATACTACTACATTGTAGATTTTTTTTTTGTTTTTAATATTAAAACATTTTTAAATTAGAAGGTTGTAGCCCATGTAAATGCTTTGAACCTAATGGCTAGGGCTGTAGGGTCCTGCTTGTGTGGTTTGTTTTTTTGTTCCAATTGTAATTCAATTGCTATGCCCTAGATGTCCCTGCAGCCTTCCCAGTTATAGTAATTTAATTCACAATTAAGAAATCAACAAATTGCACTTTGACTAATTAGAAAAATAAAAACGAATTAGGATTAGTATAAATAATAATTGAATAAATACATTGATAAATTGATAAAAAAACATGGAGAGACCTAAACTTTTCAAAAACATCACAAACAAAAAGCATTTAATTGAGCTAATGTTTGCAACAATATACACCTGGTATTCTGTAAAACAATGGGTGACATTTATTTATGCACAACTTGTTTTTATCTTTATATCATGTTAGAAACCATGTCAACCAAAAAAACACAGAAATCAAAAGGCTGAGACTGACAGCTAATAAACGACCTCCAGTAAAGGGGAAAGAAAGTTATGAAAGCCAACAAGATGGTATTTTAATAATCCCAAAGTACCTACAATTCTGAACAATAACAATGTAATAAATGTGGGAACAATTTCTACAACAGGTCAACTGAAAAGGGAATATCTAGCACAAATCGCTCATTTGCACAAGACAAAAACTGTACAAGATGTCTGACAGTGTACCTGTAGTTACTGCCAAATCTGCATATGCAAAAGATCAACGTGTTGTACATATGTTATTTCTTCTCCAAGCACTATTGAATATCTTCAAACTGAAAGTAATATTAGCTGATACAATTAATCTGCACTCATGAATTACCCATTGGTAGCACAGGCCATTGCGAAATGTTCAAATGCATTAGAATTGAATTTTAATAATGTTATTCCAAAAATGCCAGTTACACAAAAAATGACATTCATCAAGATTTACTGCCAAATTCAATAACTTTGACTTGCAATGACCACATTATTGCCCTTGTCAGAAATATTTGGGTAAATGATTTTCCACAAGCAGATAAGCTGGTTGAAACCTTAAAAAAATATGTATACATTTCCCAAACACTATGTTTTAAAAACCACCTGACAGAAGCAATCCAACAAGAAGGCTGTACTTGACCCATAAAGTTGCTACCTGAGACTTGCATCACTTGATGGAGCACTGGGTATTCTGATCTTGAATATCATTTTAAAAAGTTTTATGCAGGTTTCATGGAAAATTAAATGCACATTTCACCAAACACTGTAGTGCTAACGTACCTCTTGAAATTACTTACAGATGTGCAAAGTTTAACATTAGTTTGCAGTATAAGCAGAAGCTGAAGAATTACATCCCAATTTCACAGGAAAGGCTAAAAGATAATTGCCAACTGTTACCAATACTATAAATGCTGTTTTTTCATATGACCATGTTAACAGGGACATTTTCATTCATGAAACTTGACACTTCATGTTCTGCCTGCAAACAACCTTGCATTATGATGATTATATCTTTCTAATATATACACTCACCTAAAGGATTATTAGGAACACCATACTAATACTGTGTTTGACCCCCTTTCACCTTCAGAACTGCCTTAATTCTACGTGGCATTGATTCAACAAGGTGCTGAAAGCATTCTTTAGAAAAGTTGGCCCATATTGATAGGATAGCATCTTGCAGTTGATGGAGATTTGTGGGATGCACATCCAGGGCACGAAGCTCCCGTTCCACCACATCCCAAAGATGCTCTATTGGGTTGAGATCTGGTGACTGTGGGGGCCAGTTTAGTACAGTGAACTCATTGTCATGGTCAGGAAACCAATTTGAAATGATTCGACCTTTGTGACATGGTGCATTATCCTGCTGGAAGTAGCCATCAGAGGATGGGTACATGGTGGTCATAAAGGGATGGACATGGTCAGAAACAATGCTCAGGTAGGCCGTGGCATTTAAACGATGCCCAATTGGCACTAAGGGGCCTAAAGTGTGCCAAGAAAACGTCCCCCACACCATTACACCACCACCAGCAGCCTGCACAGTGGTAACAAGGCATGATGGATCCATGTTCTCATTCTGTTTACGCCAAATTCTGACTCTACCATCTGAATGTCTCAACAGAAATCGAGACTCATCAGACCAGGCAACATTTTTCCAGTCTTCAACTGTCCAATTTTGGTGAGCTTGTGCAAATTGTAGCCTCTTTTTCCTATTTGTAGTGGAGATGAGTGGTACCCGGTGGGGTCTTCTGCTGTTGTAGCCCATCCGCCTCAAGGTTGTACGTGTTGTGGCTTCACAAATGCTTTGCTGCATACCTCGGTTGTAACGAGTGGTTATTTCAGTCAAAGTTGCTCTTCTATCAGCTTGAATCAGTCGGCCCATTCTCCTCTGACCTCTAGCATCAACAAGGCATTTTGAATGCATTGAAGCAACTGCCATGTGATTGGTTGGTTAGATAATTGCATTAATGAGAAATTGAACAGGTGTTCCTAATAATCCTTTAGGTGAGTATGTTATAGAACTCATATTATGAATTCAATATTTTATGTACATTCTTCCCAGGAATCTTTTTTTTGTTTTACTCTTTCAATGACAAAATGTATTTCTTATAAGCAAATTAAAACATTTAAATAATTTACATTCTATCATATTGAATAAGACATTAATAAGTCCTGTTAAATAAATGTCTGTAGCTGCTGAAATTTAATCAACACATGAATGGGCCTTAATGGAAAGAGTAATTGAGATTGAAGGAATCCTCTGATTATGAATCAATAAGTGCTTTATTTAAGCAGACTACATGGCCACCTTATGCAGGGAGGAATTAAGTGCAGGTCATATAAAATGCAGGGCCATATTTATCAGATATGTGGGATGTCAACCGTCTTTCAGATATGCTCTGGTACAGTAGTACTAAAGGGAGATTGTAAATTAATGCATCACATTTTCTCTAGGCATTTAACTAATCATTGGGTGCGATTAATTTGCACCATGGGGACAACTACATTGTTTAGCAGGCAGATAACTGGATACTTAACAGAATTAAATGCAAATCCTAAGCAAATACAACATAAGAACATTTTATTGATATTGACTGATATTGTGAAGTACAGGTTTACAGATTGAACTCTTGACAAAATGCACAAAATACTGAAGGTGTATGTTGCATGTATGTAGAATACTTGTAAGAATAAGCTTGAATAATTAAGATGATTTGTTATAAGCTGTATTTTACTTTACTGAATTTCAGATTTATTACCGATTGCCTATAGGTTTTCTATAGATCATGTGGTCTACAGGCAGATCATTTTGTCTTTTAACCACATTAATTGGATTTCCCCACAGAAAGATGAACACAAAAACAGCCTGGGGGGCTTTGATTAAACCAAGTAAATATTTGCCTCGGCTAACCTTGCTCTACCTGCCGTACTGATTCACCCTCTGATGCTGTGAACACAGTATTCCTTATTATAGCAGGGCTCCATGGTGTTTGATCAATAACATGTCCTTTATCCTGAGGTTAAGTCTGACCTTGAAGGCTTTGTCTTTCTTGAACAGAGAATATGCATAGGCATCCAGTCCTTTCTTTATAAAACTGTCATCCCAGCGATATAAATCTTGGCTGAACATTGCTTGCATTTACAAAAGCTCATTAGGAGAGTAATGAATCCATATTTATTGCATTTCTTGTACTGGGATGAACTATTACAATAAATATTAAAACCATTTTGGGAGAGATGGTTATCTACAGACAGCAGTAACTTTCAAATTTTGAGATCAATGGTTCTAGTTCAAAACTGCATTCAGAATTTTCTCCCCATACAAATGCATATCCAGCAGATAGTATGATAAATACAAGTGTAAACCAAGTCTATATTAAGCAAATGTGACTTCTAAAGCTTTCACAATGTTTTCCTACATTTGCTTGCACATGGTAGTGACAGAAGTGTATTCATCTTTCAGGAAGCCCTAGAAGACCAAGGTCTAGAGCTTAAATGTCACTCTATAACAGATCACAAGACCTGCTCCCATCTAGCAAAACCCACTAATTAAGGCTTCTTTCTTGTTCCAGGTAGATTAGTATTGACAGTACATCTCTTATACTTGGCAATCCCATTCAGTTCACACAGTCTTATTCCAGTGATAAAAGTACAGTTGATCCAAGAAACCACATTGACTACAAAAGAACGCAAGCCATTTCAGATTGACACCCACAGAGACTAAAACACAATTTTATAAACAAATTGTCATTTAATTAAATTTCAGGTGGTTACATCAACTACCAATTGAAGTTGGAAACACAAAGTAAACTCCAGGGCATTTATTCACCACTGTGCCAGACCATGAGCTGCACTGGAACACAAATCGACCCCAGCCGAGTCTGTCAATTCACATCCTCGCAGGGGACAGCTATACTGTGCAGCCCCCCGAAAGGAGCTCTGCAATGAACATTTGTTTCATTCAGTTTGTTCTTAAAATGTTCACCTCAGCTTTTGTATGGTAGATAATACTCACTTTGATAACATTTCAAAATCAGAATGGATGATGGAGGGGGAAAGCAAGGAGAAGGGAAAAAAAAACAAAAAAAACTCCCGATCGTACATGAACTAAAAACATAACAAAAAAGTAAATCAAACAAAGCATCCATGTCACATCTTCCTCTTTTGAGTACTTATGTATAACACTGGGGAGAAAGGAAAAGACAGAATTAGTCAAATTATGTATTTGATGCCTACACTTTAATACTTAGTATTACCAATACAGCAGACCTCAAAAGCAAACAAAGCTGAGGTTCTGGTAAATAGCCTTATTAAAGCATTATTGTTGGAATTAAACAAATGACATTTAAAGTCAGTCTGTAAATCAGTCTTTTTTTGTTTTGTTTATATATAATGAAAAATGATACTTTGCCAGTCACCCCCCCCCCCCCCTTTACTGATGCACACTGATCTGGATTCACATTACAATGTTAGTGTCAAATTAAGTTACATACAATATGTACAATTTAGCCTAGAGTCAAGATTTTTTTGGTTTACAGGTCAGTTTATTGTACCAATAGCAAAAGCAGTTTTTGCAATTCATATTTTCCATTTCAATTGAGAACAGATTTTACAAAAACTCTGAAGCAGACTAAAATGTTAAAAATACATGCAGAACATACAATTGTATACCAGAAGTCACCCTAAGCTTACCAACATTTTTTGAATTGAAAAAGTCACCAGATTTTCTGTTCAAGCAAAAGTTCATGGTCTTCGTGAGCTTTTAAAATCCCTACCATTGTTTCCTCGCAGAAAAGCATCTCCATACTTGTTCTTCAGCTGCCCGTTCACATATTCTTCAGTCTGCTCCACGGCGATGTTCATGTACCCATCCAGACAAGCCAGGACACCTGAGCACAGATCATAAAAGCCCATTACAATACCTGTTCTCTAGGGTGTGTCCCAGCTTTCAACTCTGCAATTTTGGAAGATCACAAGTCACACTGCCATTTATTGCAGCCAACTATCAATTTTCTACTTTTGGCAAACTTCACATGTTAGTGATGCATATAGCAGCTCACTTGAACTGTGTCAGGACAGGCAAGTGTTGGATATCATGCAATTCAAAACATTTTAGCATTTCAAATATGAAATAAGCCAACTGCCTTACAATATAGATCAGCAATCCCTGGAGGAAAACAATCAACTCTAGTCAGCTGTAGAAATTAGTCAGGATGCAGGAGGGGCAACTAAAATGATATTTTGAATTAGATTTCACTCGTAAACAAACATGCCATTCAATACAACTGCACATGGATGGTGTACCCTGCAATGCATGCACCGGATACTGACAAATAATGGATCTACACCTAATCAAAAGAGCCACCTCCATGCAGTGACTACTGGCCTAATGTCTGGAAAAGGGTGTCGTTTTAACTGTACCTCTGTAATCCACCCCGGAGTTGAGCTTCACCACCACCGGCCTCCCGATGATCTGCTTCAGAAAGTCACTGGGCGTTTGCTTTCGGAGACTCATTTTAGATCTGAATAAATAGGTTTAAATGCTGGTCATACAAAAGCCCTCCCAAGCACTACGATTGAAATTAATCAAAATGTAAAACACCCACACACGTTTTCAAAGAAGCATCTATAAAAAATTAAATGGAAAAGAGAACCGCTACAATTTTCTAGTCAGAGTGCATTGAAAACGTGAAACAGAAATCTCTAAATTGCCAGTATAGCACTGCAGGTTAATATTTAAAAAAGCAATAGGGCTTTCGGCTTCCATTATAACCCACTTGAAAACAAAGGCCTCTGCACTGCACTGACACAATATTTGACCAACCTAGGCTTATCAAAGTGGTTATTATTTAATCATATGAACACATATTGAAAATATTTAACAAAAAGACACTTCAAAGTTAAAATCTGTAATTTAATACTAATAAAAACCACTCACCGTCACTGCTTCGCACAAACCGCGATTTCTCTTGACTTGGAAAGCACAGTAAAGACCAATCGCCGGTTTATACACGCTGCGTCCTACGGCAAGCACCGAGGGTAAAACACAGCGGAAGTGCGCAAAGAAAATGAAAACTTGAATCAACACATTTCTGCGAGCAGCAAGCAGCGTGACGCGCTCTGCCGCTGACCTCGATTTACAGTAATATTTCAGTATTTTATTCGCAGTTTGGCAAAATTGGCAGCCTGCTGGTGTGAATCAGTCAAGTAACTTTTGGTTATATATTAAATACATCTGGAGTCACACAGACGTCCCCTGACCAGGGATAAGGACTTGTTGTATTAAGATTAGGAAACATTTAAAAACAGGAGAACATATCTTGCAAGAGGTCATTGTTTTAGAGAGAGAGAGAGAGTCATGCAATAAAATAGAAAAATGTACCACTAGTGTCAGTGTTGGTAAAACATTGTAAAACGTATAAACATGGAGGAACTGGCTTTCAAAAAGTAGAAGTGTGCAAATGATTTGGAAAAAAAAACAAAAACATCTACAGTTTTGGTTATTGTACATATGAATTCAAACCACTGTAACTGAAATGATCGATTTTCTAATTGTATTGATTACTTTCATAGATTGCACGTGTAGTTAATTTAAAATAGTAACAGAAAATAACTCCAAGCCACAAATGGTAAAATACAGCTGAACTTTTTTTAATAAGTGGAATCATAGATCAATATAATTACTGAATCGTATTAGTCCATGAAACTATTCTATCTTTGAACTAATTGGGTAGTAATTCATTATTCCAAGAAGGCAATGATCTCAAAACCATTTCCAATAGGGGTGCTTTTAGTTTTTAAATAGATTAATGAAATATGAGTAACAAATAATACATTTGCTATTTCTACTGTAACCTGTAAACTTCCACCCCCTTTTTTGGACAAAGCTCAATATAAATTTAACTCCCCATTCCTTATCTTCATCTTAATTTACTCAGAAATCCCAAATCCATGGAAATAAAATCCCCAGCGTTGGGAAGAAACCAAAGAATGCCAAAAACAGAAAAAGCATTTAAAATTGCACATTTATATAATAACTCAAAGTTCCACTTGTAAAGAAGATGGAAAAAAAACATAAACATGTCCTTTACATGATTTTATTTTTTGGTTATGATTATTATAATGTGGAAATTGAGTGTAACATTTTTAAAAACTCTTAACATAAAAACAAATACATTTGTACCTAGGTTGGTATTCCTTTTGGGTACAAATGTCTCTGAGTACATTTTAATGCATTAAGAAAGCTACAGTTTACCTTGCAAACACACACTGTAACATGCATTATTGTTTATTAGCCAATTCATGCAAACCAGCATAGGCCATGATCAAGTGATAGAATGCACTGCGATCGAAGTGATCTCTGCAGATTGATGATTTTTTTCCCCCACCTGTTTTAAATGTGGGATTCTTTACTTACACAAAGAATCTCCACTACAGATTAACCTCCTCTGTTGTTGGAAAGTAGAAAAGAATAACGCTGTCTTCAGGTTTTTTCCTGCAGTCGTGGACACAAAAATGTGCAGAAGTTAAAATGTAGATGATGTATATAGTTAAAATACAATATAAAGCATACATCCTAGTTCAAATAGGTAACAAGTGCGGACATGATGTGGTGAAGTCCTAGGTATGAGCTAAAGGGAAGGGGTATAGGGCACAAATAAACAACAGGAGTTCTATCAATGTATAAGTAAGCAGCATAATGAAACCTAGTTATATAAAGCGCAAAATGACAGGAGTGCTGAACAGCTCAGGAGAATAAGCTGCTAAATAACAGTACAGTCTGAACAGATGTGTCTTGAGTAATTGCTGGAAAGTGGTCAGGGACTCTGCTGTCCTGACCTCAGTAGGAAGGTCGTTCCACAACTTAGGGGCCAGAAATGAAAAGGAGCGGCTCTGGAGGATGGGGAGCTGAGAGGGGGAAAACAGTCTTCTGGTGCAGGAGGACTGGAGAGGTCTGGAGGGAATGTACAGAGAGATGAAGGTCTGAAGGTAGCTCAGTGCAGTCTGGTTGAGACAATGGTAGGTGAGGGTCAAAGTTTTTAACTGGATGTGAGCCAAGATTGGGGGGATCAAGGGTGACTCCTAGATTCTTAGTGGAAGAAGAGGGGGAGAGTGTAGTATATTCTAAGGTAATAGAGATGGAGAGATCAGTAGGAGCTCAAGAGGAGGAGCTTGGTGCAAGTGCATCCAGGAGGAAATAGCAGACAGACAGGAAGAGATGCAAGAGGGGATGAGGGGGTCAGAAGAGTGAAAAGACAAGAAGATCTGGGCATCATCTGCATAAAAATGGTAGGAGAAACCTTGGGATGTGATGAGGGGGCCCAGGGAGCATGTGTAAAGAGAGAACGGGAGGGGGTCCAGGATAGAGCCTTGGGGTACACCTGTGAGGAGAGGTTCATGTGTGGAAAAAGATCAGCGCCGTGTTACTTGATAAGTCCGTTTTTTGAGGTAGGAGGAGAAGCAGAGGAGAGCAGCCTCTGAGATTCCAAGGTCAGCGAGGCAGGATAGGAGGATGGAGTGATGGACACTGTTGAAGGTTGCAGAGAGGTCAAAGAGGATTAGGACAGAGGAGAGGGAGGCTGCCCGAGCACAGTTGAGGGAGTCGGTGACAGATAGGAGAGCAGTTTCAGTGCAGTGAGCTGTGTGGAAGCTGGATTGCAGAGGATCAAGGAGTGAGTCATGGGATAGAAAGAGAGCTGAAGCTTGAGGGTTTTCAAGAAGAATGGGAGAAGGGAGACAGGGCACTATTTCTGAGGAGAGGTAGGTTTTTTGAGGAGTGGGATCACTGGCATATCCGAGCTGTGCTGGAACCAAGCCGAGCCGAGCTGAGTTGGCCTGGCATGGCTCAGGTGTGAATCCACTGCAATACCTGAGCCAGGTGAATGACATCAGACACTGTGAACATCGAGAGTTGTGTGCCTGACGCTGAAAGATAGTCGGGTTTTTCAGAAGACAACAATGCAGGAGCTTGAGAGTGTGGTTGTACTCATAATGTTTGCTTTATATTTTTTACTAAATGGAAATAAAAACCAACTGGCCCGGCTACCAAACTGTAATAGTGAAACTGCAAAGACATACATTAAAGTGACATAAATTAAAACATTCTCAAATACACTACAAAAACAACATGTGAAATACCTTAACGATTGAATTTAATTTCAATTTGTTAGGCTATAGTATCATTTAGGTAGTCATTAAACCCTGATAATATGGAGTATTCCAGCATGCACTGAAACAGTACATTTATATAATAATTATGTATAAATATAAGGCTTAAGACTGAACGTGGTTATGTGGTCTTAACGTGAAGTTTATATTGATTGTTAAGTCAAATTGGTTGACAATAATTATTATTATCTTGTAAGTATGATAAACCATATCAGCACAGATTGCATGCAGGGCTTCACGTCATGATTGTTAATGTTACCCAGCTAACACACAACATTATGGCAATGTAAATTACCTTGAAGGGGGGTGAAGATGGAAGAAAAGCTTGAGAGAAGTTTGCGGGGGCTATTGGCAGTGGATTCAAAGAGTGATTGGAAGTAAGACTTTTTGGTTTGGTGAAAATGTAGACATAAGAGAGCAGTAGAGGTTGAGGGCAGCTGGGAGATTGGACCTCTTCAACTTCTTTTCAGCAATGCGCAGAATTATTTTGAAGATGTAGCCAGAAAAGGGTAATACTGGAGTTTGGAAATGTTGTGCAAGCAGTGATTGGCTGTAAGATCTTCATTGTGAAACCATGAAATATTAGTAAATATAATGACAATGGTATGGTTGTTAAAGCCAGTATTTATTCTATACAAAATGTTAATATATAAAACTGTATATTTTACTAATATTTTACAGTTTTTCTTATAGTCAATCACCTGCTTCCACAACATTTGGAAAATGCAGTAGGCTAAACAAACTATCCAGGTACAGAGATGGAAAAATACAATGACATAACAATGATAATATATATTAACTATTTTCATCACACATTATGGTAAGCTAATTTGTGCATTGGTTAACCCTTTTGCTAGTGCCTGATGCAGTGCAAACTGTTCATGACTTACCAATGCATTACTAGTGCTCCTTATGCATTAGTTAACATCAATAAGCACTGTTAATGTTTTGTAAATGTATCAATCATCTTTTTATTTAACTAAGGTATTTCATGTTATTTCATAAGATCATTAAATTCACCATGGAAAATATGGTGAATGTATATCTGAAATATCTGAATGTAAAGATAGTTAGTTACTATAACCGATTATTCAGACATGAAGAAAGACAAACTAAAACATGAATTCATGCAGTAGTTAATTAATTAGTTAACATTAACACATACTTTTCATGCCTTGTTGATGCATTAGTTACTGACTTCTTCATGTTAACTATCATATTAGTTAATGTTAGATAATAGGTACATATTGTAAAGTGTTACAATTGTTTTACATGTTTTGGTGCACGTGTCATTATCCTATAAATCACTTTGTAGTTTTTCACTTTAAGTGTCTGATTCACATGGATCTGTTTTAAAATGAGTTAATTGCTATCTTATAGAATTATGGTGTCTTTTGCACCGAGTTTAAAAGCCCCCTGGCTTTGTAACAATTGGATGGCCATCCTTTCTGTTTTTGTCCTATCTGTGTTTGTGTAGGAGAAGACACTGTGTTATACTAACTATGAATGTAAGCTTGTTGTTGTTTTAGTTTTTTTACATATTTAACTACATTGTATTTGTTCATTTTAATTTTTAATTTCAGTCAAATTGTGAGACTGTATTTTATTTTATCTAGTGCTATTTCCTGATACCATGTTCCTATTATTTGTAACCAAAAAAAAAGAAACTGCGTTCTGAAATTATTAACTGGAGAATGTGTTTAATTTAAGATCTTGCCTTCAATTGACAAACTTAAACAAGGTGGTATAGTCAATTCAATTATATTCAATTTTATTTTATTATATATCCATTTGGTTATAGGTTATTGTGGCACTGCAGCTAGTCTTGAGTGTTATTTTTTGTTTTGTTGAAATTTCAGAAAAAATACTGCTTTCAGGAAACCCTACCATGTACTCCATAAAGGAATGCAATATACGATCACACTACAGTGCAAGAAAACACAAGTGGTTCTTTGCATACTCTCTAGGCTCAACCAAATAATGTTGATCCATTTGAGGCAAAAATATTGTTTAACCATACTTATTACAAAGGAGGACCTATCTACTGGTTTGTATTTATCTGCATCAACTGAAATATGTAACTTACTATAGAAACAACCACAGGATTTCTTCTTTAATACATGTATTTTAGGAATTGATACAAAATGCCTGAAAAGAAACACTTTATCTTTCATCCTAACATTACACAACATATTTATTTATGATTATGACAATTCACAATATTTCTTTGGGAGGCACATGTGTTAGAAAGCACATCTGTAATACAGTCATTGTTGTTGATAACAGTTAATAAAACCATAGGCACTGGCAGATATAGGTGAGAAATTTAGTTCTACATGGATCAGCAGACAGACCATATATATATCCATATATTTTTCACTCCATTTTTCTAACCAAGTCTATTTTGGAATCCATCATCATCAGGGATATTATTTTCAAGGCTTGTGTCCTAAGGTAAGGCTCCTGCCATTTCCCAAGGGGACTAGTAAATGACATTCTTCATATGAAGGCGAAAAAGACCCACCGGCAGAGAGTTACAAATGTTATTACTGTAGCATTTTCAAAGCACTTTTTCTTTCTCAAATGTGTATGTAAAAGTCAGTATGATATCAATGTGCATCAGCATTCTATAAGATACGAGTGTGGTGAAATACTGCCTCTTATCTCGCATAAAGAGCTGCATTACTGAAGTATCTTTGCAGTAGTCAATACATTGTAGTATTAAGGTCATCACTGAGTAATCAGCCTAATTAAAATGCCAAGTATGTACCTAGGTTGCTAATGTTTTAGGCAGGTGTGAAAAAATGCTGTAAAGTAAGAATGCTTTCAAAAATAGACATGTTAATAGATTATATTTATCAATTAACAAAATGCAAAGTGAGTGAACAGAAGAAAAATCTAAATCAAATCCATATTTGGTGTGAACACCCTTTGCCTTCAAAACAGCATCAATTCTTCTAGGTACACTTTTCAGGGATTTTGTAGGTGTCATGCCTTCACCAGTTTGCCACCAGAGGTTGTCATCACCTGAGTACTAAACCCTGTCTTTCACATTCCCCAGCACCATGATTAATTATCCTATTAACATTCCTCAACACTCATGTGCACTTGTCCTATTCTCCTCCAATTCCCATTGGTCTAGCACTTCAATGGTCAAACTGAACGACTCAACCAAGAAATTGGACGATTTCTCCACTCCTACTGCAGCCACTCCCAGCATGATTGGAGCCGTTTCTTGCCATGGGCAGAGTACGCTCAAAATTCCCTAATAAGTGCCTCCACTGGTCTCACCCCATTTCAATGTGTCCTGGGGTTCCAGCCTCCCCTGTTTCTCTGGTCAGGTGATTCTGCCGATGTCCTTGCGGTCGACGAATTGTGGCAGGTGGCCCATCCTGTAACGAGCAGTTCGCCGCCAGAAGGTGCAAGCAGACAAGCACCGGTGACCGGCACCCCACTTTCAGCCAGGCCAGGAGGTATGGCTCTCTACTAAGGACATACGGCTCTGGTTCCCCTCCAAGAAACTAAGTCCTCATTTTATCGGTCCTTTCAAGATCCTCAGGCAGATCAACCCGGTCACCTATTGCCTTCAGTTGCCTCCACAGTACCGGATATCTCCCTCCTTCCACGTCTCCCTCCTGAAACCAGTGCTGTCTGCTCCCCCGCAGCTAGCTGTTCTGACCTCTGATCCGCTCCCGCCTCCTCCTCCCCTAGACCTGGACGGTGGTCCAGCATATTCCGTGCGGTCCCTCCTCCGTTCCCGCCGCAGAGGTGGTCAACTACAATACCTGGTGGACTGGGAGGGTTATGGCCCGGAAGAACGCTCCTGGGTGTCGGCTTCAGATGTGTTGGATCCTTCCCTTATTGCAGACTTTCACAGAGATCATCCAACGGACCCGGCCCCCCGGCCACATGGGAGGCCTCGCCGCCCTGGTGCTCTGGCTTCGGGAGCCACCCGTGGGAGGTGGGGTACTGTCATGTCTTCACCAGTTCGCCACCAGAGGTCGTCATCACCTGAGTACTAAACCCTGTCTTTCACATTCTCCAGCACCATGATTAATTATCCTATTAACATTCCTCAACACCAATGTGCACTTGTCCTGTCCTATTCTCTTCCTCTTTCCATTGGTCTAGCACTCAGCCTCTGTTACCTGCTTCCCCCTGCCCAGTCTATATATATACCCCTTGTTCCTCATACACTCTGTGAAGTCTTGTAATCTCTTTGAGCTGCATTACTTAGAGTTTCTATCTTCTGCCAGTTTATTCGTGTTTTGACCTGTCTTCACTTGTTGAGAACACTAGCCAGTTGAGTGTCTATGTGACTGAAGATCCTGCCATTCGTGCCCCAATAATGACGCCTCTTTCAAAGTCACTTAGATCCTTTCCTCTTGCCATCTTGATCCCAAATCAAGGTCAACTGGGCCTGATCAGCATTTCTATAGATGCCACAGAGCATGATAGGATGTTAATTGCTTAATTGTATCATGCAGGACACCTCTTTGGAGGCATCTGCATTCGTTATGTTCCTCCACTCATTTATTAAGGTTTTTCCTTCAATTTGTCACCTGTCTGTATATTCATACACATGCACACCAGTCTAAATGCGTGCCATTCCAGCATACAATTGCTATGTGGCTGTCTTATACTGTATCTCATTGCACTGTAATAATAATAATAATTTCTATATTTAAAAAAAAATAAAACTATTGTATATTGTTTATGACATGTACAGTACGTAAACTCAGTATAATGTTGTTGAATGTGATTCGGAAAGGCCACTGACAGATCATAATAATAATAATAATAATAGTTAATACGTGTGTGTTTTGATATGTTATATTAACATATTCACCTCTCAAGCAGTGTGTATGGCCCCCATGTGCCTGTATGCACTCCCAACAACGTCTGGACATGCTCCTGATGACACGGCGGATGGTGTCCTGGGGATCTCCTCCCAGACCTGGATCAGGGCATCAGTGAGCTCCTGTTGCACTACTTGGCGTCCCAAAGGTTCTCAATTGGATTCAGGTCTGGGGAACGTGAGAGCCAATCAATGGCATCAGTGCCTTCATCATCCAGGAACTGCCTACACACTCTGGCCACATGAGGCCGGGCATTGTCCTGCACCAGGAGGAACCCAGGGCCCACTGCATCAGCGTAAGGTCTGATGATGGGTCTGAGAATTTCATGCCGGTAACTAACAGCAGTCGGTACCGTTGGCTAGCATGTGGAGGTCTGTGCGACCCTCCAAGGATTTGCCTCCCCAGACCATCACTGACCCACTGCCAAACCGGTCATGCTGGATGATGTTGCAGGCAGCATAACATTCACCACGACATCTCCAGACTCTTTCACGTCTGTGAAGAGAACGGGGCGCCAATAGCGGACCTGCCAATTCTGGTGTTCTCTGGCAAATGCCAATTGAGCTGCACGGTGCTGGGCTGTGAGCATAGGTCCCACTAGAGGACGTCAGGCCCTCATGCCACCCTCATGGAGTCTGTTTCTGACAGTTTGGTCAGAAACATGCACACCAGTAGCCCGCTGGAGGTCATTTTGTAGGGCTCTGGCAGTGCTCCTCCTGTTCATCCTCGCACAAAGGAGCAGATACCGGTCCTGCTGCTGGGTTGATGCCCTTCTACGGCCCTGTCCAGCTCTCCTCGTGTAATAGCCTGTCTCTTGGTATCTCCTCCATGCTCTTGAGACTGTAGTGAGAGACACAGCAAACCTTCTTGCGACGGCACATATGGATGTGCCATCCTGGAGGAGCTGCACTACCTGTGCAACCTGAATGGGCTGCAGGTACCGCCTCATGCTACCAGTAGTGACAAGGACACTAGCAAAACACAAAACTAGAAAAGAATCAGTCAGGAAGGATAAGGAGAGAGCAATTGTCTGTGGCCACCACCTGCAAAACCATTCCCTTTTTGGGGGTTGTCTTGCTTTTGCCTCTCCAGTGCACCTGTTGTCACTTTCATTTGTACCTAAACAGGTGACATTGATTCACAATCGCTTAGGCTCCCTAACTGGACAGATTGATGTCCCTGAAGTTTAACTGACTTGGTGTTATACAGTGATGATTACGTGTTCCCTTAATTTTTTTGAGCAGTGTATATTGTACAGTTGATTGAATTTGATTTAAAGAGTAATTCCGTTATATTTCTGCAGTTTACTACTGATTCATTCCTAGTTAGAATGGTTTCACAACTGGTAATGCAAGTGTCAAAAAGTAACGGTGATCGCTGATGGAAGTGTCAGGCAGTGTCGCAAAAATAAAATGACAGTAAAATAACACTGAAGATTACATTGAAAGAATATACTTGGTATCAAATGACCTGATGCTCAGAAGCTTCACCTGCTTAAAGTGCAGGTGGGAAAGGGATATAAGTTAAAGATCTCATACAGTATTTGATATTCCTCTCTGACACAGGAGGTCTCAATATTGCAGTAGTTTGCAGTTATATGCATTTGAAACTAAAACATAGAAATCCTTCTAGAATAGATTATAAGGTTTGAACGAGAACATTTTTTTAGTTTAGTTTTGAGGACTTCACAGACATTTCAAAATATAACAGTTGGAACCTCTCCTCTACTGTGTAAGCTATCGTATATTATTCTGTAGGTATCATCCAATATCTATAGTGAATTAATTTCAGATCAAACTTACACCTTCTGAAATGTGCTCACACTGTCTGTTTCCGATTTTGTTAATGCACCTAAAAAAAGCCTAAACAATAGGATAATGCAAGATGGCATAGACTGACAAGAGAGAGGCAAATACCATTCATTGCTCCAAGGCTTCAGGAAAGCACTAATGTAAGAAGGCAAATAATAAAAAACTGCTTACCATCAAGACAGTTTGAGCTTGTTAGCAGGGCTCCAGCAGGCCTGGTGAGGGTACAGGTTAATTTGCTATCTGCAGCAGTGTTAAACTAAGGTCAGCGGTACAAGTCCTTAAGTCATAAACAGAAGTGTTTCTGAGTCATGTACACCTAGGCTCAGTTTGATAAATATTCAATGAACCATTTTTTTGTGGTTGTTCGCTGTTCTTGTTTTCTTTTGAGATAGCATAAATGAGAAAACTTTCAGCTTGCTCTGGGTTTCATCACAGTTTATCGCTATAAAGTACAAAAGAAAAGTAAGAAAGAAAGGTTTTTCTCTGCAGATGGGCTCTGCTCAGAGTGCAACACCCACAAACCTTGACATCTTTAAAATGGAATTATAATTTTGTTTTAAAACAACATATTTTACTGTCATCACTTCTCATAATTGTCTTTCACCTATCATGATGGTAGTTAAATATCAGAAATAAGACATCAATGATAAAATTGGTATAGGGTTATTGGTTACATGTGTCCAATTGGGCATTCTGCACATTATAGACAATTTTTCAGATTTGCTTTACTGGATTTAGATGTTTATGTTTTTCATTTTTTAAGGTGATATTGAATTGAAATACAAAGGAGTTGATGTATAGTTTATTTTCCCCATATGAGTTTCATGTGCTTTTATACAGTGAGTTTGTTGCTGGGGGAATGAGGGAAATCAATCATTTTGTTTCCTGGGGTAATAAAATATCTCTCTGCCCATGAGGACATTTACCAAGGCGTTGACTATGCTGCTTGTCTTTTTCACAAGATGTTCGTATTGTGTATTTTTCCAGTTAGACAGAGAAGCACAGACCGCCTATGTTAAGAATGTCTGATGATACAAATGTTCACACACACACACAAAATAACAAAATGTACAGGAGCGTATGCCACCAAGCTGAATACACTGCGTCAAAGTGCAATTTGATTCAGCTCACTGTTGAAATATTGAAATTTGTAATGAGGAAGTAAATAATCCCTTGCCGTCAGCAGATGTGACCTGATTATTAACTATTGTTTCCACATCTTGCGCTGCCTAACTAACAACAGTCACCTGAGGCAGGGTGGACTTCGAATGTATCCTTCATAACCAGCAGAACCTGTTTGATACTTCTGACCTATGAACCCGAGGGAGGGAATGGCGAAATGGAAAGATCGCAGCTGGGTTTGCTTGGGTGGAAGTGCACAGTGCGAGGTTACCGTCACAGTCCCTTTGTGTGCGGAGGGAAGCTGCAGGAAGTCGAAGCCAAGGAGAGTCTAGACAGACTTGACCTTCAGAAGTGAGGCTTTCTCTAGAGGTCAAACTTGATACTGAAAGGATAATGGAAAACCTCAAGGGAATGTTAAAATGAAAACCAGATTGCCTGCTGGCTAGCACTTTTTCCCTTAATCCCTCACTGTATAGAAGTAATAGCTTGATAGTGATAGGGGCTGTGTTGGCTCTGGTCAGAAAGCGCACAGAGCTGTTACTTCAGCCTCCATGACAAAGAACTGTGCCCCACTGTTTGCTTAGCTCACATGCCAGGTCCTCTCTGCAATGCACTAACAGTGTTCTGGGCATAGGTTTTCATACAGCTATGCAGTTTTTAAATATATTGTGTAATTTACGCTTAACATTCTGTAACCATATATTTTTTTAAATTCAAAATCCCTCAAATAGATGATTGCTTCATACCCACCATAGTATCATTTTACACATTTAGCAAGCAGTTCTAGGGCCACACTTGTGGATGAAAGGCGATGCAGGATACTGGATTTTAGATGTAATTATGGTCTACAGACATAAACTGTTTCAGGATAAAAACAACCCGTACGCAGTAGTACTGTGCACCATGTGGCGATGTTTACTTCTGAATTTAAAATAGGGTCATGCAAGCTGATTAATATTTGCATTCTAATTTTCTCATTATTTAAGAACTGGATACACATAAATTATCGCAGAAAATGTTGCATCAGTAAAAAAATGTAATTGTGGTACAAAGCAGCATTAACCATCATGAACAAAAAATAATTTTGCTGTTGCCACACATGATAGATAACAGAAACCATTTCAACACACAGTAGCAATAAAAACTACACAGCTGGTTGCAATATAACTCTTCTTAACTTGATGATTTGCTGCTACTGAAATATTTAAATGTACAAAAAGCTGCCTGTTATTTTAATCAATAGACAATAAAATAAAAATATGTTTTAAATATATAATCATTGTGTTAATCACAGTGTGAAGAAAAACAATCATTATTCCGTAGTATGTGCTGCAGAATAGTTATGGTATCAATTACAAGTAAGATTTGTTTTTAATTATGGTTATTCTAGATATTTTTCCACTTGTATACATACAAATTGTTCTGGGAATCAGTGCTGTAATTTTTTTCCTCCTGTGTTTACAAATTACGTGTGCCTACTACTACACTGAACCATTGAAGTTATTAATTTACACATTCTAAGAAATAATATTGAATAAAACATATTAGGGATAAAGGGATGCATGACCGTAGCTGCTCCTGTTTAACCTTGCACTGGGTGGAACGAAGTGCACCCTGGGAAACTTGGTTGTGTAAAACGCAGGGTCTTATTCCTAGCACAATGTGTTATTTTGAACAAAGGACAAATCGATGGAAAAAAATACTCCTCTAACTTTTGAGTGTTAATTAATGTTTATTAATATACTTGTCATGCTAAGGTAATAAACTTGCAAGTTGCCGTTCATTGCCATAACTGCTGGTCTCAAGTGCATGTTTATATTCATCTTCATTACCTCTGCAGCTTTGTGCTATTTTAATTAATGGATTTGAGTGGATAAAATGGTGTTCATAATATTAAATACCATTTAACGTTTGCATATGGGACCTGAAATCATGAGAATGTCTACAGTTCTAAGGTGTAGGTATGAATAACACAAAGAAACCATGTAAAGATGAGTTATTCCTACTATTTAAGATATTGTGAAGAAGATGGATGATGCTAATAATCAGTCCTCATAGACAACATGCGTGAGCTTGGTGGTGAAGGAAGCAGGATTGATACCCAATGGATCAACTTTTGTCTTTGAGTTGGGGCTGCTACATGTCAAATTTCAACCACACTATCTGGGATCTGGCATGTGCATTCAGTAGCCACAATACATACCATGATTAACACCAGCCTATGTACACTTGGATCAAGATGAAGACCAGGCAAGAAAAGGAAGCAGGTAATCAAGGAAATCCATTCAGTCGCTGAGAAGCCATAGTGATAAAGGGAAAGGTCTTCTTTATGGCCAGCAGGCAGTGATGTTTGATAGGAGCTTACAGTCAAGACCTTCCCCACAGATTCCCCAAGGGGGGCTATTATGTTGTACCTTCTAAGACTCAAGCCAATGCGACATGTATTCCCTGAGGATGCAATGACAGCCAGCTCATCGAACACCCGCCAACGGAGCCTGGCCTCCAGACAGCTCCCCTGGGATGCCTCTTTAACAAAGTGTACTGAGTGGTAGTAGCCAGTGGTGGTTTTGTTTTGCCTGCACTATTTTTGATGTGTTCTGCTTAAAGTCCTACCACTTAATTGATCTGCTTCTACTAAGGAGGCTGCACATGAATATGTTATTTTGTCTCCTACTGTATCATTTAATGAGTGTTTGTTATTTTAAAGCTGAACTAATACTTTTTATCTTCATGTAAATACAAGAATGGTTGTTTGCCTGATTTTGAAAAAAATCTAAATCTCAAATGGTCAACCCCTTGCTGTTAGCTTATATACAATATACAAGGTGCACTCAAAAACACCTATATCTATAAATATGCATTATGATATTTTGAACAAAATTGCACTTTTCTGCCAGCGCAGCATGCATTGCCATACTACCCTACCAGTATTTTACTGAAAATAATGCCGGCCACATTGAATCAACCCTACCAGTGTACACAGCAAAACTGTTGAAGAGGTCTTTGAAATAGAACCAACAGCTTGTTTGTCATTGGGAATATATTGGTCTAGTAACACTGGGATAGCAATTGCTCTGTAGATTATAACATATGTATAGTTTCATGTTGTTTAACTAGAACTGTTAACTTATAACAGCCAGTAGTCATACAAATCCAGCGTTATTCAATTACATCATGGAATCAATAAGTTTATCTGGGCAGAAATATCCCAGACTGACTATTAACTGACTGAACACACAGAACAAAATGTGTTCTAAAGAACATCTGCAAAAATGTTGTACAAAGCACTCTTCTCCAAACCAGCACTAGCAGATTCCCCTTTGTTGTCAAGGGTGAACCAGTGCTTGTAACTTGACCCCCAGCTCATTTGCTTACTTTTCAATGACAATCAGTATTGGTGTCACACAAGACAGGGTTCTGTGAAACCTCATTCATTGTCATACGAAATCAATGCAGACAAGAGTATGATTTTCTGATCCCCGAGTGCTCTTTAACTGGACACCATTTCAGCACTGCCAATGGTCCATCCTTCTAATTTACAATCTCATTTAGAGTTATTGACATTACAATATGCTTTATTTAGAATGCATTTTATTTAGAATGCATTCATTTTGAACACCTAACGCAACAGAGGCTTAACATTTTTGTATGTATTTTGATTTGTTCTGGAGAAAGAAAAACGTTTTTTTCATTTTTCTCAGTATTTTCACAGGAGTGCAATGTTACAGAAAAATTCCTGAGACAAGTCAGTGCCACCATAAATCTGTCTGGGTTGCCTTTTCAATTTGTTTCGCTATAATGTCAGCTGGCAACAACCCAGATACCTACTTCTACTTCTATGCAGCATTTGCCCATTTCACGTTTTCCTAATGTAAGCTTCAAACTGGCTCAGAAAATATTGTAGGGATCCTGGACTGTTATGTGGAGGGAATGCAGTGTGTTGTGTGTCTATCTGTCAGTTCTGTGTGTTGGGGAGTGGAGCCCAACTATAAACAGTTTGACAACCTTTTTAATAAACACTGAGAATGAAAGTATAGATTAGAGTTATATCTATAAATCCCCAGTTCCATTCCGCTTATTCCATTCATATGTACAAAAGAGGCATGATCACACGCATGAGTAATTTTTCTTTAATTTTGCTGATTTTCCAAGCAAATATTTAATTGGGCCCTCACGTGGGCCTGGCTAATCTTATCCCACTCGTAGATTACTTTGTCATTAATTATTATTATTTATTCATTTGGCAGATACCTTTATCCAATGTGACATACAGGTTTTCAAGAGCACAATATAATGATCCAACAATACAACATTATGTAATGCCACACAAGTGCTTGAAAAAATGACAAAGCAAAACTAGGGAGCAAGGGAGGAGAAAAAGCGGAACAACAGAGGAAGTGCATGACCAGTCAACCTGGAGAGGAGGAGAATAGGTAGAGACAAGAGAGCAGAGGTAGGAGGGACCAGAGTGGTGAAGAAAATGGACGAGTCCAACCTATTTGAAAATTAATTTGGCTCATGGTGTACATACTGGATTGTTGGCAAAATAAGGAATCAATACCATACTTGGCTCTGTTGGTCTAATATTTTAATGTGTTTCATTACCACTGGACGATGCAGATAACCTTTTGAAAAGCCCAAGCAATTGTCTGCAAATGAATGAGATGCCACTGTAAGTGCTGAATGACAGAGCAACTTGTGCAGGCTATGAATCAGTTATCCGATAGTAACTTAGCAACAAAAGCCTGGCCTGGCATTGACCTCCACCTGATAAGGTCAACACCTGAGGATTACCTCATCACTGAACTGGGCTGAGGAGAGAACAAGATAGAAAGAGACAGAGTGGGAGAGAGAGAAAGGGCAGCTGAGGGAAGGATATAAAGAGAAAGAAGAAAACACACTGAATTTGTGGATTTAAGTTACATAATTCAGCGCTTCATGTAATGTGTGATTGTGATAAATAATGCAGATTAAACAACCAACCAAAATATATATAAACTCTGAATAATGGATTGTATTAGGAGGCCCAGCAATTTTATACTAGATTAGTAGAATGTGAAATATGAAAACAGTAGAATACAGTAACTGCTCATCATATGTTCTGATTACAAAAATACAACCTCCAAATTGAAAATTGTATATATTATACAATTTTCAATTTGGAGGTAGTATTTTTGTAATCAGAACATATGATGAGCAGTTACTGTATTCTACTGTTTTCATATTTCACATTCTACTAATCTAGTATAAAATTGCTGGGCCTCCTAATCCTAACACCGATCAGCCATAACATTATGACCACCTGCTTAATATTGTGTAGGTCCCCCTTTTGCCTCCAAAACAGCCCTGACCCGTCGAGGCATGGACTCCACTAGACCTCTGAAGGTGTGCTGTGGTATCTGGCACCAAGACGTTAGCAGAAGCACATCCCACAGATGCTCGATTGGATTGAGATCTGGGGAATTTGGAGGCCAAGTCAGCACCTTGAACTCATTGTTGTGTTCCTCAAACCATTCCTGAACCATTTTTCCTTTGTGGCAGGGCGCATTATCCTGCTGAAAGAGGCCAATGCCATCAGGGAATACCATGTCCATGAAAGGGTGTACATGGTCTGCAACAATGCTTAGGTAGGTGGTATGTGTCAAAGTAACATGCACATGAATGGCAGGACCCAAGGTTTCCCAGCAGAACATTGCCCAAAGCATCACACTGCCTCTTGCCTTCTTCCCATAGTGCATCCTGGTGCCATGTGTTCCCCAGGTAAGTGACGCACACGCACCCGGCCATCCACGTGATGTAAAAGAAAGCGTGATTCATCAGACCAGGCCACCTTCTTCCATTGCTCCGTGGTCCAGTTCTGATGCTCACGTGCCCATTGTAGGCGCTTTCAGCAGTGGACAGGGGTCAGCATGGGCACCCTGACTGGTCTGCGGCTACGCAGCCCCATACGCAACAAACTGCGATGCACTGTGTGTCCTGACACCTTTCTATCAGAACCAGCTTTAACTTTTTCAGCAATTTGAGCTACAGTAGCTCGTCTGTTGGATCGGACCACACGGGCCAGCCTTCGCTCCCCACGTGCATCAGTGAGCCTTGGCCGCCCATGACCCTGTCGCCGGTTCACCGCTTTTCCTTCCTTGGACCACTTTTGATAGGTACTGACCACTGCAGACCGGGAACACCCCACAAGAGCTGCAGTTTTGGAGATGCTCTGACCCAGTCGTCTAGCCATCACAATTTGGCCCTTGTCAAAGTCACTCAGATCCTTACGCTGCCCATTTTTCCTGCTTTGAGGACAAAATGTTCACTTGCTGCCTAATATATCCCACCCACTGACAGGTGCCATGATAATGAGATTATCATTGTTATTCACTTCACCTGTCAGTGGTCATAATGTTATGGCTGATCGGTGTATGAATATGCATGTATGTTGTGACTACTGACAATGAGGCTGCTTAAAACCTGCAAAAAATCCAGACTGACCATATTCCAGAGCCACAAACCTAAAGCGTGTGGCTCACACCCCACACCATGTCACAATGTATATTATATACAGCTTTAGAGGTCTGGAGTCTGTATTATGCATTCATTTCCCAGACACTTATTTATGCTGATTACATTTTTTCACTGTTGTCAAGCTGATCCTACGACATTTTAATGGGGTTAAGGTAAGTCAATTGAAAAGTTGTTCTTCTGTTTTATTTGAAGAAACTTTGGTTTACTCTTTCTTATCTCAGACCAATGTAATTTCTATTTCTCACAGTGAGGTTAAACTTTTCTTAAATGTATGTCCATTGAATGGTGGTGCTTTAAAAGACACAACCTAGAACTATACACTCTTTCTAAGTGCACTGAATGAATGAAGTGCAAAATAAATAACAACGGGGAGAATGAATGGGCTGTTAAACTAGATCCTGTGACCATAGCTAAGCAGAATAAGATTTAATTCATTACACTGTGAAAACTGCCAATCTCTTTGTGATACCACCACATTCAAACTGTGAAGATTTACAAATTTTCATATTCAACATAAAAACAAATACCTTGGAGCTTTTCCTCAGAGGGTTTTCTCTGGCACTCTCTCCCTCACAAGGCTGGTGCTCAGTTAATGTAACTGAACTTGAAAAGCTCTGCAGGACTCCACTATCATTTAAGCATTCTGTTAATAAGAACAACATTTGGTTAATAAGAAGTAATGTGAACTTCATGCTTGATTAGTTGGGAAGGGACATTTCAGTACAATAAGGTTTTATGATGAAAGAGGCTTCTTTGTTATAACTTCAGTGGCTTTTTGCTTGTACTTAATTTTCCACTGTGGTCCATTTGAGATCCAGCCCTTGGTTTACATTGATTATATCCTTTATATAACTAAAGTGTCATAAACTGCACTTCTACAACTACTACTACTACTACTACTACTACTACTACTACTACTACTACTATAAGGATGGTGATTATGATGATGATGAATATTATTAATGTCATGTGGCAAACACCTTTATCTAAAGCATTTTCTGGTACATATTTTGTCAAACAGAAGTATACAATATACTACATATAAACAACATCATAAGACAAAAACACATTTTGCAGCACATTATTTCATATAAGAAAACCTATGACAGAAATATGACTGATTTACAATGAAGGAAGTTGAACTAACTTAATTATGACTATAACTAAGCATACACTGGTAGTCGTGTGATAACCTTTAGGTACATCTCTTTTGTCTGAGGTCATGCTCTTGTTGCTGTGACTACTATCAGTTAATTATTCTGTTGTAAACATTACCTCAGCAGCCTGGTATTCCTGGGGTCACAGGACATAGAGTGTCCTCAACGACAAAAACAGCGAGAACAAGAGCTTCAGACATCCAGCTTTCAAATCCAGCAGTTTAACCTAGTTTTATTAAATACAAACATAGTACTTAAACATACATGTTTACTTTATTCTCCTAATGGAATTTCTGCAAAGGATTAATATATATATATATATTTTTTTTAAAAGGCATAAGGCTACTTTTAAAAAATAGTTGTACTTAGCTCCTCACACTACAAAACTATTAACTCAATTCTAGGACTCAATAGGATAAGAGAGAGGATGTATAGGACAACACTAAGTATACAGTCAAATCCTGCTTTTGATAAACAAACAATTGCTCTGTTACAAAGGGGAAGTTCATATCATCTACATCTTCCTATTCTTTTTCATTTTTTCCCAACAAATATTGAATGTGTTCTGCGTGATCCTCACTGCTGATTTTAATTTGCCACAGCAATTAACTTTTCCAGGTAAAATAAGGAAACAATTAAAAAAGGGGCTTTTCAGCTCTGGGTGTTACTAATTAGTTTTCCTTGCACACTTCTTCATAATCAGATCTGTGATGTCTTTTTAGAAGCTATTATTGCTAGTAAGGTTAGTTAGCATGTATAAAATACCAATCTGAGCAGAAACCTGTCACAGAGAATCACACAGCTGACCTGGTAATAGCCCTGCCTAGATATGGTATAAGATAAAGGCAGCCAGAGAATGTTTCATTCCACCATATATGTGATGTGATGTGATGGAAATGCAAGCCATGCCTGTTCTCTCACTGGCACTCAGTTCTCCTTGCAGGAGATTTTTACAAAATTGAGAAAGAAAAAAGAAAATGTAATTTATTAATGGATAGACTTGGTATATTAAACAACAATCTTTTTCTAGGTAAACTAAATACAAAATTATAATTGAGCACTGTATCTTAGAGATGCTTACCTCAATTATTAACACTTTTGTACCCATCAAATAACAATAGAAAGCCAGTTGCATGCTCTATGTCACAGCTGATTGACTTTTCCTGGCCTTCCTGGCCTAAATTGATTCTATAGATCAAAAAGGCATTGTATGAAAAAAAAAACACTCTATATTTAAACATAAAACATAAATAAACACACAAAGAGCATTTTACACAACTAGATCGCAGGTCCTACTTAAACATATTTCCCAAATAGCTTACCCTGGAGAATTCACTTATGATCTTCATCATGTTAAAATTATCCTCTGACGTGATGTAAAGGAAATATGCCAAATAAAAATGTATGGTTGTTCTGGTCAGAAAAACAACAACACAAACAACACTCTGTTTCCATATGTATTTTAATTTGAGACATTTTGCTCAAGGAAAAATGTTTTTCCGTTTTCACAGGCTCAATGTATTATATACAAGTCAAGTGTCTGTTTACCTGATGTCATGAAAATTAAAACAAAACGCATGAGCTGATTAGGAAATTGGTCAAGAGTTTTAGTTATTTTGCTGTTTTCTCAGACAAGTCCAGACAAATGTGGTGTCCATGTACACTGTAAACATTTACATTAAATAATCTAGCCAGGAAATTGGAAGGTGGTCCAATCCAGGTATTGCAGATCACCATAGCTGAAAACTGGCAGACACAAAGCATTGTTCAGATCTGTGCTAGATACTTTCCATGTATGCTCCCAAGGCTGCCTGTATTGGGAGCAGTGGAGGTTTTGCCTTCTGAGATTTCAATGAGAAATGTGGCTTTCCATTGGAAAATGTGTGTCGAGGAACATCACAACCATTCCATATTTTTAATTAATTTTATTTTGTCCTTAAAATTATCGGGATTCCAACATATTAAATTGGGGTGCTTAAGTTAATGATGCTTACATAATGTGAATGCATTTACAACACCCAGAAGGATTCAGGAGATTACATCAAATTATAAAAAATGTCATTGTTCCTTTTGGGAATAATGTGACTAACTCAACATACTACAGAAACTACTGATTCTGGACAGTCTATGTTGTATCAGGTAAGACACAAGGTTCTTGTCTCTACAGTGTTGTATATTTAGTGTACACAGCGAAAACGCTGCTTCTAGTTTGCCTTACTAACTCCTCCTCACTCTAATCCACACCATCTTTACAGCAGCAGCAACCTGGTTTATGGCAGTCCCTGCTTATGTTGCTGCACTAGCATTGAACATGTTAAACTAAGCATAACAGTCCTACTCCTGCTGCTTCACTCTCCTCTGTCTTATCCGAGGCACTGCTCTTACCTGGTTCCCCTCCTATCTCTCCAACCAATCCTTCCAGCTTTCCTCATGTGATTTGCTCTCTTTATCTCATTTTCCTTTTACAAGGGTCCCTCCAGGGTTAGTGCTAGTACCCCACCTTTGGTCTCTCTATGCTGAACATATCTCTTCCCTGGTAAATTACATAAATGTTTCCCCTTAGGATTCCCATTGAGTGCTCCTTGAGTTAAAGTGTTGTACAAAGTGTCTTAACACCTTGAAGTCAATCAAGTACATTAGGGAAAAACTGCTAAATGTAATACTTAAGCTATTCAATACTTAAGGTGTTTCCTGCAAGTGGCCAATGGTCCTAGTTGTGTCATATATGAACTACCTCATATTTCTCCAGGCATCAAAAAAGAGCTTCTCATTGTCCACTGGCTCCCTTTTGCTGTTCACAAACCATTTTTCATTTGCCTAAATTTGTTTCCAACCTACAAGATTATATTGACATTTGTGTGAACATCTTCCAATGCCACACTAAGCCTTCTTAGACTTCAAGTTACAGACATGCACGATGGCTGCATACAGTCTGACTGCAGTCATAATCAACACAATGTGTTAATTAGTCATCAGTAGGCCATTGCCCAAACAAACATTTAGATACATGCAATGACTTCCTCTTTTCCTTTGCTTCTTAACCTGCTAGGTCATATTTTGGATTATACTTGGGTATCAAGACAATAAACAAATAAATGAAGCAAGTCCATTGTGAGTATATAGTTCTTATCCTATGAAGTTAAAGGTTTGTATACTACAATCATTTCCAATTTTTAGTTATAAAACTAACCATTTTTGTGCAAGGCAGTTACAAATCCATTTTTTAACAATTACCCCCTTGGAAAGATTCATTTCTAATTAAGTGTCTGTTGTTATGTCCAAAATGTCTTCAGATCCCCTTAGCCTCTACAGGGATCTCAGGCCTGTTGTGCAATGTTTTAATTAAGAAAATTCAAAATGTGTATCAGTCACCTGTGGTCCGATGAGGTGAGTAATTAGGGCACTTGTTAATTGCCTTTATAATGAGCAGCATGGGCTCCACTCTGAGTCATTGCAGGACGGCAAAAAGCAAGAAGATGCAGTCTGAACATGACTAAAGTGTTAGAATTTTTTGTTATAAAACAACACACAGGCTGTTAATCCTCCAGAGTGACTGGAGAACTGTTTTTCTGTGCCAAATGTTTCAGAGCCAGGGAATTATAGGAATATACAGTATACAGCCTCAAAATGTATTTATTCGCTAGATAAGGTGTAACTAAAACTTGATTTAGCAAGAAAATGCAGGTATACACTCAATACTTTATACAAATACAGATCCAAAAAAATCTAAGTAAAATATTTTCTTCAACAATAATACACCTGTCAAAAAATAGTTACATATTTTATTAAATACACAATGTTCAAACAGAGGGAAGAATATATTGTCTTTTAATAATTTCTTAATTAAATATGGTATTCTACTAAGTTAAATGGAATTATCGTTGTAATACATTTGGAAATTATATTGTGTGTTTGAAAATGTCACACTCTACTGCTTTGCATATTTGAATTCCGAATTTTAGAGACCAAAAAATGTGAAAGCCCGATTTCATGGAAAATAACACCTTACAGCTGTATAGAGTTACAAGATTTCAACAGAAATCTAGCAAATTTGATGGAACAGTTACAAAGTCTGTGCTTTGAGAATGTACATGAGGCTACAGGTTAGAAACTAAATGACACCAAATCAGCAAAATGTATGGACCCAAGAGGCATGACATACACATTACTCTTATTGAAAACAGATTTAGTGTAAACTCTGAAGGCTGAGAGTTTCAGTTCTGCAGTAGTACACCCTTCCTCTATGGAGCATTCCAAAGGTGTGGCACCTTGTAGTTTGACTCGGGTGTTGAATGGTCACCACAAACAAACTGAAAGTATGCCCTGATTATTTTCTATTATACCTACTTGTGCACTTTTGACACATATCACCTGCCTGTCAGTGCAATAAACAATATGTGGAAGTGCATCCCTGACCTCACTGGACTAGACGTTTTGTCATTTACCATTTTAAGTAAACACAATCACAAGAATGCAGCCCTCAACCAAACTATATTCAAGTTTCATTTTTAACTTTTGTTTTAATGTATGTATATGTATTTATGATGTTGTAAACAAATCTCCGCCCTCAAACTAACATCCTGAGGCTGTTGCATAACTAATGGAATGAGATTGTACTTTTACCATCTCTTGAGTTGATGGACCACCCAAACTATCTCAAACCTTCCTGTTTCTACCTCCATATTTTACACTACATAACCAGTAAACTGTCTGGCCTGCTTTTCTTCTCGTACACTCTTTCTTATTGAATCTGAAAATCTCATATCTTGCTCTTTTTGGAAAAAAATAAATATATCTAGTACCCACAATATGGCACTTTCCTCATATCAATAAAATATTTTTGAAGTTGCAGCTCTCCCCATTGCATTTCCCCTACTCACAGCTATGCTTTCACCGTTTCTTTTGATATGATGTAGAATTGCAATCAACAGCAAGGTAAGCACTGGTTAGAAAATTATTAGCCTGGATGTGTTGAATAATCAGTCTGTCTGCTCTTTTGGATGTTTTCCACTTTATGTCCATTTTAACTACCATTTTCCTTGTATCTGTTGATTACAGCCTGTTCTCTGTTATGTGAAACATGCTATTTCCCTCACAAAAACCTCTTCCTTCTGGTGGGTAATTATGGATATATGATTACCATGGTAAATCTCTGTCCCTGTTGTTATTACCTCATACCCCATATGACTACTATGTTTCTACACTATGACATAGAACGTTTTGGATCATTTTGCCAGTTCATAAACAGAGCTACATCATTAGTGTAAAGGAACAATACTATTCCTATTTTTTCATGTAATGCCCTTAAGCAGTCAACTTGTGGGGCTGTTTGTTTGCACTACAGGGACTGCAAAAACCCATACAAAACCCACATTTGTATATTTTTAAAGAAACAACAGGTTGTGAAAGTGATGCACTGGTCTCAATTGTCACCTGACCTTGACCCCACAGCAATAGTACGTGATGAGCTTGACAGGACTGCATAAAAGCCAATAAAAGAATGAGTCCAAACACCATTAATATGCTTTTGGAGTTGATTCAGACTTAACTGACCAAAATAGAGCTAAAGTCATGTAACAGGAAAATGTAGGCTAAGCATTAATTTAATAACTAAAATAATACATGTTAATTCATACTTTTTTTAAGTAATGTTTCAGTAGAATTGACCATGGGATGCCACCATTTTGACTACCAATGCTATACATATGAATTGTACAATGAGTTTATAGATTGGGTTGGGTTACCTCAAAGCTGTGTCAATACACTATTTAATGAAGGTCTCGCCATTGCTGGGGAGGTAGATTCGACTCACCCTGCTAGCTAGATTGGTGGGTGAGTTGATAGGATATTGAGACCAACCAAGACACCGGGTCCACTATGTATGTATGTATGTAGCCTGTGTACTTATAAAATATAAATAATTACATTTTTAGGAATAAGAATGTATACATTTTGTCTAAGTTGACGTGAGTTCACACTGTAGTATAGAAAATATATCAGTAAACAATTACATAAAAATGCAACCATTAATAATTAATAAGCAGTATATTGACACATACAAATATAATGTACATTTAATAACATATTCCAATAAATGTGCCCTTGAACAAGACAAATCGAGTGATGCTCTCACATTATTTATGTGTTATGCGGCCACATCATAAGTAACTTTGTCAATGGAAGCCCAAGGATTTAAGATTCCAGAGATGGAGAGAGACTTTGGAATTCATGACTGTGTCTGTGAGTCAGATGTGCATGTAATTACAACTATAGCATATCAATATCTGTATCGGTGCTGATGTTGTTGATGTATGTATTTCCTCTGCATTCAAAACGAATTTTCTTTTTCAAACTGAAGTTTTCAAAACAGGTTCCAAACTGTATAACCAAAACCATCCTGAACTGGACAAATCACAAATGTCAAATGTGATTGTGTTTGTTAAAATAACTATATTTTCTTGTACTGATATTACTATTTTACAGGCTAGTTCTTTATGTCCAGTTTAACTCATTAATAACTTGTGTTAAATAAAGTAAACTTACTTCCCCAAATCCTTCTCTGATGGATACAATAGATTTTCTTTTTCTCATGTGGGGTGAGGAATAGATTTGGTTTCATAAAAAAAAAAAGTTAATGCATTTATATAAATCATGCATTATACAGTTAATAATTATATAATTACATATATAGGTTATATACAGCTTTTTTATTGTGTTTATGCAATAATTGACTCAATATGAAGTTGTATTGCCCTGTAATAATAAGTGGGACTGCATCAATTGTACCCTCATTTCTTGACACAATTTGTATTTTAAGAACTGACATTTGACATTTAAAAATAAAATAAACCGCAAATGTTTTAAAACGGGAATATGCTATAATGCACATGTTAGAACTGCAATATGTATAGAAGGGTGCACATCACACCACGTTTAAGTTGCAACAGTCAGTAGGACACCCTGAAAGCTTGGGGGCACCTTGTGCGTTTGCCTGCCTGCGAGGCGCCGAGCCGCTCCGCTGTGCTGCCCTTTGATCCCGGCATTAGTGTTAGTTAGGGGCTGCGAGACACACATACACAGAGAGCAGCCATAGTCAAGACACGGCAACAACAACACCGCCGCCTCCTCCTCCCAGCCACTGCGAGCCGGGGACAGCCAGGTGCACGGCCAGTCCCTGCCACCGCACTCGCACACCATTTCAATGGGAGAAATCATGTTTTCTTCTTATCCCTAAACAAGGAGGAGAATGTGAAAAAGGGGGGAAAATGCCCAGGAGGAAGCAGGAGCAACCCAAGCGCCTGCCTTCACGTAAGTCGATCTCGGCTTTTGTACGGTTGGAAATGGCTCTCGCCGTGTTTTCCGCAGTAGTTTAGGGTTAAAGAGGTGAAACGGACAAAGACACGGCGGAGGTTATTTCTGCTTCTTTTTTTCCCCCTTTGGAGGTCTGTGCTAGGCAGCCATGTTGGCGATGAGGAGCGAGCGAGTGCGTTATAAACTGTCTTTTCATGCCGCACGGTCGATAAAGGTCCCGTTTCTCCTAAAGGTTGCGGTCAGTCGGCGTGTGTGTTGACAGTAAACGGCATCATGGCTGAGCGGTTTTTGTGAATCTGTCCGTGGAAGTGTCTCTCTCTCCCTCCTGCAAGGGAAAGGGGAGGATCTGAGGATCTGGCCGCAATAAAATGAAGGGTCAGTCGGATCAGACGAGCCAGGCTAGACTCCGGCTTCCCTGCCCCGGCGATAGTGCGATCCGGCGCAACTTATTTCCTCTTTCAGTGTAAAACATCTAACTTTCTTCCCCCCCGATCGGGCGCTTTTACTTGCGGTTGTGTTAAAGCGGGGCGACGGGGCTGTTTTGCCAGCCGTGTTTTCTTCCACCCCTCCCAGTGCAGAAGGGTTCATGTCTGCAGGCTGCCTGTGTCAAAGCCATGGTCGGTCACCTGAAGTTCAGGGTTTTTTCTCTCTCTCCTCTTCTCTCTCTCCCCCCTCTTTGCAGCCATTCATTGCAGACAGACTGCGATCAATAACGCAGGCATGCAGGCAAGATGGCACTTCCCCCGACTGCAGGAGAGGCAGGGGACTGAGCCTTTGTGGTTAGCAATGCGCTGAAGTTGGCTACGGAGGGGCTAGCAATCGTTATTTGGTGTTCATTTGACCCTGCGTACGGTGTTTAGGTTGTGCTTTTACCAGTCAAATGAAAAAATAAAATAAAAATGCAATTGCACTGTCTGTCCACTAGAGGTTCCCGTAGGTGGATCTGAACCCATTGATCCAAAGACTTCAGTGTGTAATGTATTGCACAACAGCATCATTGTAGAGCCACAAGCGCGACAAAATGTGTAATGTTAGTGCTAGAATAATGATCAAGCCAGCAAACACACACATCCATCCATATGCATCATGTATGCGCAATGCATTTGGTATGTTTCAATTGGATCTGGTATTCAGAGGGAGTAACATGCATCTAAATGATTGCACACCGTGTGGGCACATCAAGCCTTTCTTCCTATTAATATGTGACTAACTTGATATATATGAAGTTGTGTTGAATTGTACTTGGGTTATGCATGTGTACATCTCATTAATACACCGCATATGCAACGCAGAGATTGAAGCACTGACAAAGCCAAGACTTGAATCCCACCCAAGGATCTTCTTGTGCAGCCTTCAAAGAATAGCGTCCCTAAAGCAACAGTAAGGTTAAACAAGGTTGATTTGATGTGAAATCAGTACTAATTATAGAGTCGTGTTATGTGTTAAACATTGCCTTGTGAATGTGAAGCTGGTTTTATGTATTTATTTATTTATTTTTGGTTTGTGTTTTAATCAAAACTGTATTTCTCTCACACATGGTCTGTATTGAACTGTAGAGGTAGTGTGGAAGCATTAAGCAACACACAAGTCTTAAAAGGCTGAAGAGAAGCATGGTTTACAAGTAACACGAAATAGATAGATGTTCACTTTGTTCAGTTACAGGATCCGCTAGCTATATTAGGTAATTGAGAGCACAGGTGGAATGAAATCCAGGCGTCTCTGCTCCTCCAGGACTTGTTTTGCACCGTCCTGTTGTAAAGAAAATGCTACCACTAATCTTAAGACTGTAAGTTATCTTATACGATATAATGTAAAGTGCATGGCTTTATACTATCTCTGTAGACTATAGGATAACATGATTGTACTCCTTCCAATATTCTCCTTTTATATTAAGTATTATTAGGAAAATGAACAACAGTCTTTGAATGTTAAATTTAAGTGTTAAACCTCAAGCTACTGATTATTTGATATGCATTTAGTTTATTAGTCTGAAAATATACACATCTGTAGGTTTGAGCAAGGTGCACACTTTATCATATTTTAAACTGGTTATCAAGCAAATATAATCGCAAATCTGCCTTTTGTTTCCTGAAAATTAATCTACCTGCATGAGCACATGAAATTCGGCCTGTGGACAACGCAGAGACCTTTGGGCTTTTTTTTTTTTTGGTAGTCAACAATCTTATTGGAAATCGCACTCTCTCATAAGGGTACAATAAGGCAGACTTCAATTTTAGATTTAGTCCACATGTACTTATTGCAGATCGATTTTTCAGTGTCTGTGGCTTTTCTCTTGTTAGTATGCTCCGTGTTCTTTGTGCTGTTTTAGATTTATTTGATGTCAGAATAAGAATTCACAGACGCTCATATCATTGTCTGCAGTTCTGTGCTTCCCAGTCACAAAGAGTGTGTTAAAGGTAACCATCTGAGACCTTTCTTGTGGTAGTCAACTTTTACCTCTAAGGACAACCCCAGCACATGGTGGTCTGACAATTACATTTACAAATACATTAAAAGGGAACCTTTATTGTCCTAAATTCAAAGCAAAAGCTTCCTTGTGTGTGTGTCTGCATAGCCTTTGGTGTGCTTTCAGTAGGTTTGGTTATATTTGGATGTTGCCCTGTATACGTTTGGAAGAACAGAGCATCTGAACTACAGAGCAGCTATTTTTAAATGATTTGGTAATTGTTCAGTTTGACTTCCAAAAACTCCAGCACCAGCCAAGACAAGGAGAGGGGGGAAAATCCCAACATGTCTTTGAAGTGCTCATAAGGGCTGCACCTTTTCTAGCAGGCCAGATACTGTACACTTTAAATTAGGTGAATGGTTTTGTTACTAAATATACTGTATTTGCATGATTTTAATTTCATTTCTGCAGTGTATTCTTTCTTCTCTTTTTTGTTATTTTCAGAAATCAGAAAAGTATAAAAGGTGTACTATGAAATTATTGAAATATAGCCTATAACAGCACACTGAGCTGGAAAATTGCCTTGCAATTTTATTAGAAATGTTTCCTCTGCAAGTGTGTATAAAATGTTAAAAAGAAAAATATACTGCATGGATTAATGAACAACTTGTTTTGATTATACATCCCTACTTTAGACACGGATTAGGCCCTAGGCTTTAAATAGTTAAGTGGCCAAACTATTTAAACTGACACATTGTTCTACTCGAAAGAGCTCTGACCTATTACAGCATTGTCCCTTTTTGTAGGCCTACATTTTCACCACAGTAAATCTACTGCATATGAAACAGTGATGTTTTTATTTTCCCATTTCTGTTGCTATACTTTTTTTTTTTAAGTAAAGCACAGTGAATTTTGTACCAATAGACTGTTTCCTGTTCATTGTGAATACAGCGGTGTTTTCCTCCAGCAGCTTTTAACCTGAAACTAAATGGAACTCATTTCTGAAACGCCTTCATATTCATTTGGTAAATTAGTCAGGCACATTCAGACCTTTCTTTCATGTGCACGGTAAGGTGAGAGGTTATGTAAGGTCAACATGCCTGCTATGTCTATTTCTGCTGTTTACATCACGCTGTCTCAGCCGAGTTTCGGATATTGAATATCGTGGACTGAAGAATAGCAGGATTGTAAAAGCATACGTTCTTGTTCAATTAAGTGGACATAATCTTCTCCCTTGAGGATAACATTTCACTTCGACAATCAGACTGTCAAACCTTTCTTTTAAAGCTAGTTTTTAAGAGGCCTTTTTTTGCATTTCTCTATTTTACTTTAGGACATTGTATTTATGTACAGTATTAGCAAAGGGGCCAGTTTTCTCCTGAACTGTGCCAGTCAATAAAAATTGACTGAATGGTGCAGTATCTCTCTTCAGTGGTGAGTGATTGTGACTCTTCCCCCTGCAGTGACTGTTATGACCTCGGCTGGCCTAGGGCCTGGAAACTTTGCATTAAGGGAAAAGGAAAACATGAGGGGTTTTCCATCTCAATCTTGGCACCTGATTTGTGCAGAATTTCAGCCAAAACCAAGTTGGTCGAGCTGTCACAGAGTATCTGCTGAGCTGAGGTGAAATGACTCACAATACAGACCTTTTCTTTTTTCCAAGGCAACAGCAGAGTGGGGGACATACAGTAGCATAGATCTCAATACAGCCAATCGGATCCCATGCATAGAGGTGTTCAGATGCAACTGGTTAAACGCCTTCAGTTTTCTCCAACATGTGCAATACAGAGAAATACAATTAAAGGTTATGAGGCGTCATGAGTGATAAAATCATCTCAAAGCACTGCGCTGCTCTGAAGTTCAGCAGGTTCAATATTGGAACTGTAATAAAGTAACTCTGTTGCTCCTTCTAAATCGATCCTCGATTGAAATGCATCATTTAATAAGTGCTTAATATGACGGATCATTACCTGTGAGATATCTTATTGTTTTCCGCTACATCTGTTTATATCTGTGGCAATTTGTGTGTGTGTGTGTGTGCGCGTGTGTGTGTGGAGAGAGATTGCAGATTTCCCAAATTAATTACACAAAATACTGGCTAATGGGGTCAATAAGAGCTAGGTTTAATCGTATGCTTCTGTGCAAGGGCTTGAAAATAAGTTGTTTTAATAATGATAATAAATCTAAAGTAAGAGAAGAATTTTCAATCTGTTCATTCACAGATATGCAGGTGTATAGAGATCTATCCTTACAGCTTAGAGTTCTAATTTAAAGATAAAAATGTTATTCAGAAATTCTCCTTTCCTTGCATTTAGTGGTGTCTGCCACCACAATGAGACATTTCATTAGTCCAGTCAGCACAAAGTTCTTCATTAAAATCCCAGATTGAAATAGGTGTGCTTCTCCTAGAGATTTTAAGCATTTTGACAAGCCACAACATTAAGATCTACAGCACTGAGAGCAGCCCTTTGGCTACTGTGCTTTACACTGAGTAATAAGGATCTCACAGGAGCAGCAGACATACTGTTGGCAGCAATTCATAGGGAAAGACTCAGTATTTCAGCCGGGAAGGGGGGAAGCTACAAACAGCTCTGGGCGTTTTCTGTGTTGTGGTGCTGTACCACACAAGTGCCTCTGTCCCTGCTGTAGCAGGCATTTAACCCCTGGCGGCACGAGGGAAGGAGCACAGTGCAAGCTGGGGGAGCCTGTGCTATCCAGTTGCTAAACAGCAGAACTAAAATGCATGTGATTCACCAACTAGGAGTTCATTTCAGCCTGAACAGTTGAGAAAAGGGATTATATTTAATAATGCTGATTTATGTATTTGATTTTATGAAATTTAGGCAATCAGTGCATCCTGATTGTGTCTTTGTTTTAATTTTAGTATTTTTTATTTGTTTGGTAATTGCTTGCCTTCCAATTTGGAACTTATTTTGCATTCAAGCTAATGTTGTTCATCCACTGCAAGCTGCTAGCACGGCGGGATGTTAATTCTGTGGACTATCTCAAGTGGCATACCTGCTAAAAGCCTAAATCCCAGAGTTAAGAAGTGACTGAGATAGGATCCACTTGGGGTACTAGTCAGAGCTTCTCAACAGCTCCCCCTTGCACAGCCAAAGCTCAGAAAGCTGAGTGACCCAGCAGCTCCATTGGGACAACACACATGAGTTTCTCCGCTTCTTCTGGAACTGTGAGAGAGAGCACAGGCAAATTGGCCTGAACAGCAGTTTAGGACTCGAAGAATAGAAGAGGAAAGATAATCATGTAAAGTCACTGATTGTTGAAACCATTAATTCAGAAGTGCTCCAAAAATAAAACCAATCTGTTCAGGCTTATAATACATTTATAATTAGCTTAATAGTAGTTTCCTAGTGGAATTCTGTTCATCCGTTTCCTTCCAACCCAGTGGTATGATATTGAGTTAAAAAAAGTCGGGTCTTGAAAGCAAAACACTGAAGTGTGCAGGGAATGTTATTGCTTTTCCTCCTGTGCTTTCATTGACATAGTAACACACTTTATATTGCATTGTATAATAGTTGTGAAACCACCTGACTTCCTGGGTGGTTGGAGGCACAAGGCCTTCAGACACTGTGCCTCCTGGTGAATCCAGGAAGCACAGAAACTCAAAACCACAGGCCTTTAAGTAGATCACAATTTGCATTTATACCACCACGAAGCAGAGAAACTCTTAATGTGTTCAACAGGACACACGTGCTTTTCAAGGCCACCACATTTACTTTTCCAGAAAGCATGTAATACCACTACAAAGGCTGATATTTTGGTGTTTCCACCGTTTTCCGTGAGGATAATGTTGTGTTGAAGCTTCTGGTCTTGGGCAGAACTGAGGAAGAATTGCTGCCAGGCGTTGAACAGAGCCGATGCATCCGGTGGTGCAGACAGCTGATTCCTTTGGGGGGAAACTGTGGATTATGAAAAGGTGGCAGCATGGGTTGCAGTTTGAAATCGCAAAGCTCCATTAATGACAGTGAATGAAGGATGTTTGAATTTCACATGCTGGAGCTGCATCTGTGTGTCTGCAACCCAAGTGTCCTTAAGCTGTTTATGGTGTTACACATGAGGTTGGGCAACTAGCAGTCTCTGAGCTTTACTAACCTGGAATTAAAATCAGTTGTGGTTTGCTGCAACTGTTTCATGTGCATTATTGTCCACTACTGTGCTTGGGTGGAGGGGAGCCAAGCCCTAATGGCCCCCCACCAATGTTGAACCTGATGGGAATATAATAATTTGAGGGGAGAATTTTAAAAATATTTTTTACCAGAACACTTTCATTTTATAGGCATCCCTTATTTGGCAATGGCCACTAATTGATTTAAATCAAGTGCCCTATTTATTTAGGAAGCACATTTTCACTTAATCAACACTGAACAAGGTTATGATTTCAAGTCATATTTTTCCTGTTAGATGACAGTCTGGTTTGATGTCTGGTACAATCCAATTTTTGACTTGGTTTTAGGATGTGTTTTGGTCACCCATCTGTCTCGGTCTGCTCTAAATATCTCACATCATACTTGATGGCTCGAAAGCTCTTTCATAGGGAAGAAATAACGATGGCGAAAATTATACCTGTGTATTACATTAACAAAGTTAAAAGTGTGCAGAATCTGTGCTAAAAGCATAACAAAGTGCAGCTGAGTGTACTAAAAGCACTGTGAAGGTCAAGCAATTTCTAGGAACTGCACAGAAAAGACTATTGTGAATCACAATGAGAGGGAAAATCATGACAACATATTTTTCAATACCAATGTGGCAATATGATGTTAATTATAGAATTTCAGTTGCCATCTTTAAAAAGGAAAACAATTTGCTTTCCCTAGCTCTTGGCTACATACCATGCTATTTCATTAATTGTTAGGAAAGGGGCAGTAGTGTATGGACATTTACATTTCCTTCATAATGTTTTCTAGCAAGGGTTTACACTTCTACAAAAACATTTAAAACATAATTTGGCACACTGCTCAAGATCTGTTTGTCAGGCCAGAGTGTGTCATTTGCTTTTGCCTAGTTAACTGCTGCATGCAATTCTGCCTGGAATTACACCCTCATTATAGGCAGTAGTTTGCACATTATCATTCATTTAATATAGTCACCGTTAGTGTTCCTGGAAATGTAGCATTGAATTCTTTCCAGTCGTGTATTCTTGTATCAAAATTTGATGTAAGTTGAATTCTGTGGCAAATCAAGACGATCATTACAACAGTAGGGTTTTTGGTGTTTTTGGCAGACCCGATCATTTTCAACATTGCTACATTTCAAGTACCCTTTGATTCAGACACTTTATTTAGGTTGAAATTTGATTGGGATTTTTCCAACAAGTCACATTAAAATTACATTTTATGTTGATAACATTATTGTGATCAGTGATAGTTAATTATCATACATTTTGACCATCTCCTGAAAACTTAAAACATTTCCAGCTTTCCAAACCAAGGTTTTTCATGATAACATTTGCCCTAATGGCTCTACAGAAAATAGCTTTTCTCAAATATTGTCTTTTTCCAAGGGAAAAAGAAGTCATATTGGGAACTTAATTTTCACTGAGTAAAAGGAAGCCAGCATGTGTTGTTCTCTGGCCAGTGATATAAGGATGATATTCCACTTGGGTGCATGAATGAGATGATGTAATCTTAAAAAGTGTGAGCCAGATTGTGGCTATGCTACATACAGGCACATAGTACATACAAATATTTTCAAATTATATTTGTCTGTCTATCTATTTACTTATGAGATATGTATGCATTTTTACACAATTTTGTTTCTGTTACTAAAAGTTCACATGACATAAAAATGTTGCTACCTCAAGAAAAATATAAATTAGAGAGTTCCCTCATGTTTGTGTAGCCATACTTCCTATTTAGTCAAATCAAGGGTTTAAAGAAATGGAATATCTGTGGCTGAGCGCACACAGACAGGGAGAAATTGATATTTGAAAATCTGCAAATAGAGTAGTGGTCTATTAGAGTAACTCGATTGCTAGTTCAAGTCAGGTGGACTTGAGCTGTCTATTACAAACACATGGTCACTCTACTCAATTTAGGATTGTTATTTGACAGTGTATTTACCTTTTTAATAATGCAAACCCACCATCCAATACTGAGTATTTAATTTGTGATTGGCAGGTGGGTGAAAGTTTTAATTACAGGTTTTAGATCTAACAGTTGTACTTCAAAGGTAAGCTAATTGTGTAATTTACTGAATAATACATTCTTAACAGTGTCGTAACTTGAATTAATCATTGTAGGTATTGAACATTGAACTTGGTGATGCTGTTTTCTTCCTTATTGTGTGAGAAATTATGGTCCTCATTGCAAACCTTTCTCAAGCAGAAGTGTGACTGGATGCCAACATTGACGGCATCAGTTACAGCAGAGGATATGTTAAGCCGTTCAATGCTGCATAGATGTAACATGTATGCCGGTACTTAATGGGGATGTGACAAAGTTGTAAGCTCAAAATCATTTTTAAAAATGTAGGAGGGATTCTTCTGCAGTGCTGTGATTTTAATTCCCACAAAGTGGTTCCCCATTTCAAGAGTGATCAGGACCAATCCAGGTTAGTGTCTTCGAAACGACAGGATCAGATCCAAAGAGGCATGGCTGCAGGCTGTTATGCCAAACTCCTGTCATCCTGATACTACTTTAAAAAGCCATCTTTTCGGGTGACTGGGCTATTATTCAGTGCAGTCAAGCCTTGCTGTATTCTCTGAGATAAGTCCCTGGTATGTTTACTGTACTGTAGATCGCTTCTGCTTTCCACAAGTCCACTGTAATGTCTGGATTTGGGTTGGATTGTCAAATTTCTTGCTCCATTTTCTAATTGTTTTTTCTTTTCTTGATATGTAAAGGAATAAAATAAAAAAACAGAATTTGTGCATTGCCTGGTCTGGGATCTAGTGAAAACATTGATGGGGTGTGCATCCATCAAAAAACAACCCAACAAATGTCAAAAATGTGATGGACACATCTCCTATTCTGTTTTTTGAAAATCTTATTCTTTACAAGTTGAAAAAACTGCTACACATGAAAGTAGTGCCCTAGTTGTGAGCAGGGTGATTATTCTGGTAAAGGTCCTTTTTCACAACCATTATTCACTTGACATTTGTGAGAATCTTTTTTTTAATATTTTTTTTCTAAAAAAATTTAACTCCGCCAGTTCAAAAGCCTCCTCCACGTGGATGATTCTAGCAAAATCAGTGATGGTTAGTCAGCAAAATGCCCCATTTGTATTTCTGTTGGCACATAATGATCCATATTCAGTTTTTATTTGTTAGTGTAAGTCTAGTTAACATAACAGTAGGCATATGTTTCACTGAAGAAGAAAAACAAAACATTTTCTTCTTGAAAACAATCTAGTTTCCTGTATATTTGATATTTTGAATATCAAAGCTGCTACTTGAAAGATGTGGATGTCACATTTGCAACTAAAATGATATTAGCATATATATATATTTTAAAAAATAAAAACAGTAAGTAAAGAAAGCTATGACTGTCTGTATAACTAACAGAAAAACGTGGGTGAGTTATGTCTTTCTGCTGCCTACAACAAAACATCTCCTTCCTGTTTCACCTCTGGCAAATTGCCTTAAGTGGCTTGGCTGTCCACAAACTTCCTAGGCAATAGTTGAAATGTACAGCGGGTAATAAGTAATACATTTTATTACAACAAAACTGCCATGATATAGGCACTACAATTTCAGACAACGTTCTCACTCCACATTCATGGGAACTGAAATCATCTGTCATGCCCCTATTAGCTTCTCCATTGCTAGGTTAACAGTAGTATTGTACAACGGTTTTAAAGCAATTTAACTCTAGAGCGGGTTTATATTACAAGGCCGCTACTAACAGCTATATATAGGTTTACAGTTTTATTTAGAAACTGCAAAATGTAAACCTTGCAAAAAGAGAAAGATGCTTTAGACTAGTTTTTCACAGAATAATTAGGCCTACGTAATAGTACACCAAAACCTCTTGTAATATCTAGACGACTCCACAAGCACCCCTCGAAGCTCAGCTCTGTCAAGCAGTGGCGCACAGGTTCTTCATGGAGGTACATTACTTGAAGGGCACCTGACAACCCAACATGAAGATGCATGATAGATATGAAATAATTAAATGAAATAAAGAAACATGCATTCTGAAATGGATGTATTACGATCAATTTACATTGCGATTACGTTGCTTGGTGAGGCAAAAAGAAAAAAGGGAAAAAAAAGAAAAGAGATTTGAGATATTTACTTTAACCATGCAGTTTCTTGTTAGTATTAAGATCTTGCAGTGTTATTATTGCTTCATCCCATAATGGAGCTCAGTCCTTGCAGAATAAGAGTAGTTATGACTCCTCTGGAGAAGACCTAGGAACTGGATTTCTAGGGCTTCTTGAGTTGATGTCAGTATATAGCTTTTAACCAGAAAATCCAGAAGGTGGCCTTATGTCTTCCTGAGACATATATTGATTTGCAACTTTTCCATTGTTATTTTAGAATTAATCAACCATTTCCCCAGCCTTTCAAATGAATATAGTCAATGTTCAGATGCTCTGCATCCATCCTACCCAGTCTCTATACAAATATTTCCGGTAACAGAAATCCTGTAAAGATACTGTACTCTAAAACAAGGGGTGTTTCTGAGTGTCAGTTGTTTTAAAATGAAATATTGGGCATAATGCCTGTAGGCTCTAACGTATGAATAAATTACATCTCTGATACGTTTGACTAAAAATAGAAAGAAAAATGTGCAACATGAAGACACATGATAGATATGAAATAATTCAATGAAATAAAGAAACATGCATTCTGAAATGGATGTATTACGATCAATTTACATTGCGATTACGTTGCTTGGTGAGGCAAAAAGAAAAAAGGGGAAAAAAAAGAAAAAAGACAATCCACTTAACAGATTGATGGACTATAAAATCATGAGAGGCCAAATTTATAACTGCGGGTTCAGACAGCTGGATATATTTAGATGGGTGTTTTAACAGGAGAGAATGAGATCCTGAGAGTGCCCCAATTAATGGAATTACCTTCCTGCCATAGTTTACTGTTTGTCATTTACAGAGACACGCACCCAGCCAAGCTGCTGCGTACCCAACATATTGTCCATTGTGCATTAACAAGAAAGACAGACCAGTGCATGCGCTCATTAGAATAGCCTGCAGCCTTGTCATGGACACTTAATTAACATTATTTTTTTTTCTTATCGTGGGGTGCCCAACCTTCTCATTATTGTCATATCCTCAAGATGCGTTTTGCTGGTATAAGCTGGTAGTTGTACTGGTACATTTGTTTTTAGAGGGTAAAAAAAGACTATAGGTGATCTTTTCCTTGCTAACTTGTTACACTGCTTTGACCAAACCCTATAGACATTTTCCTGCTTGTTTGTTTATCTCTCTCTGTCCCTTTCACATGGTTTCATGGTTCTGGCCATTTTACCTATCTTGGGGTCAGAGATGTTATGTCTGGATAAGTTACACAATAGCATTGGTAGGGAACCTAACTTGAATCATGTGGGGGCTGACCTGCAGAGCAACCTCAGTCTCCCTTGCTGATTTAATTGGATTCTATGTGCCTTTTTAAAACCTTTAATAGTAGTGTATGGTTAACATTAGCGGGGGCTCTTGAAAGGGACTCGCACTAACTGTTACAGTCAGAGCTGGACACGCCAACATCTTGGAGGCCTTTCCTTTTTATCCAATACAGACCAGCTGAATTGCAGACACTGGAATGTACATTACCTACTGTTTTATTGCTGTATAGTCATTGTTTGCTGTATTTCATTTTCTTATACTATATCATTTAATGCTTGGAATTCAACTTTTCTAATGCAATCCTTACCAAAAGACCTTAACCTGATTAGCTGAGCATTTTGAGTTTTGCAGCAGACTTCGTAAAACCAGCAACAACAACAACAAACCCTGCATGTGCCCACCCATGCAGTAAAGTAAATGTTTAATCTTAATATTATTTTGTTTGATTCTCAGTTGCACAACACTCAAAACACACTTGACATTTTGGGTGACAAAGCTATCTCCATCTTTATAAAGTACAATGGAGAAGGAAAAACATTTACCTGGGTCTATTTATGGTATATGGCAATAGTGTCATGGAGCAATATTTCAGTCCGAAACAAAAGGAACAGTAGCACAACAGTTTGACGCTGAATATATATTGTTTGTGTGCATCAGCATCACATTTGGTTTGATCTAAATCAGCTTGGGTAGCACCACTACTTCAAGCTCAGCATTGAACAAGGATCTGTGATCACAGTGTGCATTTATTTCTGAAATTAAGAGGCACTTCTTTACACAAACATTCATGGGAATCTGGAACAAACCACTCGGCAATAGAGTTGCATTTGTGTCTGAATCTGGTACCTTCAAGAAATGTCTGTATGAGATTAGTTCTGTTCAACCAAAAGTGCAAAATGGCCTCCTCAATTGTAACCTTTCTAATGTAATTATACTGCATTTGCATTATCTTGTTTTATGTTAACAGGGCCTTCTTACAATTGCAAAGGATAACATTCTACTTGTAGTGAAGGTAGTCCTAGACAGTCGTAGCAATACAAATCAAATTTACTTTGATTTTACATTAATTTACCACCTCTCTACATTATTTTTTATTATTATACAAAATTCAGTCACACTTTAAAATAAGTTGGTGTGATTCCTCATAAATTAATGTATGGCTTCCACAGGATTAACACATGAATATGTCATGCACTTCATCTGAATTTATATGTTATTCACATGCATAACAGTTAGGGTAAGTAAGTTCCTTTCCTCTTCGAGCCCAGGACTCTTGGGTGCTCCAAATTATATCAGTTGGCTTCTCCCTGCAATTTCAAACCCGTCCACACCCTTTCCAAGGCATGGTGTGGACACGAGTGTGGGACCTGTTGCAGTGTACAGCGCTTCGCGTCAATATCGCCGCTCTCCTGTAGAAACGAGCAATCTGCGAAGTGCCCCCTCCGTGGCAGCACGAGGGATTCTATTCCCCATTGTGCCAAAGAAAGATGGTGGTTTCCGCCCCATCTTGGATCTGAGGGGCCTGAACCGCCACCTCAAGGTGTTGCGTTTCAAGATGCTCAACCTGCGCACCATGTCCCAGGCCATCAACCTTGGCGACTGGTTCACCACGATGGATCTGAAAGATGCTTACTTTCACATCCCTATTGCGCAGGCGCACAGGAAGTTTCTCCACTTAGCTTTCGAGGGCCGAGCATTCAAGTTTGCTGTTCTTTCCTTCGGCCTGTCGCTTGCCCCACGCACTTTTTTCAAGTTGCCAGGGGGTCCGCATCCTCAATTATCTAGATGACTGGCTGGTTTGTTCTCACTCGGGAAAAGGTTCAGAATCACACGAAGCCCATTCTGACAGATGCTTTCTGACTGACAGGATGAGCTTCTTCGTGTTTTCAGTCAGGGCAGCTCATTCCAAGCGGTAGCCCATTTTTTTTCAGACTACCAGTCAGCTCATCCTGATAAGGAAGCTCAGTTTGTCAGAACACCGGCGATTTATAGCTTACGGGGCGGGGCGGGGGGGGGGGGCATATAGGGCAATTGGGGGAAAGAAAAGAGGCAGTGGCTCATGCAACCCTTACCCCCCACCCTGTTCTGCACCTCTCTGTGTAAATATATGCACACACAGCAGCACCATTGCAAACTCAAAACGAAACTCAAACGTTTTCCGATTATGATATACGTTTATATTTTGAATTCAATATTTGTGCCACTAGTTTGATCATATAGTCCGAGCCTTCTGTAATAATGCACCACGGCTGTGCAGTGCACTTCCAGAGGCTCTGAGAAGCGCCCCTATACAGGATGGTTTAAAGAAATGTCTTAATCACCTTTTTGAAAAAGTTAAGGAACTCTGTTAGTTACAAGTTTTAAAATAATCTTTTCAGCCTTTTTATTCCTTGCTCCCCTTTATTGGCTAACCTAGCTGCTTGTTTTCTTGCTTACTTTGTCTGTATGTACTGTACTGCTGGATTGCCTGTCTTTGCTGTGTCTGTTTTGACTCTTGCTTGAGTGTAGCGTGTGGGTATAATAAGAGCGTGTTATAAATACAATGTATAATAATGTAGTTGAGGAGGTAAAGAAACGGGTGTAGCTTGCGAGACGCACACCAGTTCAAGAAACTGAAACTTCGGTTAATTGGGACAATCCACAGCCGAACTACATTTCCCACATTTGCTACCGTAATAATGATTTGTATAAAATATCGTTATTATCATAATCATTTCAATGTAGTCTTTCCTTATAGAGTTCAAAAATTGTATTCGCACTGTGCGCCCAAATTGTATTTCACACTCACACAACATTATTTTTATTCGCAAATGCGAGTAAAATGCTCACACTGTAGAGCCCTGCAACTACTCCTGTGTTCCATGGGCGGCACATGAGTTCGTTCCTGCACCCCGTGGTATATATAGTTCGTTTGTACAAAATCTAAGTTGTCAGCACAGTGGAGCTCTTCCACTCTGTACTATTCAGTTGAGTTGGATGCTCCTGTGCTGCGCGCTGACAGCATGAAGGTCTTGCTATCACGCGATATGTATATATTGTATATTGTTGTTCAGCTCAGCTACTCTGTTCACTAGCCAGCTATGTATTCTGTTGTTTTTTCATTGGGTCTGTGGCTCCGGTCCTATTGGATCTTGAGTTCACTGCCATGATAATGCGCTATGGGGCCCCTGAGGTAACTCTGGAGTTGTTGCTGAGGCCCCCTAGTGGTGCACCTCGGGGCAGGCTCCCTTATCAGCTCACTGCCTCCTCCCTTGCGACAGTTTTGTTATACAGTAACCCCTCCCCCTTCGGCGGTGCTTCCGACTTGACAGATGATGATAGGTTGCGTATGCAACCCCGGTTATCTGAAAAAGGAAGCACTGCCCAAGGGTTGCAAGGTCGCGCGGGAGTCCTAGCTCCCGGCAAAAGAGGATGAACCTGCGCTGACGTCATGTTTTATAGAACAGGATGTGGGAAGGGACCTGTTCTGAGTGACAAGTGCAGGGGCCAATGGTAGCTTTGATTGAGTGACTTTCCATCGGGTTCCTGTGGAAGTGCGCAGAAACCCCTCCCCCTTGCGCAGTGCTTCCTTTTACAGATAACCGGGGTTGCATTTCGTTTTATTAATTGTGTTAGAAGTTCTGGTTTTGAGATGCATTGAAGTGATAGTACCTGATAGTACCAAAAAAAGATATGCATTGTCTGTTGCCAACGTTTTTCTTGAAAATTGATGTTTTTCTAAATATTTCCTGACAGTGTTGTGTTTAAATGAGCTTATCTCAGGTCATTTCTTGACTGGATGGGTATGAATGACATTGGAAGAAACTGAGAAGGAGTCTTTGGTTGTGGGGTTCAAAATAGAACCAGCGCACCTCAGGCAGAGCAGATCTCCTCTGGAGTTTGGTCTGGAGCTGTGACCTTGTGAAAATGCGAGTCAGCCTGCCAAATGCTGTCTGTGTCACAAGCGACACAGCATCTGGAGAGCTATACCACAGAGAGAGCTCAGATGAAGTGTGCAGGAAACCTCAGGTTCAGAATGCCACCATCCACAAACATCCATTATTAGGCGATTTTTATTTTTATTTTATTATGTTCTGCACCAAAATCCTAAACTCTGGTGACAATGTATTGATGTATGCCGAGGTGTGAACAAACTGAAGAGCTTTTGTAGCCTCCAGAAACTAGCATATCAGCATTTTAACAAGTGTTCCCTCCAGTAATTCTACTGTGAGGTGGGAAGAAACGTCCTATAGTGAGTGTCTAATTTTGGTATACATGGATACCACGCTTGAATCCCAAAGGCACATGGGCTTTCCAGCAGTCGTTCTGTGAACTCTGCTGTGCAGCAGTTCGTGAGAAAACCCTTGTTCACTGAATGCATCCCACAGACTGGCTTGCAAACATGGAAGCTGTAGCTGGGGACCTAATTCACACAGAGAGGGAGATTACTGTCTGATATTTACAGTTTACACACATCCCATGATCCAGAAAGCTTACGTATGCTTCCTCAGCATATAAGGCCCAAATGTCTTTGAAATTCAGACTGATGTGGTTGACATTGAATTTCCCAGTCATATGAAGACTTCACTTATGTTGATTCTTTTTTGTCCATTACTTGAAATATTTTTTGTTAAATGATTTATAGCACTGAAGAAGACATGTCAACAGCAAGGGCATCTGGGTACGGTTGCCTGTTAAGGAATAAATAATAGTAATACTGTACTACTAACATTTGGTAGCTATACATATGCAGTAAATGTATTTGCTCTATCTGGTCTTTTAACAAATTACTGCCAAAAACCCTCATGTTATTTACATACTGTGGGTACTGTTCAGTTGTTCTTAATCATTTGTCACAAGATGCAGTTCTGGCCCAAACGTAGCTCTTTGTATGGTGTCATTCAGTGTTTTGTCCTTGAGGCTTTAAATCCCACCTCGACAGGCCACAGTGACCCCTGCTGGCCTGCAGTGGAGGGGCCACGCCGAACCCTGTGGGCCAGCCAGGTTCAGTTGCTTGGCAACCAATTTTGCTGCTTCTTTTGAGGAACAGAAAGCAACAAGAAGGCAAGCACAGTTCACATCAGGGTTTCTGTCGTGAAATTAACCTTAATTTACAGAAAGGGGTTAAAATTGAGCTTTAATTCAAGGTGTAATATCCACAAAAATATAGCCCTACGAACCAATATGCCAATATTTGAGTAAAACTGAAAATAAGCTTTCCCAGAGATGTGGAAATAGTCCTCCTTAATATTTTGTTGCTTAGTGATTTGTAAATATTGCATAGTAAAGCAGTGAAGAGGTCTCCCTTCAAATTCAGGTTACAAAGTTTGAGGTGTGGCCGAGACAATATACAGGCCCTGTTGCTTTGACAACATGTTTTCTTAGGTTTGTGAATATTAATAGGTTATCAAGAATATTCACTTTCTTCATTCGCCCTTGTCTGGCAGGCAGCTATCTGAGCCTTATGAATATTGATATATGAAGTGTATATTAATGACCCACAGAGACCTTAACCCTATCCTTATTGCCTCCCTGGTGGTAACTGCAGGCTCATGAATATTAATCTAGCTCTGTAACCTCCATTACCCTAATCTTTGCTGTCTAGCCTCCCAGAAGGGCTTGTCACCATGGTTACCCCTTTATTAAACTGTTTTAAACCCTGGGAAAAATATGGTTAAAAACAAGCTGAGAACAAGATAGTGCTAGTTATACTGTACTAGTTGTGTCAAGTACAATTCCACATTAGAAAAATAATAAAGCTAATACCTTAAAATACAAGGGTGTTTTTTATTTATTTAAGGCCCGTTTATTATTTTCCAGTATGAAAACGGAAAGATTAGCTTTTTTTCAGTAAGGGTGAGATTATCATTTGCTGCTTTCAATCAAAAATCTCTTATGTCCTTCTCTTTTCATGATTAAATGTGATGTGTAATGTTCCAGGACTGTAAAATAATTGTACACACAATGATGTAACAATGATGAAAACGTATTGGAAAAATATGTCCACTAAATATTGGTGAAAAAATATAATAAAGTAAATAAAATATGGAGGTAAATTGTTCATATGTAGACCTTTCAATTTAACATTAGATTTCTTAGCTTACTTGTCAGGATTTGTCGGGACCCAAATTATTCAATAAAACCTGCTATTTGCCGGCCAGTTTAAACATTGTCAGGTTATCAAAGCTTGCTCTTCCTGAAAGTAACGCAACAAATCTTTATATTAAGATAGCTCTCTTCAAATTACCTTCAACATCGGTAATAATCATCATAATTGATGTATTTTTGTTCCTCAAAGCTGTTTAATTAGACTTTGTAGGCGTGTGCTTGAGGTCACTGCCTGTGATTCTGTTGGTACTTTCAGGATGACCAAGTTTTGCTTTTGAAATTACAGGCATATTTTGATACTTAAAAATAGTTTAAATGTTCTTGTGGGAAAACACATCAAATCTTATTCAGTCATTTGGAAATCCTGATAAATAAGCAAAGGTATTTAATATTACATTTGTAGGTTGATATGCACACGTCAATACTCCCTGAAAACAAAAAACTGATCATCCTATCCCTAAATCATTATAGCCAAAAAATAACCAGGTGCAGATGTATTGAGCCTTTAAGAACAGGCTCAGGGTGGTATAGCAGCTTCTTTAACACCCCCAGCATTTTCTCTCACAGGACAGTAGATCGCTTTGATGCACCTGAATCTAGTGCCCTTTGCACAAAGCTTTGATAAACAGATGGCTTAATTCTTAATGCTAGTTCCTTCCAAAGAACACAAACCAATTTTTTTGTGTTGAAGAGGATAACTAAACAGTTTAGTGTAATGTAGCACTAGGAAGGTATATTTTATTGCAGAAAATAATCCTGAACAGAAATATTCCTGTAGGTTTTATTGATGTTTGATATAAAATAAACAGAATGAAGTTATTGTTATTTGTTGTGTGTCAGACTTCAAAACCATAAAAGTGTATTAATGATAATTTCCATTTTCTGATCTGTTCGTGTTTTCTATGTTGCTGATGTGGAGTTCTTGTCTCTGTTTCATGAATAATGTACTTATTCATTAACCAGAGTAAATGCCTAAAGGAAAGAGAAACAAATTGAAGTGGGGTCAAATATATTTAAATGTAACTTAATGTTGTAGAAACTGTGAATTAGCAAATGCAGATGTGATGCCTTCTGTACCAAAACAAAATACAAATCCGACTGTAAAGTGAGATGTGAGTCAAATTTAATTTGGATTTAACCAAAAAGTTCTGTTGAAATGTCTAATGTTTTAGTTCTCTCTGTAAATTCAAAGCTTTATCTCTGTGCTCATTGATAACTGTTCCTGACACACCTGGATGTTACTGTCAAGAATGATTTCAGCATGGAGAATTAGGTTTGCCATCATTTGTTGCTTTGGGACGACTCCTTGAAAATGTTATGACAGGGATATCGCGAATAGGTTTTGAGATGAAATTCCCATTGTAAATTGTTCAGTGTTATGCTTTTGTTCTTTTACCATAGTTATTATTTGCAGGGGGGGTATCGTGAGGATAGAACAGAGAGTATTATATTCAGCCTAGACCTGCTTAAAATCCACTTGGTAGATGGTAGAAACATGTAGCTTCTGAGAAACAAAAAGGTGCCGTGGAGTACATGGTTTGTAATTTTCAATCAGATGGTGCTTCACATTTTTCATTTATCCAGAGCCTTTGTTCTTTTATTTATAAAGTGCCTGTTTGGAATGTCTTTCAGCCGCCTAATTTCCCCTCTCTTGCCCCGCAGATGTAGACAGAGTAGAAGAAGAGGAGGCAGAAGAGGAGAATGTGGAAGAAGATGGCTGGTTTGGGAATGCTTCGGACACTCCCTCTGAGTCATCCTTTGGGGACGTGCAGGACGAGCTCAGGATCTCTCCTGATGAGCACCAGCAGGAACAGGACACATCTGCGGAAAGCTCCATAGGCTGCCCCACTCCAGTCCATGGGAACTCGCTGGAGCTCCTGGGGTTGGACAGTGAGCCCTTTAAGCCTGGGAGCTTCTCTGCCAAGGACCCACTGTCCTCCGTGGTGTCCTCGTTGTATGCGGACGCATCTCAGGCTCTGGGGAAGCCACTGAGTAGCAATCTGAGGCGCCTCCTAGAAGCAGGCTCTCTCAAGTTGGACGCAGGTGACCTGGCCGCCAGAGGACGAGGAGGGGATTCGCCTCCTGTCAACTTGGCCTCCACCTTGACCCTCTCGCCCTCTTCCCATCATGCTCAGCAGTTAAGTGCCCTTGCCCGGAAACTGGCCAACACCACCTCCAGCGCTGCCTCCCCAGCCTCCACAGCACCCGCGAACCCCATCAAACAGGAGCCATGCGACCCTTTCGCCCCCAGCATGAGCAGCAGCAGCAGCGCTGGGGGCAGCACTTGCGGAGGCAGCTTCGTGTGGGTGGGCGGCCCAGAGAAATGGCCCCCCGCTAGCTGTTCAGCGCCCAACAGCGGCAGCAGCAGCCTCTCCCCGGACTCTGCCATCCAGAAGCTGAAAGCGGCAGCGAACGCGGTGCTTCAGGACAAGAGCGCGGTTGCATCATCAACGTCCTCCTCCTCCTCCTCCTCTTCCTCTTCCTCCTCTTCCTCCTCGTCCTCCTCCTCCGCTGCAGCTGTAGGGGGGAGGCCTGAGGAGGCGGTGCGCTTCGATGCCTTCGCCTCCCCATTCAGCCCGCAGTCAGCCAGCTCCACGCTAGCCGCCCTGTCCAAAAAGGTCAGTGAGAGGGGGCTGTGCGGTGGGGGCCAGGTGGACCACCAGCCCCCAGCCAGCTCCTTCCTCTCGCTGGTCTCCATGACCTCCTCGGCAGCGCTGCTCAAGGAGGTGGCGGCCCGGGCAGCGGGGAACCTCCTGGCGGACAAGAAGGAGCCGCCGCTGGTTCCAGGACCCCCAGAGGATGTCAAGCCCCTCCTGGACAAGAACCAGAAAATCCACACACCCTCTCAGACGCTGGAGCTGCTACTGCCATCACCTACAAAGGGAAGAACTAAAGCCAGCAGTCAAGGAGGTACAGTAGCCTTTCTCTGCATGACTAAAGTATGCAGTTTATTTCTTAATATATTCAAAAACAATCTGTTGTCGCAATGGTTCTTAGTCATTGAGTGCAACGGCAGAAGAGCTCATTTATTACAGTTTATCAGTGTTTCTGTGTAAAATGTATGTATTTTAGTTATTTTAATGTAAGCAAAATCTACCCTTTTTAAAAAATACTGTAGGAGATATTTAAGCAATGTAGATCTGGTTGTTTTAATCTATGAATCCATCCACATTCACCATTATATTTGTTATAATCAATAAATAAAAACTTGCATCTATAATGTCAAGCTTTATTCTTAAATGTTGTTGATGAGCTTTACTAGTTTGTTGTTCCACTGTGAAGCCTTGGTTTTATTTTTGTGTTATTTTGCAATAGTAGTTAGCCATCTGAAAAAGACATACATTTGAAAAGGAAAATAAACTCCTCACAGTGTACTACCTGCCCAAGATAAATGGGTAGTGACCTCCACTTCAACCCAGTGATGTTGGATAGAAAATGGTCTGTTCAGTGGGAGGTGAACTTTCTCATGACCCTACTGTCATGGCATACAATGCTACTTATAAATGTAATCACGTTTTTCAGTTTCACCTGAACAATATAATAAATAGAAGTTTAAATCAATCTGCTTTGAACAGATTGCTGCTGCTTGTGTGTTGTACCTGATTGTAAACACACCCATAGTTTACAGACAGACTAATAAGAATATGAGTAATAAGAATAAATATACATTGTAAACCAATTGCTTAATGTTGAATATTAAATGTGCTTTTCTATGTTTTAAAGTATGTTAATACCTTTGTAATAACTTTGACAAAAGGAGAGACTGACATCATTACTCAACTAGCTGACAATTTTTGTGAACATGCTATGCTAGAGTTTAATGAAATCCAATTTTGCCACAATCCTACATTTAATCTGATATATTTTAGATTAACTGAATTACTTTGCGTTACTGCAACCGCTTGAAAAACAGCATTCTTTTTCAAATTAATGGCATTGCCTGTTAAACCATCAATTTGACGCGCTGATGCATGATATTTATAAGCACTTGTAAAGTTTATATTTTATTTAGCTGTGCTTAATATTTAGCTTTAAATGTAATTCATATTATATGTACTAGTAGGTTGTACTGTACATCTGATCATTTGATTTGATAGCTGTAACATTGAAGAAAAACTCAGTCCCCTCCCTTGACGCTGAGGAACAACCCCACTGCCTCTGACATGATCTATCTCTCTCTGTCTGTTCTCCACAGCTTCTCCTGAGGACGGGGGAAAACCCTTTCAGTGCCCTGTGTGTGGCCTGGTCATTAAGAGGAAGAGCTACTGGAAGCGACACATGGTGATTCACACCGGCCTCAAGAGTCACCAGTGCCCTCTCTGCCCTTTCCGCTGTGCTCGCAAAGACAATCTCAAATCACATATGAAGGTAGGGCACTGGCTGTACAGTGTCTACAATTCAAAGGAGGGAAAGTTCCTTTAACATTTCCCCGCAGGTTTAAAGTACTGTTAGTCAAGTAAAGTTTTAACAGTGCAGGTAACATAGTTCCATATAAACTTGGCATCTTTTGCTGTCTTTTAGCTGAATTCAAGTTTATGCTAGGAGGACTAAATAGGAAAAGCCAGAAAAAAAACAAAAAACGGATGATTATATTGGCAGTCTTCATGGGAAATGCTACTTACTGATGAATTTAGTTAAATATGGTTTGTTAAACTATCAATGACATTGTGTGCATTCATTTTAGAGAGTAGTGGGAAAGATTCCAGTTGACTGAAGCAAGTTAACATTTAGACAACTACATATTATATCGAAGGAGTGGCAGATATATATAGACACGCAAGGAATCTAGGAAGATCAGGTGTTTTGAAAGAGTACCTGTGTCCATCCTGGCTGAGCTTCCCGTTTGCCCAACAGGTCCACCAGCATCAGGACCGAGGGGAGACCTTCCAGTGCGAGCTCTGCCCCTTCACCTCCTCCCGCCACTTCAGCCTCAAGCTGCACATGCGCTGTCACCAGCACTTCCCTCGCACCGAGGTCAAGGTCAAGGAGGAGGTCACGACAGACACCGAGGGCGAGGGCTCAGTGCTGGGCGACTCGGCTGGTCCGGGGGAACTCAAGGGGGCCAGCCGGAGCTCCCCGATGCCCCAGGATGCCAGGTTGGGAGCCTCGCCCGCAGACTCCACCAATCACATCCACATCAAGGAGGAACCCCAGGAGAGGGATGTGTCTTTGCTGCTGCCATTCCCCCTCTGCAGGGAGACCCCAATCAACAGTAGCGCTAAGCCTCTGGAGCCCGGAGGAGTGAAGCCCAGCCACCCCACCGCCGCTTCCCTCTTCAGCCCTGACATCACCACTAAGACAGCCACCGACTTCCTCATTAAGCTCTCAGGTAGGGAAGCTCCAGGGGCCCTGGTGACGCCTTCACACTATAACTCAGTCATTCGTTTTGTATTTGAAATGCGCAGGACTGAGTGAATAGGCTATGGATGCAAAAATTAAGGGGAAATGTGTACTATACTAGAAATATTTTTAGAAAGCGATCAAATCATCATTAAATCATTGATGAATCCTGTCAAGCAAACAAAGGTATGTTTGATAAAATATTGATAGATTTATTTTATGTGTAAGAGAATTCTGCAGTTCACCAAAGACACACCATTAGACCATTGCTGAGGTAAGATAAAAGTGTGAAACTTTTCAGCTCTGGGTAAAGGTTCTCACAGGGAACCTCTTTATAGGTTTTACCTTCAATGGAAGTTGCTAACATGAGGCAGATCAAAGTACGAATACTCTCAGAAAAATGAATTTCATTACTATAGAGAGCCAGGTATTTTTTAGGTGTTATCTTTCAAGTCGAAAATGGATCCCAAAGGGACTATTGGACATTGCTGCACGCAATGGGCAGTGCACACAACTCATAACAAAGCTGCCAATAGAACTCTGTGCGCCGTCACTCAGATGAGCCCTCCTAGCCACTGCTCATCGAGACGCACTTTCTCTTTTGCCGTTCCCTGAGGGAAGACGTTTTGTATTTGAGGACTGATTTGCTTTACATTGCTATACATCTCCTTTTGAAACGCTCTTCCTTCCTGTCACCGGTGTCCTCTGCAGCCTTGTGCTCCTCAGGAAAGCCTACAAGGCATGCAAACGTCATCCGTCATGCTCATCCATGCGTTCTCACTCTCCACCTCCTCATTACCACAGTGGCTACTACCGGAGCCTGTGCCATTGGAGCAGGGACTCTGATGTGTGTGCCTCATCAAGCTCCAGATGCTTCATCCAAGACACCTCCACCCATACAGCCAGCTGGCTCATCTGCTTTCGTGTCTGTACCTTCCACCCCAGCTCAGGTGAGGGTGAGCGTTCACCACCGTGGCTTGCGGATGTGCCTTCACTCCGGAGGAGGACCTTGGAGTTGGCGCACATTCAAGGAGCAGAGGCTGCTGGTCTGGCAGCCTTTTCAGTACTGTATCTCTCCATTGCGACGATGATCTCAGCCAAGCCGCAGGACTTCTCCTGCCCTAACAGACAGTGTAGACTCATGGAGGTGCTTTTACGTAACGCATTTGTGGCCAAGGCCCAGGTCATCAGATTGATCAACTCCAGTAGCCTCCTGTCACTGTACACTGCACAGCTGGTGGAGAGAGTACTTGGGGACGGTGACACCATTCAGGTCAAGAGGGAACCTAGTGCTGCAGTGGACTAAGCGCAAGGTTCTTGGGACACTCCTTAGCAGCTTTGTTTGCTGCCAAATGGCAGCTTTGTCTTTCTCAGGCCAGACAACAGGACACAGTATTTTGGATGCTCCCATTATAACGCAGCCACCAGGGAGCCACCAGTCTTGGCAGATGGTGCAAGTTTTTTGGCACCAGACTGCAATTCCTGGTCCACATAGTCATCCCACGCAGCATCTCTAACAAGGACAGCCTGTGCCGCATTCACATCCCCCTTGGTGACTTGCAGGGTTGTCTACAGCAGGCAGGGTTCCCTGTCCCAGTCCGTTACTGCGCTGAGAGAACGTGCTGATCAAGCCTCCTTTCATGCACTCCCATGCGCCACAAGGAGGCTCACAGGTCCCTCCGCTTTGTCCTTTAAACATACCTCCCGTGGCTGACTAATCCAGCAGCAGACCTTTTCTCCAGATGATGTTCCCTGTCCTCTGAGTGGTGCCTTCATCTGCAGGTTGTCCAGCGCATTTGGGAACAGTTTGCCAGGGCTAGCGTAGATTCTGCTTATTGTCCCTTATGGTTCTCTGTCCAAGAGAACTGTCCATGTGGGCCCACGAGGGTCTGCTTCTGGCTGTGTTCTTAGGGTTGCATACACAGGTAAATGTTTCTTATTATTATTTGTCCATAGAGCTGAGGCTCAAGCATCAGTTATCCATTTTATTCTTTAGATTTCTACCCTCTTTATTATGTACCTGAGTTAAATAACAACTAATTAAGCTGTTAACAGTCAGATTGTACCACAATTTTGTTAGGAAATCGATTTGGAATAGTTGACTACTCCGAAGACAATTTTTAAAGAACAGACCTGCTGCTATTTCAATCAGGTATAGAGTTGTGAATTGAAATGAAATTGAGGGGGAAAAAAAATCTGCCAAGAAGCTGAACATTAGGTTAATTAAAATTGCATGCATAATTTATAATTAAAAATTAATTCATAATTAAAAATTATGAAGATTCTCAGGCCCCTCATTTGACCCATGCTTGGGAACAACTGGCTTCAAATATCCTTGGTTACACTGATTTCTACAACCTCATCCTGACAGAGCTTCTTTAAATTAGCCTGCTGTAATAATTTAGCTTCTCTCCCAGACTCATAATCAAATATAAATTACTCTCAGGACTAGCCTTCAGGGGGTGAATTCTAAAAATGTCAGTAATGCTTAAAGAGACCAGTGCTCATGAGCACATTTTTGATACTGGAGAGTTTTGTTTGTCCTAGTGTTTCTTGATTTCAGTTTTTCAATGGGCATTGTTCAGGAGTTTAAGGAGGTGAATTTGGAGTATATGAAGGGGTGGATCTATATTAATAATATTATTATAATCATTATTGTCATTAGTGTAAATGTATAGGTCACTTTGGGGTTCGATGCCCTTCTGCTTCCATGTGCTCCATTCCTCAAAAGTGAAACCTCAGCTTTGATGGAGCTGTGTCACTTCGAGCAGTCTCCCTTTTAGAACACACAAAGCACGTTTTTAAAAATTCAATTTCTTATGCCTGGCCTGGGAAAATAAGCAAGATGCATTACTAGCAAGGAAACGATAGCCTCCTCCCGAGACTTTAAAGTGTGAAACTGTACTGATGCAGAAGAAAAGCATGCTGCCTCCAGTCAAAACTCTTGAAATGTACCATTCAGTTTGACCTGCAGCCGAGCTTGGACCCCTAAGGTGGGAAAGTGGCTCTAGGGGGGGCGGGGTAAGAGGCTGGGAGAGAATCCCATTTAGACATATTAATGCACAGTGTGGTTCTTGTCAGCATTAGTGCCAACAAAAATGGAGCTAAGTGAGTAAGTAGCATCTCATTCCTTTTGGCTTTTAGTGGATAAATTTATTAAAGCATTCCCATAAGGGCATGCAGGAAGTGTGTTTGTGTGGGTAAGGTCCAGTGATGAACAGAGGTGCATTTTTAGTTCTTTAAAACTTCCTCAGGCAAAACAGTAGTCTGAACTTTACTCCATTGCTGGTTCAATAGATTTTTTTTTTTTCCTGGCTTCTCCTATTTAGTCCTCCTGGCATAAAGACTAAACTATTTATTGCGCTTGATTTAAAACTGTGTACTATGCAAACAAAACTCTCAAATGTCAGGATGGTCATGTGACCTTTGTTTCTGTGAAGTGGTGATAGAGAGCAGCTCAATACAGGGCAATTAATTATTCTAACCTCTGCCCCTTAACCCAAAAGCATACTTTACTGTATACTATTATATTATATTGCATTTAATCTGCATTGAAGACGTGTGTTTGGATCATTTATGATCATTTGTGTGGTGATAGAAGTTTTGTAAGCAGAAAAATATTACATCTGAGCCTTGCCTTTTCTGTATATTTGTACTTTGCACGCATTGCTGTGGTGTTAGCATCCTTCAGCTGGTAGAAAACAACTTGTAAATTGGCAAGAGATCACAAGTGCCAATGAACTAGAAGAAAGCTTAATTATATTTTGATAATGCTCATATAAAAAGCACAAGACGTTTCTAAGTTACGGTATGAGAAAAAATTGTATCTGATAAGGTTATTTTATATATAATTATATTCCTTTTAGTTAGCATTCATTCAAACTTCAGATCAAAAATAAGATGATTGTCCTTGAAACATTTATTATGAAGAATATCATCGTTTTGATTTCAGTTTCTTGACACAATGGTATATAAGGTTAGTGGCACTATGCTTTCAAAAGTACAATATCTGTCAGCCTTCAATAAACCAATCTCCTTGTCCAATACAGATATAAAGCAGTGTCAAGGCAGTTTAAAGTGAGTTTGCAATGAATTTATAATTAAGATGGCTTTGTCTAATCCAGGTTTTAAATTAGATGTCACTACCAACTGTTGTAGTTATTTATTAATAAGGCCCTGTGAATTTACAGGTGAATTGAAACAACCGACTAAACTGCTGTTCAATCCCAATCCTCAGAATGTGAATCAAGTCGCTTAGATGAAAGGAATCGAAAGAATAATGAAAGTAATGAACCCCCTCCCCAAGAAATGGAGGGGGACCATTTTCTTAGGCAATAGATGCATTGAGGTGAAGATCAATTTATTCTTCTTCATATCATTGTTATTGGTGTGGTTTAATTGACATTTAGAGGATATTAACTGAAAGCCAGGTTCATCAGACTTTTGAGTTTAGCCATGGATTACTCATTATTACAAATGCAAGAATCTTGAGAGATGGTTCTGCTTGCAACACACAAGTACAGTCTAGGAACGGCATTTTCCAACTGTCCCTGAAAACTGGAGCTCATTCTCAATGAAAAGGCAGGACTCTGTGACCTAGGTGGATAGCTAATGAAGTTAGCTCCACAGGTCTTACAGTATTTAAAGGTCCAGATCAATAATCCAAATAACAAAACAACTTTATAATAATTTTCTACAAACACCTTGGACTTAATGGCTCTGAGAAGGTTTCCTTATGTGAATTGAAGAGCTGTCTTGTCTAATTAAAGAAGTTCATTAGTTCAATGGGGCTGACCTTCTGTTCTATAAAATCATTCAAAACATTTTCCTTTTCACATAGTCATATTGTACATCTGGAATGATAGTCAAGAAAATCAAGTATGGTGATTTAAAGTGGCCTCCATATGTATTCATACCCTTGAGAAATTGTAACAAAAATTATTAAATGGACAAAATGCAAGTGTGCAGTCATTCTGTTGCTCAAATAAATGAGCCATACTGTCATCGCTGCACAGAGCAGGATCATGTTTGACAAATAATGGCATGTTTTTCAAATGACAGTGATCTCATGTATTCCCATCCATTCAATCAGTGTTTTGTGCATCCTCCTTTGACTTTGGCTCTGAGAAGATGCTTCCTGTAGTCTTTATAAGGTTCTGTCACTTCTCATGTGGGATTTTTTAACTATCATAATTTCTCCAGCTCCTTGAGATTTCTTGGCTTGTGAACTGCTTTTTTGAGTTCAAAACAAATGTTTTATCGGATTTAGGTTTGGAGATTGCAATGCACATTTGAATACATTGATTTTATGTTCACTTACACATTTCTTTGCTTTTGATCATTGTCATGCTGGGATATCCACTTTCAACCAAGCTTGAGCTTCTTAGCAGAGCTAACCAGGTTTTTGGCCAAATTGTCCTGGTATTTAATCGAATCCATCTTTTTCTTGAGTCTAACAAGCGTACCAGTACCACAGTAAAACCACCCCAAAGAAAAAACAGATCCAGCTCTGTGTTTCACACGGGGGATGATGTTCATTTAAACATGATCTTCATCTTTTAGGTGCCAAATGTATCGTTGATGTCCGTTTACCAGACCAGACAATTTAATATATTGAACAAAAACCTTTGCCATTGCTATTTTCTTACCTGACAAAATGGTGAATGATTTCAATTAGAAGAACACATTGCTGCACCTTACTGACCCTCTAATTCCCTACCTTGGATCCTGACAGCTGACTGATCTGTGAACAACACCACTTCAGAGCAGACACAGATGTGAAAATCAGCCCATGACATCGTTTTCAGTCTGAGGCCTTCTTCGTTGGTCTCCCTGCTCCAGGAGTTTCCCAGCTCTGTCACTGTGGCTAGGTCCTAAACCACGTGGACTAACATACATCATCATAAATCAGCGCAAGGTGGCTTTGCGGATTGATGACATGGTTGTCTAGTTCTGGCCGTAGGAGTTCTGTCAGAAGTGGTAGGAGGTCAGGCCAGAACGGATTGTGGCTGCCGTACCCTCATCTGGAACATCACTCAGCCAGAAAGTGATAACCTCTGGTGTCTGCTGAGCGCGACTATTAAATATGGGCTGCAGAGAGGCAGTGGCACATTTTGTTCTTTTCTTGGCAGCGATCGTAAGTTTTTATGCGTTTAATTATTTATTCTTTATATAAACCAGTTGAAATATGACCCATTTTCACAAATCATCATGGGAGGGCAGCAACAATTTGGGGAAGCAAACGCACTTGGTGTTCACCTAGAATCAAGTAAACATAGTGGATCCCATACTGAGAACATCGGGCAAACGATGTGGTCAGTTTTAAGTGTGACGTCTAAAACAAGCTGAGACCAGAACGTGGTGAATGAACTTAAAGGTTCTGCGTGTGAAGGGGTGCCAGCTGTCTGTTGTAAAGGAAAAGGAGCCTTTCAATCAGGGGTTACCCTGGGCTGCTCTAAAGACCCAGGTTAATTTAATCTGGTTCAACTGTGGAGGCTGTAGGCGGACAAGGGCAAACTAAGTGTTTGCATCTCTCCAGCAGTCAGTTTCATCGATTTACTCAGGGTTATAATAAGAAGGCTCTGGCTTGCCAACTCTGGTCCCTGACGTTGTTATGTATAACCCAGCCTCCAGACAAGGGGGCAAAGCTCAGGAAAGACCCGTGAGTCAACGCCAGAGCTGTTTAGCTACACAACCTCTCGCAGGGTAATTGTGTTGTACCTAAAGAGTCAACCTGGAAGGATGATGTCACCATAAGAAAGGCTGGATTGGTCTCGAGGGGCTTCATAGTAATAACCCGAGTTGTATTTCATTCACAAGGTCGGGGCCACCTGCACTTGATAAAGACATCCCTTTTCCTTTTTTCTGTTCTATACATGCACAAGAATTGTTATAGTTGCTTTGACCGAGATATGCTTTTGCACAACTGCTTTAATAGGGAAAATGTATAATTCATAACGTATCAATAGTATGTGAAGTTGTATCTTAATTATTGTTATTACGGAAACGAGCATAGATAATGAGATTATAAAGTTAGAATGGAATTGTTTTCCAAAAAGTGTTCATTTTGGTATTATATGAGTAGTATGTTATATGTAAATAGTGTAGTATATGTACCGTGTATTTAAAGTTCAGTATCATTCAGTATTCTGGTCTAAATACCTAAAATACACTTCTTGCATATTATCATTAACAATTTAAACATGTCAAAACGTGTGCAATATTTTCCTGACAACAGGGTTTTATAGAATGGCATGGTGGGGGAGCGACCTTTTATATTTAGAAAATGTGAAGAATCTTCACAGGACTGTAAAACGACATTTTGCAAGAGATGCATTTTGATTTTCTGAGATTCGTTTTCATATTGTTTTTTGAGCAAAAGTGTACATTTTTGGAAGTTTTCCCAAAAGAAGAACTAGCAATGGGGGCATTGATTAGGGAGGTGAAAATGTAAATTATTTTAAATCTTGTTTTGAGATTTCAAATCATTGTGATTGATGTGCATGTTTCCATCTATCCATCCATCTATCTATATATGGCCAAGAAAGGATACATATTTGGGTTGAAATCTGTTTTTATGTTTAAAATAACTACTATTCAGAAATTAACTATAGCTAACTAGTTACTCAGTATGAAAATTGAGTTGGAAAAAAATATACTTGGGTTAAATTGTGTAAAACTGTAAAATCAGAACCCCTAGTTAGATTAACCTTCTCCCTTTTGTATGTTCCTAGTAGGAGAAGACCTACAGAGAGGGAGCAGATTTATGAAAGAATTCTAATCCCCAAACCCCTGGGTTGTATTTCATTTTCATGACTGTCTTGTCATTGTTCTCTTCCGCTCATCCGTTTTACAGCCCAGGAGTTAGAGAAATCTAGTTCAAAATCACATTCCAATTCTACCGAGAAACCAGTTCTACTGTCTGTATCTCATCCTATCACTTGAAATTACGTGAACCCCTGTTGTCTTTCAGTGATTGTTTTTCAACGTAGTTCTGAGTTAAAATAACAACTAGAACAAGGACTAGAATGACATGTAATCAGAGGGTCCCGAGGGGAAAGACTGTTTGCCTCTGGATTGGATTTGGTTGAGTTGGATTTTATTTGATTTGCATACTTCAATCTTATGCCAGGCTCTGAACTGGGTAAAGAATCGGTGAAGGGGGAGTTTTGGGTTCATTTTCAGTGTATCTCTTCTGTGCATCACAAGCCAGTATGAGGGTAGGTGAGAAAAGGAGAGCCCTGAAACTTAACTAAAGGGTACAATTCCAAGTGTCCTTTCCCAGAGAGATTGCTTCAGCCCAAGCTGTTGGATTCTGCTGGTAGAAACAGCTGTATTCTTCAGAGAGACACATTTAGCCCAGTATACATAAGTAGAACTGAGAAAAATATCCCTTCTTTATTTTAATTCCTAAAAGGGGAGCACAGTTTACAGTTAGGCGAGTGCGTTACATACAGTATGTAATCTGACACTGAGTACCGGACATAAGAGGCAAAACAAACACACACCATGTACAAATACGTGTCTTTATAGCCTTGTGACCTGGCAGCAAGGCATTACCATGTGGTTTCGGGGTGAGAGTGAGTGCAAGTGGGAAAAGCAATCCTTTTTTAATATATATATTCCTCTCTTTCTCCCTCTTCAGTTGCAAATCAGAAGGAAGTGCTCAAGCCCCAGTTCTCTGTGAAGGAGGAGCCCCAGGCAGCGGAGCCTCTGAGCCCCAGGCTACCACAGAGCCAGCCCAACTACGTTTTCTGTCAGGAGGGGCCCACAGGGACGCCCGAGCGGCCCATGAAGAGCAGCGAGGGCAGCCCTCTAGCCAAGAGCGGCCTGCTGAGCCAAGACATCAATGTGAAGGTGGCGTCAGAGCTGCTGATGAAGCTCTCAGGTACTGCCTTTCTGCAGGGCCTTTGCTTGTTCTGATTTGTTTTCTTACACTGTGTTGTGATGCCATTGTAGGAAAGTATAGAATGACAAGAAAAATAACTGTAAACAAAAAAAAAGTTTTAATCTGTATTGGGAAACAATGTGTCCTGTACCCTGAATTATGTGCAGTTTATTTTTTGACTTTGTGCAATCTAATAGGAGCACCTGGCTTGATTTATTTTTAATTCCCCCTCCTCTCTCTTGCTTTCTCTCTGTCTGTTATTTGGCTCCTGTTTAAAATTCACTTATGCGCTTTGCTGCATATGATTACATTGTAAAGTATACTCATGATCAGTCTGAGGCTAAGGGCAATAGCAAAACGCATTTTTTATTAAAGGTTGCACCTAGCTATGTAGATGTAATGGAATTCTATATGGAAGATGGAGAGTGAAGGTAATTCATATGAATACTCCTTCTCCCGGGCCACAATCTCTCTGACTGAAACATAAAGCAGCTTGGCATCGCCTTGCCTCAGTCTATCCCTGATTTCTTGCGATTTCATGTGCGCAGTGTTTTACACGTGTGCTGTTTGACTGGCTGCCTGCAGGTCAGATCTCCAAAGTATGTGAGAGAGAGAGAGAGTAAGCGTTGGTGTCTGGCTACTGATACAGTGTGTCATGTGCATTTTTTTCTGTACCTTTAGGATATTTTTAACCGGCTTTTAAGCAGCAGGGCCAGGGGCTGAATTAATTAGCCCGTTTATTGTCAAGCCGAAGAACATATTATATGACAGGGCTTTGTGAGGTTCTTGGTTGGCTTTGAGACATAGAGTGCAACTTAGAGAGACATTCAGTCACCACTAGTGTTATTGTCTGGCATGCAGTTGCCATGGAAACCTACGGATTACAAATGTAGCTGGTATTAACTCACTTGAGTCTGTATATGTGCTTCACAGGTCCCTATTCACTGCCTGGGTCAAAGTGCCAGATCCAGGCTTTTACTGGATGGCTATCCATTATGTTTTATTATCTTTTGTTGGAGTAAATTCTATAGAATATAAAAATACTATTGTGTAACTATGCAGTATTGTCATAGTTTATCATTTGTGCTTTTACAGTGAACAAGAATGTCTTATAAACAAGTTATGTCTTAATTTAGCACTCAAGGTTTTATTCTGGTTCATGAGTTTCTCAGTCACACGTTCAACTCAAGTTCTCATGGACGGTGATGCTTTGTATACCGACCTTAATGTTAATTATCCACCACTCAAATCCGAATATATTTCTCCATGTATTATTGCCAAGATTAGAGATTGTTTTCTTTCACTGTTCATCCCTGTTTCATAAAAATACAAGATGTGGGTCATAGACGTGTGTGGTGGTAGAATGTTCTGTACATTCGAATGCACACAATTCAGGTCATTGGGTGACCGATGGATCTTAGGGCAGTGGTCTTCAAATCCGATATTCCCAGGGCTAGACTCAAGCAAGCTTTATAGTTAAATCATCACCTGCATTTGACCAAGGACAGGGGTTAAATAGGTTCAATTCAGAGAATAATTAGTTGAGTTAACTAATTATGAGCTCAGGATGGAATTAAAACCAGAAGCTCTCTATTCCTCAAGCACTGCATTTGATGAACACTGTTTCAGGGCATAGTGATTTACTGGAGGAGTCATTTTAACATAGGATGTGGCATACAGAACATGCGAAGACTGATAACTGAGAAAATCTCCCAGCTGAAGCATCCATTTTAAGATGTTGTCTGAGTATCACCAGCAGGCACTCAAGTCTCCACTCAAGTCATCCTTCTAACACGAACTTGAAGACTACATTCGTGATTGGAGTGGTATGGCAGTACAGGCTACTATAAACGGACACCCCTTCATACCTTTAGGACACATGTACGGGTCTGCCTAGACCAAGTTTTGACTGGAACGGTTTCTTAGATGCCATCCACTTTTGAACACCTTCCAGTACAAAGGGGCACGAGCATATGTGACTAGTGTGTGTGTTACAGCACTAGAGTGATGGACTAGCCCAGTATTTCCCCGGCCCGCCTACCAATATGGTACTAATTGAACGCCTCTGGGACAAACCTCAAATGTCTGCATCAGCATCATCAATCACTGCATGACAACCAGAAGCTGTTCTTGGCCAGGAGTGAAGCAGCATATCATAGTCATTGACTGTATTGCTATGCATTATTTCCTGTATAGCAACCCCTATACCCTGTGTTCATCAACATGTTATTTGATTAATTTTTCACAATGTTCTTATCTTGCAAGCAATCGCAGTCGTGTTTGATGTATTATTGCAGCTTCATCACCCTCCAGAAACAAGTGTTCCATTATTGAAGTTGGACTAATGTATGTAGTAGTTTTTTTTTTTTTTTTTTAAATAAATGCATTGAGAAAAGTCACTGCCTATGTATGTATATATTTATGATGGTTAGGCTTTTTCACCTTCTACTAGCTACATCTATTTCATCTATAACTGTCCTGGGGCTAATTAAAAAACATAAACAATCTTTCTGATAGTGGGTGTTATATGTGGCTACCTTAGCCGCTGTATATACATTAGTACAGTGTAACTCGCATGCAGGGAATGAGTTCAGTTTGTCTGGGCTGACCTGCTGCAGAGCATCCTGCACTTTACATGTGCCTTCAATATGAGTAGTACCCTCTGTCAGGAGGAGCCCTGTCAGAGCAGGCCCTCTCGCCAGCCATGCCCTTGATAATTAAGCCGAACCAATTTAAGACATGACAGCACCTTGACAGGTGGTGTATGCTTTTAATTATACCCGTGAAACCTGCAGAGCGGTAAGCTACTGAAGCCCAGTTTGCACACAAGGGCAGTGGCCGTGGGTTAAATAAAAAATATCCACCCACATCGCCAGTCGTAAGTTCCAAACTTAATGTTCCATGGTAGCCTTCCATTGGGTAGAAGCAAACAAGCCTCTGATAAATGGAAAACCATCAACAGAATGACATGCCTGAAATGTGCCTTCTGTAAGTTTACCCTGGTAAATATACCATTGGATGTTTGCGCTTTAATGTGCATTTACTATGGTTCTGCTGTTTTACAGTGGTTTCCTATGTAATACCAGGATATACCTATTTCAAAGGCATGTTTACTGTGATAGACTGTGGCTCATTCATGGTAGAGTATAGTATAGAACCTTGAATGCAAGTTAAAATTATTCGTAACAACTGAAAAACGTTGGTGCAAACATGAGGGTATAATTGGAAGTCGCATCGTTGATTTTATAATCTGGGCAGATGTCTCTTGAGAGGCATCAGAAGGGTTCTCTTGTGTTCTTTGAGCAGAACCAACTTTCAGTCCTTTTTTTTTTTTTTTTTTTTTTTATATCAGGTCACCAAAATCTGGCTTCGATTTGATTAAACTTGGATAGTGAGTGGGGGGAAAAAAAAGACGGTTAGAAATTGCATGTATTGTGTGCGTGCTCTCTGAATTCCAACACGATAAAGCCCACACAGTGGCTGTTAAATGAACAGCGGAGCAGGCTGTCTCCTTTGTGATACATTAGAGCCACTATACCCCACCTTTGCAAGGAAAGGTTAATTCGGATCCCGGGGGATATCTAAACTGCAAGACAGGGCCTTGTTTTGGTCTACACTGCAGTGGCAATTTGTGGAGAGCAATACAAACACTTCCAAAAGGAATAAAAACGTGGAAATGCCTTAAGTGCTGCTTTTTACGGCTTGAGAACGTATGCTGTAGTGTCTCTGGATCAAGGAAAAGTGCTGGAATTTGATTTGGTTAAATTTTAACGGCTAGTAAAATGTAAAAAGGTACCAATGATAGGTAGCAAAAACAAAGAGGCAGATTGACAAAACCACTTTCATTAGTGCAGGGCAGGCGCCGTATTACTTTTTGACTAAGCAATGTTTCCATAAGTCCTTTTGGAATTTCAGCCCATGATAATGATACTTATGGAGCACTTGTGTTGCATTATCTAGTGTGGGGATCTGTTTCCCTTTCACGACTCTTGTGGTTTTCACAGCTGTGTGTTGACTGTAGGCTCCTTATTAAGGGATTATGGGTCTGCTAGTTGTCACTGTCCTGGTGTGGCTCTACTGTGGACAGATCTGACATTTGCACCCAAGAGTACACAATGTAGGTCGGCTCCAGGCAACATGAGCTCCTCACCCAGAGATACAGAGCTAGGGCTGTTTTGT